>NW_025721614.1:907500-1195180 GCF_922984935.1 Meles meles
TGAGAGATCAATCCGTTTACCCACAGAGGCCAGCCCCCTCCACGGGCGCCACGGCCGCCCGCCACGGCGGAGGCGGACGCCCGGCCACGGCGCCTCCATCCACTCTGCTAGGGGAAAACTCCCCGGCGCCGGGGCCGCCGGCCGCGCCCCATCGTCACGGCTCGTTTTCCGGGTTGCCGCGACATGCCCCGAGCGAGAAAGGGCACTGCTCCACGCGGAACTGGGCGCTGACCAGGGCTGCCCAACGCCGGCCAATTCTCACGAGCGTTCTGCCCAAATCGATCCCGATTTGGGCAGAACGCTCGTGAGAATTGGCCGGAAAAAGCCCGGCGAACACACTTCGGGCACCACAGGGCCGCAGGGCCGCCCCCCCGGGGCCCTGTCCGGGATCGCGTGTCGTCGCGTTCCGGCACCGCCAGGAGGAGCTGCGGGAGGCGTGCACCGGGGAGGACGACGCCTCCCGCTCCTCAGCCTCCGGAGGTCCCCTCCCTGGCGCCGGCAGCTGGGGCCGGGCAGCCCCGAAAGCCTGGTCCGGAACCGGGCCTGCTTGCTCAGCCTTCTGTTGCCAGGGGCCTGAGCTTGGGGGCCTCCCCTTGGGGAACACTGAGTCCCGCGCCACGAGTCCCCCGACCGTCCCGGCGACAACGGCACCATTCGCGGCTTCGTCCCAGCCGTGGAGTGAGAGATCAATCCGTTTCCCCACAGAGGCCAGCCCCCTTCACGGGCGCCCCGGCCGCCCGCCACGGCGGAGGCGGACGCCCGGCCACGGCGCCTCCATCCACTCTGCTCGGGGAAACCTCCCCGGCGCCGGGGCCGCCGGCCGCGCCCCATCGTCGCGGCTCGTTTTCCGGGTGGCCGCGACATGCCCCGAGCGAGAAAGGGCCCTGCTCCACGCGGAACTGGGCGCTGACCAGGGCTGCCCAACGCCGGCCAATTCTCACGAGCGTTCTGCCCAAATCGATCCCAATTTGGGCAGAACGCTCGTGAGAATTGGCCGGAAAAAGCCCGGCGAACACACTTCGGGCACCACAGGGCCGCAGGGCCGCCCCCCCGGGGCCCTGTCCGGGATCGCGTGTCGTCGCGTTCCGGCACCGCCAGGAGGAGCTGCGGGAGGCGTGCACCGGGGAGGACGACGCCTCCCGCTCCTCAGCCTCCGGAGGTCCCCTCCCTGGCGCCGGCAGCTGGGGCCGGGCAGCCCCGAAAGCCTGGTCCGGAACCGGGCCTGCTTGCTCAGCCTTCTGTTGCCAGGGGCCTGAGCTTGGGGGCCTCCCCTTGGGGAACACTGAGTCCCGCGCCACGAGTCCCCCGACCGTCCCGGCGACAACGGCACCATTCGCGGCTTCGTCCCAGCCGTGGAGTGAGAGATCAATCCGTTTCCCCACAGAGGCCAGCCCCCTTCACGGGCGCCCCGGCCGCCCGCCACGGCGGAGGCGGACGCCCGGCCACGGCGCCTCCATCCACTCTGCTCGGGGAAACCTCCCCGGCGCCGGGGCCGCCGGCCGCGCCCCATCGTCGCGGCTCGTTTTCCGGGTGGCCGCGACATGCCCCGAGCGAGAAAGGGCCCTGCTCCACGCGGAACTGGGCGCTGACCAGGGCTGCCCAACGCCGGCCAATTCTCACGAGCGTTCTGCCCAAATCGATCCCAATTTGGGCAGAACGCTCGTGAGAATTGGCCGGAAAAAGCCCGGCGAACACACTTCGGGCACCACAGGGCCGCAGGGCCGCCCCCCCGGGGCCCTGTCCGGGATCGCGTGTCGTCGCGTTCCGGCACCGCCAGGAGGAGCTGCGGGAGGCGTGCACCGGGGAGGTCGAAGCCTCCCGCTCCTCAGCCTCCGGGAGTCCCCTCCCTGGCGCCGGCAGCTGGGGCCGGGCAGCCCCGAAAGCCGGGCCCGGAACAGGGCCTGCTTGCTCAGCCTTCCGTTGCCAGGGGCCTGAGCCTGGGGGCCTCCCCATGGGGAACCCTGAGTCCCGCGCCACGAGTCCCCCGACCGTCCCGGAGACAACGGCACCATTCGTGGCTTCGTCCCAGCCGTGGAGTGAGAGAACAATCCGTTTCCCCACAGAGGCCAGCCCCCGCCACGGGCGCCCCGGCCGCCCGCCACGGCTGAGGCGGACGCCCGGCCACGGCGCCTCCATCCACTCTGCTCGGGGAAACCTCCCCGGCGCCGGGGCCGCCGGCCGCGCCCCATCGTCGCGGCTCGTTTTCCGGGTGGCCGCGACATGCCCCGAACGAGAAAGGGCCCTGATCCACGCGGAACTGGGCGCTGACCAGGGCTGCCCAACGCCGGCCAATTCTCACGAGCGTTCTGCCCAAATCGATCCCGATTTGGGCAGAACGCTCGTGAGAATTGGCCAGAAATTGCCCGGCGAATACACTTCGGGCACCACAGGGCCGCAGGGCCGCCCCCCCGGGGCCCTGTCCGGTATCGCGTGTCGTCGCGTTCCGGCACCGCCAGGAGGAGCTGCGGGAGGCGTGCACCGGGGAGGCCGAAGCCTCCCGCTCCTCAGCCTCCGGGGGTCCCCTCCCTGGCGCCGGCAGCTGGGGCCGGGCAGCCCCGAAAGCCGGGCCCGGAACCGGGCCTGCTTGCTCAGCCTTCCGTTGCCAGGGGCCTGAGCCTGGGGGCCTCCCCATGGGGAACCCTGAGTCCCGCGCCACGAGTCCCCCGACCGTCCCGGAGACAACGGCACCATTCGCGGCTTCGTCCCAGCCGTGGAGTGAGAGAACAATCCGTTTCCCACAGAGGCCAGCCCCCTCCACGGGCGCCCCGGCCGCCCGCCACGGCGGAGGCGGACGCCCGGCCACGGCGCCTCCATCCACTCTGCTCGGGGAAACCTCCCCGGCGCCGGGGCCGCCGGCCGCGCCCCATCGTCGCGGCTCGTTTTCCGGGTGGCCGTGACATGCCCCGAGCGAGAAAGGGCCCTGCTCCACGCGGAACTGGGCGCTGACCAGGGCTGCCCAACGACGGCCAATTCTCACGAGCGTTCTGCCCAAATCGATCCCGATTTGGGCAGAATGCTCGTGAGAATTGGCCGGAAAAAGCCCGGCGAACACACTTCGGGCACCGCAGGGCCGCAGGGACGCCCCCCCGGGGCCCTGTCCGCATTCGCGTGTCGTCGCGTTCTGGCACCGCCAGGAGGAGCTGCGGGAGGCGTGCACCGGGGAGGCCGACGCCTCCCGCTCCTCAGCCTCCGGGGGTCCCCTCCCTGGCGCTGGCAGCTGGGGCCGGGCAGCCCCGAAAGCCGGGCCCGGAACAGGGCCTGCTTGCTCAGCCTTCCGTTGCCAGGGGCCTGAGCCTGGGGGCCTCCCCTTGGGGAACCCTGAGTCCCGCGCAACGAGTCCCCCGACCGTCCCGGCGACAACGGCACCATTCGCGGCTTCGTCCCAGCCGTGGAGTGAGAGATCAATCCATTTCCCCACAGAGGCCAGCCCCCTCCACGGGCGCCCCGGCCGCCCGCCACGGCGGAGGCGGACGCCCGGCCACGGCGCCTCCATCCACTCTGCTCGGGGAAACCTCCCCGGCGCCGGGGCCGACGGCCGCGCCCCATCATCGCGGCTCGTGTTCCGGGTGGCCGCGACATGCCCCGAGCGAGAAAGGGCCCTGCTCCACGCGGAACTGGGCGCTGACCAGGACTGCCCAACGCCGGCCAATTCTCACGAGCGTTCTGCCCAAATCGATCCCGATTTGGGCAGAACGCTCGTGAGAATTGGCCGGAAAAACCCGGCGAACACACTTCGGGCACCACAGGGCCGCAGGGCCGAACCCCCGGGGCCCTGTCCGGGATCGCGTGTCGTCGCGTTCCAGCTCCGCCAGGAGGAGCTGCGGGAGGCGTGCACCGGGGAGGCCGACGCCTCCCGCTCCTCAGCCTCCGGGGGTCCCCTCCCTGGCGCCGGCAGCTGGGGCCGGGCAGCCCCGAAAGCCTGGTCCGGAACCGGGCCTGCTTGCTCAGCCTTCCGTTGCCAGGGGCCTGAGCTTGGGGGCCTCCCCTTGGGGAACACTGAGTCCCGCGCCACGAGTCCCCCGACCGTCCCGGCGACAACGGCACCATTCGCGGCTTCGTCCCAGCCGTGGAGTGAGAGATCAATCCGTTTCCCCACAGAGGCCAGCCCCCTTCACGGGCGCCCCGGCCGCCCGCCACGGCGGAGGCGGACGCCCGGCCACGGCGCCTCCATCCACTCTGCTCGGGGAAACCTCCCCGGCGCCGGGGCCGCCGGCCGCGCCCCATCGTCGCGGCTCGTTTTCCGGGTGGCCGCGACATGCCCCGAGCGAGAAAGGGCCCTGCTCCACGCGGAACTGGGCGCTGACCAGGGCTGCCCAACGCCGGCCAATTCTCACGAGCGTTCTGCCCAAATCGATCCCAATTTGGGCAGAACGCTCGTGAGAATTGGCCGGAAAAAGCCCGGCGAACACACTTCGGGCACCACAGGGCCGCAGGGCCGCCCCCCCGGGGCCCTGTCCGGGATCGCGTGTCGTCGCGTTCCGGCACCGCCAGGAGGAGCTGCGGGAGGCGTGCACCGGGGAGGTCGAAGCCTCCCGCTCCTCAGCCTCCGGGAGTCCCCTCCCTGGCGCCGGCAGCTGGGGCCGGGCAGCCCCGAAAGCCGGGCCCGGAACAGGGCCTGCTTGCTCAGCCTTCCGTTGCCAGGGGCCTGAGCCTGGGGGCCTCCCCATGGGGAACCCTGAGTCCCGCGCCACGAGTCCCCCGACCGTCCCGGAGACAACGGCACCATTCGTGGCTTCGTCCCAGCCGTGGAGTGAGAGAACAATCCGTTTCCCCACAGAGGCCAGCCCCCGCCACGGGCGCCCCGGCCGCCCGCCACGGCGGAGGCGGACGCCCGGCCACGGCGCCTCCATCCACTCTGCTCGGGGAAACCTCCCCGGCGCCGGGGCCGCCGGCCGCGCCCCATCGTCGCGGCTCGTTTTCCGGGTGGCCGCGACATGCCCCGAACGAGAAAGGGCCCTGATCCACGCGGAACTGGGCGCTGACCAGGGCTGCCCAACGCCGGCCAATTCTCACGAGCGTTCTGCCCAAATCGATCCCGATTTGGGCAGAACGCTCGTGAGAATTGGCCAGAAATTGCCCGGCGAATACACTTCGGGCACCACAGGGCCGCAGGGCCGCCCCCCCGGGGCCCTGTCCGGTATCGCGTGTCGTCGCGTTCCGGCACCGCCAGGAGGAGCTGCGGGAGGCGTGCACCGGGGAGGCCGAAGCCTCCCGCTCCTCAGCCTCCGGGGGTCCCCTCCCTGGCGCCGGCAGCTGGGGCCGGGCAGCCCCGAAAGCCGGGCCCGGAACCGGGCCTGCTTGCTCAGCCTTCCGTTGCCAGGGGCCTGAGCCTGGGGGCCTCCCCATGGGGAACCCTGAGTCCCGCGCCACGAGTCCCCCGACCGTCCCGGAGACAACGGCACCATTCGCGGCTTCGTCCCAGCCGTGGAGTGAGAGAACAATCCGTTTCCCACAGAGGCCAGCCCCCTCCACGGGCGCCCCGGCCGCCCGCCACGGCGGACGCGGACGCCCGGCCACGGCGCCTCCATCCACTCTGCTCGGGGAAACCTCCCCGGCGCCGGGGCCGCCGGCCGCGCCCCATCGTCGCGGCTCGTTTTCCGGGTGGCCGTGACATGCCCCGAGCGAGAAAGGGCCCTGCTCCACGCGGAACTGGGCGCTGACCAGGGCTGCCCAACGACGGCCAATTCTCACGAGCGTTCTGCCCAAATCGATCCCGATTTGGGCAGAATGCTCGTGAGAATTGGCCGGAAAAAGCCCGGCGAACACACTTCGGGCACCGCAGGGCCGCAGGGACGCCCCCCCGGGGCCCTGTCCGCATTCGCGTGTCGTCGCGTTCTGGCACCGCCAGGAGGAGCTGCGGGAGGCGTGCACCGGGGAGGCCGACGCCTCCCGCTCCTCAGCCTCCGGGGGTCCCCTCCCTGGCGCTGGCAGCTGGGGCCGGGCAGCCCCGAAAGCCGGGCCCGGAACAGGGCCTGCTTGCTCAGCCTTCCGTTGCCAGGGGCCTGAGCCTGGGGGCCTCCCCTTGGGGAACCCTGAGTCCCGCGCAACGAGTCCCCCGACCGTCCCGGCGACAACGGCACCATTCGCGGCTTCGTCCCAGCCGTGGAGTGAGAGATCAATCCATTTCCCCACAGAGGCCAGCCCCCTCCACGGGCGCCCCGGCCGCCCGCCACGGCGGAGGCGGACGCCCGGCCACGGCGCCTCCATCCACTCTGCTCGGGGAAACCTCCCCGGCGCCGGGGCCGACGGCCGCGCCCCATCATCGCGGCTCGTGTTCCGGGTGGCCGCGACATGCCCCGAGCGAGAAAGGGCCCTGCTCCACGCGGAACTGGGCGCTGACCAGGACTGCCCAACGCCGGCCAATTCTCACGAGCGTTCTGCCCAAATCGATCCCGATTTGGGCAGAACGCTCGTGAGAATTGGCCGGAAAAACCCGGCGAACACACTTCGGGCACCACAGGGCCGCAGGGCCGAACCCCCGGGGCCCTGTCCGGGATCGCGTGTCGTCGCGTTCCAGCTCCGCCAGGAGGAGCTGCGGGAGGCGTGCACCGGGGAGGCCGACGCCTCCCGCTCCTCAGCCTCCGGGGGTCCCCTCCCTGGCGCCGGCAGCTGGCGCCGGGCAGCCCCGAAAGCCGGGCCCGGGCCCGGGCCTGTTTGCTCAGCCTTCCGTTGCCAGGGGCCTGAGCCTGGAGGCCTCCCCATGGGGAACACTGAGTCCCGCGCCACGAGTCCCCCGACCGTCCCGGCGACAACGGCACCATTCGCGGCTTCGTCCCAGCCGTGGAGTGAGAGATCAATCCGTTTCCCCACAGAGGCCAGCCCCCTCCACGGGCGCCCCGGCCACGGCGCCTCCATCCACTCTGCTCGGGGAAACCTCCCCGGCGCCGGGGCCGCCGGCCGCGCCCCATCGTCGCGGCTCGTTTTCCGGGTGGCCGCGACATGCCCCGAGCGAGAAAGGGCCCTGCTCCACGCGGAACTGGGCGCTGACCAGGGCTGCCCAACGCCGGCCAATTCTCACGAGCGTTCTGCCCAAATCGATCCCGATTTGGGCAGAACGCTCGTGAGAATTGGCCGGAAAAAGCCCGGCGAACACACTTCGGGCACCACAGGGCCGCAGGGCCGCCCCCCCGGGGCCCTGTCCGGGATCGCGTGTCGTCGCGTTCCGGCACCGCCAGGAGGAGCTGCGGGAGGCGTGTACCGGGGAGGCCGACGCCTCCCGCTCTTCAGGCTCTGGGGTCCCCTCCCTGGCGCCGGCAGCTGGGGCCGGGCAGCCCCGAAAGCCGGGCCCGGAACCGGGCCTGTTTGCTCAGTCTTCCGTTGCCAGGGGCCTGAGCCTGGGGGCCTCCCCATGGGGAACCCTAAATCCCGCGACACGAGTCCCCCGACCGTCCCGGCGACAACGGCACCATTCGCGGCTTCGTCCCAGCCGTGGAGTGAGAGATCAATCCGTTTCCCCACAGAGGCCAGCCCCCTCCACGGGCGCCCCGGCCGCCCGCCACGGCGGAGGCGGACGCCCGGCCACGGCGCCTCCATCCACTCTGCTCGGGGAAACCTCCCCGGCGCCGGGGCCGCCGGCCGCGCCCCATCGTCACGGCTCGTTTTCCGGGTGGCCGCGACATGCCCCGAGAGAGAAAGGGCCCTGCTCCACGCGGAACTGGGCGCTGACCAGGGCTGCCCAACGCCGGCCAATTCTCACGAGCGTTCTGCCCAAATCGATCCCGATTTGGGCAGAACGCTCGTGAGAATTGGCCGGAAAAAGCCCGGCGAACACACTTCGGGCACCACAGGGCCCCAGGGCCGCCCCCCCCGGGGCCCTGTCCGGGATCGCGTGTCGTCGCGTTCCGGCACCGCCAGGAGGAGCTGCGGGAGGCGTGCACCGGGGAGGCCGACGCCTCCCGCTCCTCAGACTCCGGGGGTCCCCTCCCTGGCGCCGGCAGCTGGGGCCGGGCAGACCCGAAAGCCGGGCCTGGGCCCGGGCCTGCTTGCTCAGCCTTCCGTTGCCAGTGGCCTGAGCCTGGGGGCCTCCCCATGGGGAACCCTGAGTCCCGCGCCACGACCCCCGACCGTCCCGGAGACAACGGCACCATTCGCGGCTTCGTCCCAGCCATGGAGTGAGAGAACAATCCGTTTCCCCACAGAGGCCAGCCCCCTCCACGGGCGCCCCGGCCGCCCGCCACGGCGGAAGCGGACGCCCGGCCACGGCGCCTCCATCCACTCTGCTCGGGGAAACCTCCCCGGCGCCGGGTCCGCCGGCCGCGCCCCATCGTCGCGGCTCGTTTTCCGGGTGGCCGCGACATGCCCCGAGCGAGAAAGGGCCCTGCTCCACGCAGAACTGGGCGCTGACCAGGGCTGCCCAACGCCGGCCAATTCTCACGAGCGTTCTGCCCAAATCGATCCCGATTTGGGCAGAACGCTCGTGAGAATTGGCCGGAAAAAGCCCGGCGAACACACTTCGGGCACCACAGGGCGGCAGGTCGCCCCCCCGGGGCCCTGTCCGGGATCGCGTGTCGTCGCGTTCCGGCACCGCCAGGAGGAGCTGCGGGAGGCGTGCACCGGGGAGGCCAACGCCTCCCGCTCCTCAGCCTCTGGGGGTCCCCTCCCTTGCGCCGGCAGCTAGGGCCGGGCAGCCCCGAAAGCCGGGCCCGGGCCCGGGCCTGCTTGCTCAGCCTTCCGTTGCCAGGGGCCTGAGCCTGCGGGCCTCCCCATGGGCAACACTGAGTCCCGCGCCACGAGTCCCCCGACCGTCCCGGCGACAACGGCACCATTCGCGGCTTCGTCCCAGCCGTGGAGTGAGAGATCAATCCGTTTCCCCACAGAGGCCAGCCCCCTCCACGGGCGCCCCGGCCACAGCGCCTCCATCCACTCTGCTCGGGGAAACCTCCCCGGCGCCGGGGCCGCCGGCCGCGCCCCATCGTCGCGGCTCGTTTTCCGGGTGGCCGCGACATGCCCCGAGCGAGAAAGGGCCCTGCTCCACGCGGAACTGGGCGCTGACCAGGGCTGCCCAACGCCGGCCAATTCTCACGAGCGTTCTGCCCAAATCGATCCCGATTTGGGCAGAACGCTCGTGAGAATTGGCCGGAAAAAGCCCGGCGAACACACTTCGGGCACCACAGGGCCGCAGGGCCGCCCCCCCGGGGCCCTGTCCGGGATCGCGTGTCGTCGCGTTCCGGCACCGCCAGGAGGAGCTGCGGGAGGCGTGTACCGGGGAGGCCGACGCCTCCCGCTCTTCAGGCTCCGGGGTCCCCTCCCTGGCGCCGGCAGCTGGGGCCGGGCAGCCCCGAAAGCCGGGCCCGGAACCGGGCCTGTTTGCTCAGTCTTCCGTTGCCAGGGGCCTGAGCCTGGGGGCCTCCCCATGGGGAACCCTAAATCCCGCGACACGAGTCCCCCGACCGTCCCAGCGACAACGGCACCATTCGCGGCTTCGTCCCAGCCGTGGAGTGAGAGATCAATCCGTTTCCCCACAGAGGCCAGCCCCCTCCACGGGCGCCCCGGCCGCCCGCCACGGCGGAGGCGGACGCCCGGCGACGGCGCCTCCATCCACTCTGCTCGGGGAAACCTCCCCGGCGCCGGGGCCGCCGGCCGCGCCCCATCGTCACGGCTCGTTTTCCGGGTGGCCGCGACATGCCCCGAGAGAGAAAGGGCCCTGCTCCACGCGGAACTGGGCGCTGACCAGGGCTGCCCAACGCCGGCCAATTCTCACGAGCGTTCTGCCCAAATCGATCCCGATTTGGGCAGAACGCTCGTGAGAATTGGCCGGAAAAAGCCCGGCAAACACACTTCGGGCACCACAGGGCCCCAGGGCCGCCCCCCCCGGGGCCCTGTCCGGGATCGCGTGTCGTCGCGTTCCGGCACCGCCAGGAGGAGCTGCGGGAGGCGTGCACCGGGGAGGCCGACGCCTCCCGCTCCTCAGACTCCGGGGGTCCCCTCCCTGGCGCCGGCAGCTGGGGCCGGGCAGCCCCGAAAGCCGGGCCTGGGCCCGGGCCTGCTTGCTCAGCCTTCCGTTGCCAGTGGCCTGAGCCTGGGGGCCTCCCCATGGGGAACCCTGAGTCCCGCGCCACGACCCCCGACCGTCCCGGAGACAACGGCACCATTCGCGGCTTCGTCCCAGCCATGGAGTGAGAGAACAATCCGTTTCCCCACAGAGGCCAGCCCCCTCCACGGGCGCCCCGGCCGCCCGCCACGGCGGAAGCGGACGCCCGGCCACGGCGCGTCCATCCACTCTGCTCGGGGAAACCTCCCCGGCGCCGGGTCCGCCGGCCGCGCCCCATCGTCGCGGCTCGTGTTCCGGGTGGCCGCGACATGCCCCGAGCGAGAAAGGGCCCTGCTCCACGCAGAACTGGGCGCTGACCAGGGCTGCCCAACGCCGGCCAATTCTCACGAGCGTTCTGCCCAAATCGATCCCGATTTGGGCAGAACGCTCGTGAGAATTGGCCGGAAAAAGCCCGGCGAACACACTTCGGGCACCACAGGGCGGCAGGTCGCCCCCCCGGGGCCCTGTCCGGGATCGCGTGTCGTCGCGTTCCGGCACCGCCAGGAGGAGCTGCGGGAGGCGTGCACCGGGGAGGCCGACGCCTCCCGCTCCTCAGCCTCTGGGGGTCCCCTCCCTTGCGCCGGCAGCTAGGGCCGGGCAGCCCCGAAAGCCGGGCCCGGGCCCGGGCCTGCTTGCTCAGCCTTCCGTTGCCAGGGGCCTGAGCCTGGGGGCCTCCCCATGGGGAACACTGAGTCCCGCGCCACGAGTCCCCCGACCGTCCCGGAGACAACGGCACCATTCGCGGCTTCGTCCCAGCCGTGGAGTGAGAGAACAATCCGTTTCCCCACAGAGGCCAGCCCCCTCCACGGGCGCCACGGCCGCCCGCCACGGCGGAGGCGCACGCCCGGCCACGGCGCCTCCATCCACTCTGCTCGGGTAAACCTCCCCGGCGCCGGGGCCGCCGGCCGCGCCCCATCGTCGCAGCTCGTTTTCCGGGTGGCCTCGACATGCCCCGAGCGAGAAAGGGCCCTACTCCACGCGGAACTGGGCGCTACCAGGGCTGCCCAACGCCGGCCAATTCTCACGAGCGTTCTGCCCAAATCGATCCCGATTTGGGCAGAACGCTCGTGAGAATTGGCCGGAAATTGCCCGGCGAACACACTTCGGGCACCACAGGGCCGCAGGGCCGCCCCCCCGGGGCCCTGTCCGGGATCGCGTGTCGTCGCGTTCCGGCACCGCCAGGAGGAGCTGCGGGAGGCGTGCACCGGGGAGGCCGACGCCTCCCGCTCCTCAGCCTCCGGGGGTCCCCGCCCTGGCGCCGGCAGCTGGGGCCGGGCAGCCCCGAAACCCGGGCCCGGGCCCGGGCCTGTTTGCTCAGCCTTCCGTTGCCAGGGGCCTGAGCCTGTGGGCCTCCCCATGGGGAACACTGAGTCCCGCGCCACGAGTCCCCCGACCGTCCCGGCGACAACGGCACCATTCGCGGCTTCGTCCCAGCCGTGGAGTGAGAGATCAATCCGTTTCCCCACAGAGGCCAGCCCCCTCCACGGGCGCCCCGGCCGCCCGCCACGGCGGAGGCGGACGCCCGGCCACGGCGCCTCCATCCACTCTGCTCGGGGAAACCTCCCCGGCGCCGGGTCCGCCGGCCGCGCCCCATCGTCGCGGCTCGTTTTCCGGGTGGCCGCGACATGCCCCGAGCGAGAAAGGCCCCTGCTCCACGCGGAACTGGGCGCTGACCAGGGCTGCCCAACGCCGGCCAATTCTCACGAGCGTTCTGCCCAAATCGATCCCGATTTGGGCAGAACGCTCGTGAGAATTGGCCGGAAAAAGCCCAGCGAACACACTTCGGGCACCACAGGGCCGCAGGGCCGCCCCCCCGGGGCCCTGTCCGGGATCGCGTGTCGTCGCGTTCCGGCACCGCCAGGAGGAGCTGCGGGAGGCGTGTACCGGGGAGGCCGACGCCTCCCGCTCCTCAGGCTCCGGGGTCCCCGCCCTGGCGCCGGCAGCTGGGGCCGGGCAGCCCCGAAAGCCGGGCCCGGAACCGGGCCTGTTTGCTCAGTCTTCCGTTGCCAGGGGCCTGAGCCTGGGGGCCTCCCCATGGGGAACCCTAAATCCCGCGACACGAGTCCCCCGACCGTCCCGGCGACAACGGCACCATTCGCGGCTTCGTCCCAGCCGTGGAGTGAGAGATCAATCCGTTTCCCCACAGAGGCCAGCCCCCTCCACGGGCGCCCCGGCCGCCCACCACGGCGGAGGCGGACGCCCGGCCACGGCGCCTCCATTCACTCTGCTCGGGGAAACCTCCCCGGCGCCGGGGCCGCCGGCCGCGCCCCATCGTCGCGGCTCGTTTTCCGGGTGGCCGCGACATGCCCCGAGCGAGAAAGGGCCCTGCACCACGCGGAACTGAGCGCTGACCAGGGCTGCCCAACGCCGGCCAATTCTCACGAGCGTTCTGCCCAAATCGATCCCGATTTGGGCAGAACGCTCGTGAGAATTGGCCGGAAAAAGCCCGGCGAACACACTTCGGGCACCACAGGGCCGCAGGGCCGCCCCCCCGGGGCCCTGTCCGGGATCGCGTGTCGTCGCGTTCCGGCACCGCCAGGAGGAGCTGCGGGAGGCGTGCACCGGGGAGGCCGACGCCTCCCGCTCCTCAGCCTCCAGGGTTCCCCTCCCTGGCGCCAGAAGCTGGGGCCGGGCAGCCCCGAAAGCCGGGCCCGGGCCCGGGCCTGCTTGCTCAGTCTTCCGTTGCCAGGGGCCTGAGCCTGGGGGCCTCCCCAAGGGGAACCCTGAGTCCCGCGCCACGAGTCCCCCGACCGTCCCGGCGACAACGGCACAATTCGCGGCTTCGTCCCAGCCGTGGAGTGAGAGAACAATCCGTTTCCCCACAGAAGCCAGGCCCCTCCACGGGTGCCCCGGCCGCCCGCCACGGCGGAGGCGGACGCCCGGCCACGGCGCCTCCATCCACTCTGCTCGGGGAAACCTCCCCGGCGCCGGGGCCGCCGGCCGCGCCCCATCGTCGCGGCTCGTTTTCCGGGTGGCCGCGACATGCCCCGAGTGAGAAAGGGCCCTGCTCCACGCGGAACTGGCCGTTGAACAGGGCTGCCCAACGCCGGCCAATTCTCACGAGCGTTCTGCCCAAATCGATCCCGATTTGGGCAGAACGCTCGTGAGAATTGGCCGGAAAAACCCCGGCGAACACACTTCGGGCACCACAGGGCCGCAGGGCCCCCCCCCAGGGGCCCTGTCCGGTATCGCGTGTCGTCGCGTTCCGGCACCGCCAGGAGGAGCTGCGGGAGGCGTGCACCGGGGAGGCCGACGCCTCCCGCTCCTCAGCCTCCGGGGGTCCCCTCCCTGGCGCCGGCCGCTGGGGCCGGGCAGCCCCGAAAGCCGGGCCCGGGCCCGGTCCTGTTTGCTCGGCCTTCCGTTGCCAGGGGCCTGAGCCTGGGGGCCTCCCCATGGGGAACACTGAGTCCCGCGCCACGAGTCCCCCGACCGTCCCGGCGACAACGGCACCATTCGCGGCTTCGTCCCAGCCGTGGAGTGAGAGATCAATCTGTTTCCCCACAGAGGCCAGCCCCCTCCACGGGCGCCCCGGCCGCCCGCCACGGCGGAGGCGGACGCCCAGCCACGGCGCCTCCATCCACTCTGCTCGGGGAAACCTCCCCGGCGCCGGGGCCGCCGGCCGCGCCCCATCGTCGCGGATCGTTTTCCGGGTGGCCGCGACATGCCCCGAGCGAGAAAGGGCCCAGCTCCACGCGGAACTGGGCGCTGACCAGGGCTGCCCAACGCCGGCCAATGCTCACGAGCGTTCTGCCCAAATCGATCCCGAGTTGGGCAGAACGCTCGTGAGAATTGGCCGGAAAAAGCCCGGCGAACACACTTCGGGCACCACAGGGCCGCAGGGCCCCCCCCCCGGGGCCCTGTCCGGGATCGCGTGTCGTCGCGTTCCGGCACCGCCAGGAGGAGCTGCGGTAGGCGTGTACCGGGGAGGCCGACGCCTCCCGCTCCTCAGCCTCCGGGGGTCCCCTCCCTGGCGCCGGCAGCTGGGGCCGGGCAGCCCCGAAAGCCGGGCCCGGAACAGGGCCTGCTTGCTCAGCCTTCCGTTGCCAGGGGCCTGAGCCTGGGGGCCTCCCCTTGGGGAACACTGAGTCCCGCGCCACGAGTCCCCCGACCGTCCCGGCGACAACGGCACCATTCGCGGCTTCGTCCCAGCCGTGGAGTGAGAGATCAATCCGTTTCCCCACAGAGGCCAGCCCCCTCCACGGGCGCCCCGGCCGCCCGCCACGGCGGAGGCGGACGCCCGGCCACGGCGCCTCCATCCACTCTGCTCGGGGAAACCTCCCCGGCGCCGGGGCCGCCGGCCGCGCCCCATCGTCGCGGCTCGTTTTCCGGGTGGCCGCGACATGCCCCGAGCGAGAAAGGGCCCTGCTCCACGCGGAACTGGGCGCTGACCAGGGCTGCCCAACGCCGGCCAATTCTCACGAGCGTTCTGCCCAAATCGATCCCGATTTGGGCAGAACGCTCGTGAGAATTGGCCGGAAAAAGCCCGGCGAACACACTTCGGGCACCACAGGGCCGCAGGGCCGCCCCCCCGGGGCCCTGTCCGGGATCGCGTGTCGTCGCGTTCCGGCACCGCCAGGAGGAACTGCGGGAGGCGTGCACCGGGGAGGCCGACGCCTCCCGCTCCTCAGCCTCCGGGGGTCCCCTCCCTGGCGCCGGCAGCTGGGGCCGGGCAGCCCCGAAAGCCGGGCCCGGGCCCGGGCCTGTTTGCTCAGCCTTCCGTTGCCAGGGGCCTGAGCCTGGGGGCCTCCCCATGGGGAACACTGAGTCCCGCGCCACGAGTCCCCCGACCGTCCCGGCGACAACGGCACCATTCGCGGCTTCGTCCCAGCCGTGGAGTGAGAGATCAATCCGTTTCCCCACAGAGGCCAGCCCCCTCCACGGGCGCCCCGGCCGCCCGCCACGGCGGAGGCGGACGCCCGGCCACGGCGCCTCCATCCACTCTGCTCGGGGAAACCTCCCCGGCGCCGGGTCCGCCGGCCGCGCCCCATCGTCGCGGCTCGTTTTCCGGGTGGCCGCGACATGCCCCGAGCGAGAAAGGGCCCTGCTCCACGCGGAACTGGGCGCTGACCAGGGCTGCCCAACGCCGGCCAATTCTCACGAGCGTTCTGCCCAAATCGATCCCGATTTGGGCAGAACGCTCGTGAGAATTGGCCGGAAAAAGCCCGGCGAACACACTTCGGGCACCACAGGGCCGCAGGGCCGCCCCCCCGGGGCCCTGTCCGGGTTCGCGTGTCGTCGCGTTCCGGCACCGCCAGGAGGAGCTGCGGGAGGCGTGTACCGGGGAGGCCGAAGCCTCCCGCTCCTCAGGCTACGGGGTCCCCTCCCTGGCGCCGGCAGCTGGGGCCGGGCAGCCCCGAAAGCCGGGCCCGGAACCGGGCCTGTTTGCTCAGTCTTCCGTTGCCAGGGGCCTGAGCCTGGGGGCCTCCCCATGGGGAACACTGAGTCCCGCGCCACGAGTCCCCCGACCGTCCCGGCGACAACGGCACCATTCGTGGCTTCGTCCCAGCCGTGGAGTGAGAGATCAATCCGTTTCCCCACAGAGGCCAGCCCCCTCCACGGGCGCCCCGGCCGCCCGCCACGGCGGAGGCGGACGCCCGGCCACGGCGCCTCCATCCACTCTGCTCGGGGAAACCTCCCCGGCGCCGGGGCCGCCGGCCGCGCCCCATCGTCGCGGATCGTTTTCCGGGTGGCCGCGACATGCCCCGAGCGAGAAAGGGCCCTGCTCCACGCGGAACTGGGCGCTGACCAGGGCTGCCCAACGCCGGCCAATGCTCACGAGCGTTCTGCCCAAATCGATCCCGAGTTGGGCAGAACGCTCGTGAGAATTGGCCGGAAAAAGCCCGGCGAACACACTTCGGGCACCACAGGGCCGCAGGGCCCCCCCCCCGGGGCCCTGTCCGGGATCGCGTGTCGTCGCGTTCCGGCACCGCCAGGAGGAGCTGCGGTAGGCGTGTACCGGGGAGGCCGACGCCTCCCGCTCCTCAGCCTCCGGGGGTCCCCTCCCTGGCGCCGGCAGCTGGGGCCGGGCAGCCCCGAAAGCCGGGCCCGGAACAGGGCCTGCTTGCTCAGCCTTCCGTTGCCAGGGGCCTGAGCCTGGGGGCCTCCCCTTGGGGAACACTGAGTCCCGCGCCACGAGTCCCCCGACCGTCCCGGCGACAACGGCACCATTCGCGGCTTCGTCCCAGCCGTGGAGTGAGAGATCAATCCGTTTCCCCACAGAGGCCAGCCCCCTCCACGGGCGCCCCGGCCGCCCGCCACGGCGGAGGCGGACGCCCGGCCACGGCGCCTCCATCCACTCTGCTCGGGGAAACCTCCCCGGCGCCGGGGCCGCCGGCCGCGCCCCATCGTCGCGGCTCGTTTTCCGGGTGGCCGCGACATGCCCCGAGCGAGAAAGGGCCCTGCTCCACGCGGAACTGGGCGCTGACCAGGGCTGCCCAACGCCGGCCAATTCTCACGAGCGTTCTGCCCAAATCGATCCCGATTTGGGCAGAACGCTCGTGAGAATTGGCCGGAAAAAGCCCGGCGAACACACTTCGGGCACCACAGGGCCGCAGGGCCGCCCCCCCGGGGCCCTGTCCGGGATCGCGTGTCGTCGCGTTCCGGCACCGCCAGGAGGAGCTGCGGGAGGCGTGTACCGGGGAGGCCGACGCCTCCCGCTCCTCAGGCTACGGGGTCCCCTCCCTGGCGCCGGCAGCTGGGGCCGGGCAGCCCCGAAAGCCGGGCCCGGAACCGGGCCTGTTTGCTCAGTCTTCCGTTGCCAGGGGCCTGAGCCTGGGGGCCTCCCCATGGGGAACACTGAGTCCCGCGCCACGAGTCCCCCGACCGTCCCGGCGACAACGGCACCATTCGTGGCTTAGTCCCAGCCGTGGAGTGAGAGATCAATCTGTTTCCCCACAGAGTCCAGCCCCCTCCACGGGCGCCCCGGCCGCCCGCCACGGCGGAGGCGGACGCCCGGCCACGGCGCCTCCATCCACTCTGCTCGGGGAAACCTCCCCGGCGCCGGGGCCGCCGGCCGCGCCCCATCGTCGCGGATCGTTTTCCGGGTGGCCGCGACATGCCCCGAGCGAGAAAGGGCCCTGCTCCACGCGGAACTGGGCGCTGACCAGGGCTGCCCAACGCCGGCCAATGCTCACGAGCGTTCTGCCCAAATCGATCCCGAGTTGGGCAGAACGCTCGTGAGAATTGGCCGGAAAAAGCCCGGCGAACACACTTCGGGCACCACAGGGCCGCAGGGCCCCCCCCCCGGGGCCCTGTCCGGGATCGCGTGTCGTCGCGTTCCGGCACCGCCAGGAGGAGCTGCGGTAGGCGTGTACCGGGGAGGCCGACGCCTCCCGCTCCTCAGCCTCCGGGGGTCCCCTCCCTGGCGCCGGCAGCTGGGGCCGGGCAGCCCCGAAAGCCGGGCCCGGAACAGGGCCTGCTTGCTCAGCCTTCCGTTGCCAGGGGCCTGAGCCTGGGGCCTCCCCTTGGGGAACACTGAGTCCCGCGCCACGAGTCCCCCGACCGTCCCGGCGACAACGGCACCATTCGCGGCTTCGTCCCAGCCGTGGAGTGAGAGATCAATCCGTTTCCCCACAGAGGCCAGCCCCCTCCACGGGCGCCCCGGCCGCCCGCCACGGCGGAGGCGGACGCCCGGCCACGGCGCCTCCATCCACTCTGCTCGGGGAAACCTCCCCGGCGCCGGGGCCGCCGGCCGCGCCCCATCGTCGCGGCTCGTTTTCCGGGTGGCCGCGACATGCCCCGAGCGAGAAAGGGCCCTGCTCCACGCGGAACTGGGCGCTGACCAGGGCTGCCCAACGCCGGCCAATTCTCACGAGCGTTCTGCCCAAATCGATCCCGATTTGGGCAGAACGCTCGTGAGAATTGGCCGGAAAAAGCCCGGCGAACACACTTCGGGCACCACAGGGCCGCAGGGCCGCCCCCCCGGGGCCCTGTCCGGGATCGCGTGTCGTCGCGTTCCGGCACCGCCAGGAGGAGCTGCGGGAGGCGTGCACCGGGGAGGCCGACGCCTCCCGCTCCTCAGCCTCCAGGGTTCCCCTCCCTGGCGCCGGCAGCTGGGGCCGGGCAGCCCCGAAAGCCGGGCCCGGGCCCGGGCCTGCTTGCTCAGTCTTCCGTTGCCAGGGGCCTGAGCCTGGGGGCCTCCCCAAGGGGAACCCTGAGTCCCGCGCCACGAGTCCCCCGACCGTCCCGGCGACAACTGCACAATTCGCGGCTTCGTCCCAGCCGTGGAGTGAGAGAACAATCCGTTTCCCCACAGAGGCCAGGCCCCTCCACGGGCGCCCCGGCCGCCCGCCACGGCGGAGGCGGACGCCCGGCCACGGCGCCTCCATCCACTCTGCTCGGGGAAACCTCCCCGGCGCCGGGGCCGCCGGCCGCGCCCCATCGTCGCGGCTCGTTTTCCGGGTGGCCGCGACATGCCCCGAGTGAGAAAGGGCCCTGCTCCACGCGGAACTGGCCGTTGAACAGGGCTGCCCAACGCCGGCCAATTCTCACGAGCGTTCTGCCCAAATCGATGCCGATTTGGGCAGAACGCTCGTGAGAATTGGCCGGAAAAAGCCCGGCGAACACACTTCGGGCACCACAGGGCCGCAGGGCCCCCCCCCCGGGGCCCTGTCCGGGATCGCGTGTCGTCGCGTTCCGGCACCGCCAGGAGGAGCTGCGGTAGGCGTGTACCGGGGAGGCCGACGCCTCCCGCTCCTCAGCCTCCGGGGGTCCCCTCCCTGGCGCCGGCAGCTGGGGCCGGGCAGCCCCGAAAGCCGGGCCCGGAACAGGGCCTGCTTGCTCAGCCTTCCGTTGCCAGGGGCCTGAGCCTGGGGGCCTCCCCTTGGGGAACACTGAGTCCCGCGCCACGAGTCCCCCGACCGTCCCGGCGACAACGGCACCATTCGCGGCTTCGTCCCAGCCGTGGAGTGAGAGATCAATCCGTTTCCCCACAGAGGCCAGCCCCCTCCACGGGCGCCCCGGCCGCCCGCCACGGCGGAGGCGGACGCCCGGCCACGGCGCCTCCAACCACTCTGCTCGGGGAAACCTCCCCGGCGCCGGGGCCGCCGGCCGCGCCCCATCGTCGCGGCTCGTTTTCCGGGTGGCCGCGACATGCCCCGAGCGAGAAAGGGCCCTGCTCCACGCGGAACTGGGCGCTGACCAGGGCTGCCCAACGCCGGCCAATTCTCACGAGCGTTCTGCCCAAATCGATCCCGATTTGGGCAGAACGCTCGTGAGAATTGGCCGGAAAAAGCCCGGCGAACACACTTCGGGCACCACAGGGCCGCAGGGCCGCCCCCCCGGGGCCCTGTCCGGGATCGCGTGTCGTCGCGTTCCGGCACCGCCAGGAGGAACTGCGGGAGGCGTGCACCGGGGAGGCCGACGCCTCCCGCTCCTCAGCCTCCGGGGGTCCCCTCCCTGGCGCCGGCAGCTGGGGCCGGGCAGCCCCGAAAGCCGGGCCCGGGCCCGGGCCTGTTTGCTCAGCCTTCCGTTGCCAGGGGCCTGAGCCTGGGGGCCTCCCCATGGGGAACACTGAGTCCCGCGCCACGAGTCCCCCGACCGTCCCGGCGACAACGGCACCATTCGCGGCTTCGTCCCAGCCGTGGAGTGAGAGATCAATCCGTTTCCCCACAGAGGCCAGCCCCCTCCACGGGCGCCCCGGCCGCCCGCCACGGCGGAGGCGGACGCCCGGCCACGGCGCCTCCATCCACTCTGCTCGGGGAAACCTCCCCGGCGCCGGGTCCGCCGGCCGCGCCCCATCGTCGCGGCTCGTTTTCCGGGTGGCCGCGACATGCCCCGAGCGAGAAAGGGCCCTGCTCCACGCGGAACTGGGCGCTGACCAGGGCTGCCCAACGCCGGCCAATTCTCACGAGCGTTCTGCCCAAATCGATCCCGATTTGGGCAGAACGCTCGTGAGAATTGGCCGGAAAAAGCCCGGCGAACACACTTCGGGCACCACAGGGCCGCAGGGCCGCCCCCCCGGGGCCCTGTCCGGGATCGCGTGTCGTCGCGTTCCGGCACCGCCAGGAGGAACTGCGGGAGGCGTGCACCGGGGAGGCCGACGCCTCCCGCTCCTCAGCCTCCGGGGGTCCCCTCCCTGGCGCCGGCAGCTGGGGCCGGGCAGCCCCGAAAGCCGGGCCCGGGCCCGGGCCTGTTTGCTCAGCCTTCCGTTGCCAGGGGCCTGAGCCTGGGGGCCTCCCCATGGGGAACACTGAGTCCCGCGCCACGAGTCCCCCGACCGTCCCGGCGACAACGGCACCATTCGCGGCTTCGTCCCAGCCGTGGAGTGAGAGATCAATCCGTTTCCCCACAGAGGCCAGCCCCCTCCACGGGCGCCCCGGCCGCCCGCCACGGCGGAGGCGGACGCCCGGCCACGGCGCCTCCATCCACTCTGCTCGGGGAAACCTCCCCGGCGCCGGGTCCGCCGGCCGCGCCCCATCGTCGCGGCTCGTTTTCCGGGTGGCCGCGACATGCCCCGAGCGAGAAAGGGCCCTGCTCCACGCGGAACTGGGCGCTGACCAGGGCTGCCCAACGCCGGCCAATTCTCACGAGCGTTCTGCCCAAATCGATCCCGATTTGGGCAGAGCGCTCGTGAGAATTGGCCGGAAAAAGCCCGGCGAACACACTTCGGGCACCACAGGGCCGCAGGGCCGCCCCCCCGGGGCCCTGTCCGGGATCGCGTGTCGTCGCGTTCCGGCACCGCCAGGAGGAGCTGCGGGAGGCGTGTACCGGGGAGGCC
This sequence comes from Meles meles, assembly GCF_922984935.1. Classification (NCBI taxonomy): domain Eukaryota; kingdom Metazoa; phylum Chordata; class Mammalia; order Carnivora; family Mustelidae; genus Meles; species Meles meles. The sequence continues at coordinate 928,248 of NW_025721614.1, forward strand.
GACGCCTCCCGCTCCTCAGGCTCCGGGGTCCCCTCCCTGGCGCCGGCAGCTGGGGCCGGGCAGCCCCGAAAGCCGGGCCCGGAACCGCGCCTGTTTGCTCAGTCTTCCGTTGCCAGGGGCCTGAGCCTGGGGGCCTCCCCATGGGGAACCCTAAATCCCGCGACAGGAGTCCCCCGACCGTCCCGGCGACAACGGCACCATTCGCGGCTTCGTCCCAGCCGTGGAGTGAGAGATCAATCCGTGTCCCCACAGAGGCCAGCCCCCTCCACGGGCGCCCCGGCCGCCACCACGGCGGAGGCGGACGCCCGGCCACGGCGCCTCCATTCACTCTGCTCGGGGAAACCTCCCCGGCGCCGGGGCCGCCGGCCGCGCCCCATCGTCGCGGCTCGTTTTCCGGGTGGCCGCGACATGCCCCGAGCGAGAAAGGGCCCTGCACCACGCGGAACTGGGCGCTGACCAGGGCTGCCCAACGCCGGCCAATTCTCACGAGCGTTCTGCCCAAATCGATCCCGATTTGGGCAGAACGCTCGTGAGAATTGGCCGGAAAAAGCCCGGCGAACACACTTCGGGCACCACAGGGCCGCAGGGCCGCCCCCCCGGGGCCCTGTCCGGGATCGCGTGTCGTCGCGTTCCGGCACCGCCAGGAGGAGCTGCGGGAGGCGTGCACCGGGGAGGCCGACGCCTCCCGCTCCTCAGCCTCCAGGGGTCCCCTCCCTGGCGCCGGCAGCTGGGGCCGGGCAGCCCCGAAAGCCGGGCCCGGGCCCGGGCCTGCTTGCTCAGTCTTCCGTTGCCAGGGGCCTGAGCCTGGGGGCCTCCCCAAGGTGAACCCTGAGTCCCGCGCCACGAGTCCCCCGACCGTCCCGGCGACAACTGCACAATTCGCGGCTTCGTCCCAGCCGTGGAGTGAGAGAACAATCCGTTTCCCCACAGAGGCCAGGCCCCTCCACGGGCGCCCCGGCCGCCCGCCACGGCGGAGGCGGACGCCCGGCCACGGCGCCTCCATCCACTCTGCTCGGGGAAACCTCCCCGGCGCCGGGACCGCCGGCCGCGCCCCATCGTCGCGGCTCGTTTTCCGGGTGGCCGCGACATGCCCCGAGTGAGAAAGGGCCCTGCTCCACGCGGAACTGGCCGTTGAACAGGGCTGCCCAACGCCGGCCAATTCTCACGAGCGTTCTGCCCAAATCGATCCCGATTTGGGCAGAACGCTCGTGAGAATTGGCCGGAAAAACCCCGGCGAACACACTTCGGGCACCACAGGGCCGCAGGGCCCCCCCCAGGGGCCCTGTCCGGTATCGCGTGTCGTCGCGTTCCGGCACCGCCAGGAGGAGCTGCGGGAGGCGTGCACCGGGGAGGCCGACGCCTCCCGCTCCTCAGCCTCCGGGGGTCCCCTCCCTGGCGCCGGCAGCTGGGGCCGGGCAGCCCCGAAAGCCGGGCCCGGGCCCGGTCCTGTTTGCTCGGCCTTCCGTTGCCAGGGGCCTGAGCCTGGGGGCCTCCCCATGGGGAACACTGAGTCCCGCGCCACGAGTCCCCCGACCGTCCCGGCGACAACGGCACCATTCGTGGCTTCGTCCCAGCCGTGGAGTGAGAGATCAATCTGTTTCCCCACAGAGGCCAGCCCCCTCCACGGGCGCCCCGGCCGCCCAACACGGCGGAGGCGGACGCCCGGCCACGGCGCCTCCATCCACTCTGCTCGGGGAAACCTCCCCGGCGCCGGGGCCGCCGGCCGCGCCCCATCGTCGCGGATCGTTTTCCGGGTGGCCGCGACATGCCCCGATCGAGAAAGGGCCCTGCTCCACGCGGAACTGGGCGCTGACCAGGGCTGCCCAACGCCGGCCAATGCTCACGAGCGTTCTGCCCAAATCGATCCCGAGTTGGGCAGAACGCTCGTGAGAATTGGCCGGAAAAAGCCCGGCGAACACACTTCGGGCACCACAGGGCCGCAGGGCCCCCCCCCCGGGGCCCTGTCCGGGATCGCGTGTCGTCGCGTTCTGGCACCGCCAGGAGGAGCTGCGGTAGGCGTGTACCGGGGAGGCCGACGCCTCCCGCTCCTCAGCCTCCGGGGGTCCCCTCCCTGGCGCCGGCCGCTGGGGCCGGGCAGCCCCGAAAGCCGGGCCCGGGCCCGGTCCTGTTTGCTCGGCCTTCCGTTGCCAGGGGCCTGAGCCTGGGGGCCTCCCCATGGGGAACACTGAGTCCCGCGCCACGAGTCCCCCGACCGTCCCGGCGACAACGGCACCATTCGCGGCTTCGTCCCAGCCGTGGAGTGAGAGATCAATCTGTTTCCCCACAGAGGCCAGCCCCCTCCACGGGCGCCCCGGCCGCCCGCCACGGCGGAGGCGGACGCCCAGCCACGGCGCCTCCATCCACTCTGCTCGGGGAAACCTCCCCGGCGCCGGGGCCGCCGGCCGCGCCCCATCGTCACGGATCGTTTTCCGGGTGGCCGCGACATGCCCCGAGCGAGAAAGGGCCCAGCTCCACGCGGAACTGGGCGCTGACCAGGGCTGCCCAACGCCGGCCAATGCTCACGAGCGTTCTGCCCAAATCGATCCCGAGTTGGGCAGAACGCTCGTGAGAATTGGCCGGAAAAAGCCCAGCGAACACACTTCGGGCACCACAGGGCCGCAGGGCCCCCCCCCCGGGGCCCTGTCCGGGATCGCGTGTCGTCGCGTTCCGGCACCGCCAGGAGGAGCTGCGGTAGGCGTGTACCGGGGAGGCCGACGCCTCCCGCTCCTCAGCCTACGGGGGTCCCCTCCCTGGCGCCGGCAGCTGGGGCCGGGCAGCCCCGAAAGCCGGGCCCGGAACAGGGCCTGCTTGCTCAGCCTTCCGTTGCCAGGGGCCTGAGCCTGGGGGCCTCCCCTTGGGGAACACTGAGTCCCGCGCCACGAGTCCCCCGACCGTCCCGGCGACAACGGCACCATTCGCGGCTTCGTCCCAGCCGTGGAGTGAGAGATCAATCCGTTTCCCCACAGAGGCCAGCCCCCTCCACGGGCGCCCCGGCCGCCCGCCACGGCGGAGGCGGACGCCCGGCCACGGCGCCTCCATCCACTCTGCTCGGGGAAACCTCCCCGGCGCCGGGGCCGCCGGCCGCGCCCCATCGTCGCGGCTCGTTTTCCGGGTGGCCGCGACATGCCCCGAGCGAGAAAGGGCCCTGCTCCACGCGGAACTGGGCGCTGACCAGGGCTGCCCAACGCCGGCCAATTCTCACGAGCGTTCTGCCCAAATCGATCCCGATTTGGGCAGAACGCTCGTGAGAATTGGCCGGAAAAAGCCCGGCGAACACACTTCGGGCACCACAGGGCCGCAGGGCCGCCCCCCCGGGGCCCTGTCCGGGATCGCGTGTCGTCGCGTTCCGGCACCGCCAGGAGGAGCTGCGGGAGGCGTGCACCGGGGAGGCCGACGCCTCCCGCTCCTCAGCCTCCAGGGTTCCCCTCCCTGGCGCCGGCAGCTGGGGCCGGGCAGCCCCGAAAGCCGGGCCCGGGCCCGGGCCTGCTTGCTCAGTCTTCCGTTGCCAGGGGCCTGAGCCTGGGGGCCTCCCCAAGGGGAACCCTGAGTCCCGCGCCACGAGTCCCCCGACCGTCCCGGCGACAACTGCACAATTCGCGGCTTCGTCCCAGCCGTGGAGTGAGAGAACAGTCCGTTTCCCCACAGAGGCCAGGCCCATCCACGGGCGCCCCGGCCGCCCGCCACGGCGGAGGCGGACGCCCGGCCACGGCGCCTCCATCCACTCTGCTCGGGGAAACCTCCCCGGCGCCGGGGCCGCCGGCCGCGCCCCATCGTCGCGGCTCGTTTTCCGGGTGGCCGCGACATGCCCCGAGTGAGAAAGGGCCCTGCTCCACGCGGAACTGGCCGTTGAACAGGGCTGCCCAACGCCGGCCAATTCTCACGAGCGTTCTGCCCAAATCGATCCCGATTTGGGCAGAACGCTCGTGAGAATTGGCCGGAAAAAGCCCGGCGAACACACTTCGGGCACCACAGGGCCGCAGGGCCCCCCCCCCGGGGCCCTGTCCGGGATCGCGTGTCGTCGCGTTCCGGCACCGCCAGGAGGAGCTGCGGTAGGCGTGTACCGGGGAGGCCGACGCCTCCCGCTCCTCAGCCTCCGGGGGTCCCCTCCCTGGCGCCGGCAGCTGGGGCCGGGCAGCCCCGAAAGCCGGGCCCGGAACAGGGCCTGCTTGCTCAGCCTTCCGTTGCCAGGGGCCTGAGCCTGGGGGCCTCCCCTTGGGGAACACTGAGTCCCGCGCCACGAGTCCCCCGACCGTCCCGGCGACAACGGCACCATTCGCGGCTTCGTCCCAGCCGTGGAGTGAGAGATCAATCCGTTTCCCCACAGAGGCCAGCCCCCTCCACGGGCGCCCCGGCCGCCCGCCACGGCGGAGGCGGACGCCCGGCCACGGCGCCTCCATCCACTCTGCTCGGGGAAACCTCCCCGGCGCCGGGGCCGCCGGCCGCGCCCCATCGTCGCGGCTCGTTTTCCGGGTGGCCGCGACATGCCCCGAGCGAGAAAGGGCCCTGCTCCACGCGGAACTGGGCGCTGACCAGGGCTGCCCAACGCCGGCCAATTCTCACGAGCGTTCTGCCCAAATCGATCCCGATTTGGGCAGAACGCTCGTGAGAATTGGCCGGAAAAAGCCCGGCGAACACACTTCGGGCACCACAGGGCCGCAGGGCCGCCCCCCCGGGGCCCTGTCCGGGATCGCGTGTCGTCGCGTTCCGGCACCGCCAGGAGGAACTGCGGGAGGCGTGCACCGGGGAGGCCGACGCCTCCCGCTCCTCAGCCTCCGGGGGTCCCCTCCCTGGCGCCGGCAGCTGGGGCCGGGCAGCCCCGAAAGCCGGGCCCGGGCCCGGGCCTGTTTGCTCAGCCTTCCGTTGCCAGGGGCCTGAGCCTGGGGGCCTCCCCATGGGGAACACTGAGTCCCGCGCCACGAGTCCCCCGACCGTCCCGGCGACAACGGCACCATTCGCGGCTTCGTCCCAGCCGTGGAGTGAGAGATCAATCCGTTTCCCCACAGAGGCCAGCCCCCTCCACGGGCGCCCCGGCCGCCCGCCACGGCGGAGGCGGACGCCCGGCCACGGCGCCTCCATCCACTCTGCTCGGGGAAACCTCCCCGGCGCCGGGTCCGCCGGCCGCGCCCCATCGTCGCGGCTCGTTTTCCGGGTGGCCGCGACATGCCCCGAGCGAGAAAGGGCCCTGCTCCACGCGGAACTGGGCGCTGACCAGGGCTGCCCAACGCCGGCCAATTCTCACGAGCGTTCTGCCCAAATCGATCCCGATTTGGGCAGAACGCTCGTGAGAATTGGCCGGAAAAAGCCCGGCGAACACACTTCGGGCACCACAGGGCCGCAGGGCCGCCCCCCCGGGGCCCTGTCCGGGATCGCGTGTCGTCGCGTTCCGGCACCGCCAGGAGGAGCTGCGGGAGGCGTGTACCGGGGAGGCCGACGCCTCCCGCTCCTCAGGCTCCGGGGTCCCCTCCCTGGCGCCGGCAGCTGGGGCCGGGCAGCCCCGAAAGCCGGGCCCGGAACCGCGCCTGTTTGCTCAGTCTTCCGTTGCCAGGGGCCTGAGCCTGGGGGCCTCCCCATGGGGAACCCTAAATCCCGCGACACGAGTCCCCCGACCGTCCCGGCGACAACGGCACCATTCGCGGCTTCGTCCCAGCCGTGGAGTGAGAGATCAATCCGTGTCCCCACAGAGGCCAGCCCCCTCCACGGGCGCCCCGGCCGCCACCACGGCGGAGGCGGACGCCCGGCCACGGCGCCTCCATTCACTCTGCTCGGGGAAACCTCCCCGGCGCCGGGGCCGCCGGCCGCGCCCCATCGTCGCGGCTCGTTTTCCGGGTGGCCGCGACATGCCCCGAGCGAGAAAGGGCCCTGCACCACGCGGAACTGGGCGCTGACCAGGGCTGCCCAACGCCGGCCAATTCTCACGAGCGTTCTGCCCAAATCGATCCCGATTTGGGCAGAACGCTCGTGAGAATTGGCCGGAAAAAGCCCGGCGAACACACTTCGGGCACCACAGGGCCGCAGGGCCGCCCCCCCGGGGCCCTGTCCGGGATCGCGTGTCGTCGCGTTCCGGCACCGCCAGGAGGAGCTGCGGGAGGCGTGCACCGGGGAGGCCGACGCCTCCCGCTCCTCAGCCTCCAGGGGTCCCCTCCCTGGCGCCGGCAGCTGGGGCCGGGCAGCCCCGAAAGCCGGGCCCGGGCCCGGGCCTGCTTGCTCAGTCTTCCGTTGCCAGGGGCCTGAGCCTGGGGGCCTCCCCAAGGTGAACCCTGAGTCCCGCGCCACGAGTCCCCCGACCGTCCCGGCGACAACTGCACAATTCGCGGCTTCGTCCCAGCCGTGGAGTGAGAGAACAATCCGTTTCCCCACAGAGGCCAGGCCCCTCCACGGGCGCCCCGGCCGCCCGCCACGGCGGAGGCGGACGCCCGGCCACGGCGCCTCCATCCATTCTGCTCGGGGAAACCTCCCCGGCGCCGGGACCGCCGGCCGCGCCCCATCGTCGCGGCTCGTTTTCCGGGTGGCCGCGACATGCCCCGAGTGAGAAAGGGCCCTGCTCCACGCGGAACTGGCCGTTGAACAGGGCTGCCCAACGCCGGCCAATTCTCACGAGCGTTCTGCCCAAATCGATCCCGATTTGGGCAGAACGCTCGTGAGAATTGGCCGGAAAAACCCCGGCGAACACACTTCGGGCACCACAGGGCCGCAGGGCCCCCCCCAGGGGCCCTGTCCGGTATCGCGTGTCGTCGCGTTCCGGCACCGCCAGGAGGAGCTGCGGGAGGCGTGCACCGGGGAGGCCGACGCCTCCCGCTCTTCAGCCTCCGGGGGTCCCCTCCCTGGCGCCGGCAGCTGGGGCCGGGCAGCCCCGAAAGCCGGGCCCGGGCCCGGTCCTGTTTGCTCGGCCTTCCGTTGCCAGGGGCCTGAGCCTGGGGGCCTCCCCATGGGGAACACTGAGTCCCGCGCCACGAGTCCCCCGACCGTCCCGGCGACAACGGCACCATTCGTGGCTTCGTCCCAGCCGTGGAGTGAGAGATCAATCTGTTTCCCCACAGAGGCCAGCCCCCTCCACGGGCGCCCCGGCCGCCCGCCACGGCGGAGGCGGACGCCCGGCCACGGCGCCTCCATCCACTCTGCTCGGGGAAACCTCCCCGGCGCCGGGGCCGCCGGCCGCGCCCCATCGTCGCGGATCGTTTTCCGGGTGGCCGCGACATGCCCCGAGCGAGAAAGGGCCCTGCTCCACGCGGAACTGGGCGCTGACCAGGGCTGCCCAACGCCGGCCAATGCTCACGAGCGTTCTGCCCAAATCGATCCCGAGTTGGGCAGAACGCTCGTGAGAATTGGCCGGAAAAAGCCCGGCGAACACACTTCGGGCACCACAGGGCCGCAGGGCCCCCCCCCCGGGGCCCTGTCCGGGATCGCGTGTCGTCGCGTTCCGGCACCGCCAGGAGGAGCTGCGGTAGGCGTGTACCGGGGAGGCCGACGCCTCCCGCTCCTCAGCCTCCGGGGGTCCCCTCCCTGGCGCCGGCAGCTGGGGCCGGGCAGCCCCGAAAGCCGGGCCCGGAACAGGGCCTGCTTGCTCAGCCTTCCGTTGCCAGGGGCCTGAGCCTGGGGGCCTCCCCTTGGGGAACACTGAGTCCCGCGCCACGAGTCCCCCGACCGTCCCGGCGACAACGGCACCATTCGCGGCTTCGTCCCAGCCGTGGAGTGAGAGATCAATCCGTTTCCCCACAGAGGCCAGCCCCCTCCACGGGCGCCCCGGCCGCCCGCCACGGCGGAGGCGGACGCCCGGCCACGGCGCCTCCATCCACTCTGCTCGGGGAAACCTCCCCGGCGCCGGGGCCGCCGGCCGCGCCCCATCGTCGCGGCTCGTTTTCCGGGTGGCCGCGACATGCCCCGAGCGAGAAAGGGCCCTGCTCCACGCGGAACTGGGCGCTGACCAGGGCTGCCCAACGCCGGCCAATTCTCACGAGCGTTCTGCCCAAATCGATCCCGATTTGGGCAGAACGCTCGTGAGAATTGGCCGGAAAAAGCCCGGCGAACACACTTCGGGCACCACAGGGCCGCAGGGCCGCCCCCCCGGGGCCCTGTCCGGGATCGCGTGTCGTCGCGTTCCGGCACCGCCAGGAGGAACTGCGGGAGGCGTGCACCGGGGAGGCCGACGCCTCCCGCTCCTCAGCCTCCGGGGGTCCCCTCCCTGGCGCCGGCAGCTGGGGCCGGGCAGCCCCGAAAGCCGGGCCCGGGCCCGGTCCTGTTTGCTCGGCCTTCCGTTGCCAGGGGCCTGAGCCTGGGGGCCTCCCCATGGGGAACACTGAGTCCCGCGCCACGAGTCCCCCGACCGTCCCGGCGACAACGGCACCATTCGTGGCTTCGTCCCAGCCGTGGAGTGAGAGATCAATCTGTTTCCCCACAGAGGCCAGCCCCCTCCACGGGCGCCCCGGCCGCCCGCCACGGCGGAGGCGGACGCCCGGCCACGGCGCCTCCATCCACTCTGCTCGGGGAAACCTCCCCGGCGCCGGGGCCGCCGGCCGCGCCCCATCGTCGCGGATCGTTTTCCGGGTGGCCGCGACATGCCCCGAGCGAGAAAGGGCCCTGCTCCACGCGGAACTGGGCGCTGACCAGGGCTGCCCAACTCCGGCCAATGCTCACGAGCGTTCTGCCCAAATCGATCCCGAGTTGGGCAGAACGCTCGTGAGAATTGGCCGGAAAAAGCCCGGCGAACACACTTCGGGCACCACAGGGCCGCAGGGCCCCCCCCCCGGGGCCCTGTCCGGGATCGCGTGTCGTCGCGTTCCGGCACCGCCAGGAGGAGCTGCGGTAGGCGTGTACCGGGGAGGCCGACGCCTCCCGCTCCTCAGCCTCCGGGGGTCCCCTCCCTGGCGCCGGCAGCTGGGGCCGGGCAGCCCCGAAAGCCGGGCCCGGAACAGGGCCTGCTTGCTCAGCCTTCCGTTGCCAGGGGCCTGAGCCTGGGGGCCTCCCCTTGGGGAACACTGAGTCCCGCGCCACGAGTCCCCCGACCGTCCCGGCGACAACGGCACCATTCGCGGCTTCGTCCCAGCCGTGGAGTGAGAGATCAATCCGTTTCCCCACAGAGGCCAGCCCCCTCCACGGGCGCCCCGGCCGCCCGCCACGGCGGAGGCGGACGCCCGGCCACGGCGCCTCCATCCACTCTGCTCGGGGAAACCTCCCCGGCGCCGGGGCCGCCGGCCGCGCCCCATCGTCGCGGCTCGTTTTCCGGGTGGCCGCGACATGCCCCGAGCGAGAAAGGGCCCTGCTCTACGCGGAACTGGGCGCTGACCAGGGCTGCCCAACGCCGGCCAATTCTCACGAGCGTTCTGCCCAAATCGATCCCGATTTGGGCAGAACGCTCGTGAGAATTGGCCGGAAAAAGCCCGGCGAACACACTTCGGGCACCACAGGGCCGCAGGGCCGCCCCCCCGGGGCCCTGTCCGGGATCGCGTGTCGTCGCGTTCCGGCACCGCCAGGAGGAACTGCGGGAGGCGTGCACCGGGGAGGCCGACGCCTCCCGCTCCTCAGCCTCCGGGGGTCCCCTCCCTGGCGCCGGCAGCTGGGGCCGGGCAGCCCCGAAAGCCGGGCCAGGGCCCGGGCCTGTTTGCTCAGCCTTCCGTTGCCAGGGGCCTGAGCCTGGGGGCCTCCCCATGGGGAACACTGAGTCCCGCGCCACGAGTCCCCCGACCGTCCCGGCGACAACGGCACCATTCGCGGCTTCGTCCCAGCCGTGGAGTGAGAGATCAATCCGTTTCCCCACAGAGGCCAGCCCCCTCCACGGGCGCCCCGGCCGCCCGCCACGGCGGAGGTGGACGCCCGGCCACGGCGCCTCCATCCACTCTGCTCGGGGAAACCTCCCCGGCGCCGGGGCCGCCGGCCGCGCCCCATCATCGCGGCTCGTTTTCCGGGTGGCCGCGACATGCCCCGAGCGAGAAAGGGCCCTGCTCCACGCGGAACTGGGCGCTGACCAGGGCTGCCCAACGCCGGCCAATTCTCACGAGCGTTCTGCCCAAATCGATCCCGATTTGGGCAGAACGCTCGTGAGAATTGGCCGGAAAAAGCCCGGCGAACACACTTCGGGCACCACAGGGCCGCAGGGCCGCCCCCCCGGGGCCCTGTCCGGGATCGCGTGTCGTCGCGTTCCGGCACCGCCAGGAGGTGCTGCGGGAGGCGTGTACCGGGGAGGCCGACGCCTCCCGCTCCTCAGGCTCCGGGGTCACCTCCCTGGCGCCGGCAGCTGGGGCCGGGCAGCCCCGAAAGCCGGGCCCGGAACCGGGCCTGTTTGCTCAGTCTTCCGTTGCCAGGGGCCTGAGCCTGTGGGCCTCCCCATGGGGAACCCTAAATCCCGCGACACGAGTCCCCCGACCGTCCCGGCGACAACGGCACCATTCGCGGCTTCGTCCCAGCCGTGGAGTGAGAGATCAATCCGTTTCCCCACAGAGGCCAGCCCCCTCCACGGGCGCCCCGGCCGCCACCACGGCCGAGGCGGACGCCCGGCCACGGCGCCTCCATTCACTCTGCTCGGGGAAACCTCCCCGGCGCCGGGGCCGCCGGCCGCACCCCATCGTCGCGGCTCGTTTTCCGGGTGGCCGCGACATGCCCCGAGCGAGAAAGGGCCCTGCACCACGCGGAACTGGGCGCTGACCAGGGCTGCCCAACGCCGGCCAATTCTCACGAGCGTTCTGCCCAAATCGATCCCGATTTGGGCAGAACGCTCGTGAGAATTGGCCGGAAAAAGCCCGGCGAACACACTTCGGGCACCACAGGGCCGCAGGGCCGCCCCCCCGGGGCCCTGTCCGGGATCGCGTGTCGTCGCGTTCCGGCACCGCCAGGAGGAGCTGCGGGAGGCGTGCACCGGTGAGGCCGACGCCTCCCGCTCCTCAGCCTCCAGGGGTCCCCTCCCTGGCGCCGGCAGCTGGGGCCGGGCAGCCCCGAAAGCCGTGCCCGGGCCCGGGCCTGCTTGCTCAGTCTTCCGTTGCCAGGGGCCTGAGCCTGGGGGCCTCCCCATGGGGAACCCTAAGTCCCGCGCCAGGAGTCCACCGACCGTCCCGGCGACAACGGCACCATTCGCTGCTTCGTCCCAGCCGTGGAGTGAGAGATCAATCCGTTTCCCGACAGAGGCCAGCCCCCTCCACGGGCGCCCCGGCCGCCCGCCACGGCGGAGGCGGACGCCCGGCTTCGGCGCCTCCATCCACTCTGCTCGGGGAAACCTCCCCGGCGCCGGGGCCGCCGGCCGCGCCCCATCGTCGCGGCTCGTTTTCCGGGTGGCTGCGACATGCCCCGAGCGAGAAAGGGCCCTGCTCCACGCGGAACTGGGCGCTGACCAGGGCTGCCCAATGCCGGCCAATTCTCACGAGCGTTCTGCCCAAATCGATCCCGATTTGGGCAGAACGCTCGTGAGAATTGGCCGGAAAAAGCCCGGCGAACACACTTCGGGCACCACAGGGCCGCAGGGCCGCCCCCCCGGGGCCCTGTCCGGGATCGCGTGTCGTCGCATTCCGGCACCGCCAGGAGGAGCTGCGGGAGGCGTGTACCGGGGAGGCCGACGCCTCCCGCTCCTCAGGCTCCGGGGTCCCCTCCCTGGCGCCGGCAGCTGGGGCCGGGCAGCCCCGAAAGCCGGGCCCGGAACCGCGCCTGTTTGCTCAGTCTTCCGTTGCCAGGGGCCTGAGCCTGGGGGCCTCCCCATGGGGAACACTAAATCCCGCGACACGAGTCCCCCGACCGTCCCGGCGACAACGGCACCATTCGCGGCTTCGTCCCAGCCGTGGAGTGAGAGATCAATCCGTGTCCCCACAGAGGCCAGCCCCCTCCACGGGCGCCCCGGCCGCCACCACGGCGGAGGCGGACGCCCGGCCACGGCGCCTCCATTCACTCTGCTCGGGGAAACCTCCCCGGCGCCGGGGCCGCCGGCCGCGCCCCATCGTCGCGGCTCGTTTTCCGGGTGGCCGCGACATGCCCCGAGCGAGAAAGGGCCCTGCACCACGCGGAACTGGGCGCTGACCAGGGCTGCCCAACGCCGGCCAATTCTCACGAGCGTTCTGCCCAAATCGATCCCGATTTGGGCAGAACGCTCGTGAGAATTGGCCGGAAAAAGCCCGGCGAACACACTTCGGGCACCACAGGGCCGCAGGGCCGCCCCCCCGGGGCCCTGTCCGGGATCGCGTGTCGTCGCGTTCCGGCACCGCCAGGAGGAGCTGCGGGAGGCGTGCACCGGGGAGGCCGACGACTCCCGCTCCTCAGCCTCCAGGGGTCCCCTCCCTGGCGCCGGCAGCTGGGGCCGGGCAGCCCCGAAAGCCGGGCCCGGGCCCGGGCCTGCTTGCTCAGTCTTCCGTTGCCAGGGGCCTGAGCCTGGGGGCCTCCCCAAGGGGAACCCTGAGTCCCGCGCCACGAGTCCCCCGACCGTCCCGGCGACAACTGCACAATTCGCGGCTTCGTCCCAGCGGTGGAGTGAGAGAACAATCCGTTTCCCCACAGAGGCCAGGCCCCTCCACGGGCGCCCCGGCCGCCCGCCACGGCGGAGGCGGACGCCCGGCCACGGCGCCTCCATCCACTCTGCTCGGGGAAACCTCCCCGGCGCCGGGACCGCCGGCCGCGCCCCATCGTCGCGGCTCGTTTTCCGGGTGGCCGCGACATGCCCCGAGTGAGAAAGGGCCCTGCTCCACGCGGAACTGGCCGTTGAACAGGGCTGCCCAACGCCGGCCAATTCTCACGAGCGTTCTGCCCAAATCGATCCCGATTTGGGCAGAACGCTCGTGAGAATTGGCCGGAAAAACCCCGGCGAACACACTTCGGGCACCACAGGGCCGCAGGGCCCCCCCCAGGGGCCCTGTCCGGTATCGCGTGTCGTCGCGTTCCGGCACCGCCAGGAGGAGCTGCGGGAGGCGTGCACCGGGGAGGCCGACGCCTCCCGCTCCTCAGCCTCCGGGGGTCCCCTCCCTGGCGCCGGCAGCTGGGGCCGGGCAGCCCCGAAAGCCGGGCCCGGGCCCGGTCCTGTTTGCTCGGCCTTCCGTTGCCAGGGGCCTGAGCCTGGGGGCCTCCCCATGGGGAACACTGAGTCCCGCGCCACGAGTCCCCCGACCGTCCCGGCGACAACGGCACCATTCGTGGCTTCGTCCCAGCCGTGGAGTGAGAGATCAATCTGTTTCCCCACAGAGGCCAGCCCCCTCCACGGGCGCCCCGGCCGCCCGCCACGGCGGAGGCGGACGCCCGGCCACGGCGCCTCCATCCACTCTGCTCGGGGAAACCTCCCCGGCGCCGGGGCCGCCGGCCGCGCCCCATCGTCGCGGATCGTTTTCCGGGTGGCCGCGACATGCCCCGAGCGAGAAAGGGCCCTGCTCCACGCGGAACTGGGCGCTGACCAGGGCTGCCCAACGCCGGCCAATGCTCACGAGCGTTCTGCCCAAATCGATCCCGAGTTGGGCAGAACGCTCGTGAGAATTGGCCGGAAAAAGCCCGGCGAACACACTTCGGGCACCACAGGGCCGCAGGGCCCCCCCCCCGGGGCCCTGTCCGGGATCGCGTGTCGTCGCGTTCCGGCACCGCCAGGAGGAGCTGCGGTAGGCGTGTACCGGGGAGGCCGACGCCTCCCGCTCCTCAGCCTCCGGGGGTCCCCTCCCTGGCGCCGGCAGCTGGGGCCGGGCAGCCCCGAAAGCCGGGCCCGGAACAGGGCCTGCTTGCTCAGCCTTCCGTTGCCAGGGGCCTGAGCCTGGGGGCCTCCCCTTGGGGAACACTGAGTCCCGCGCCACGAGTCCCCCGACCGTCCCGGCGACAACGGCACCATTCGCGGCTTCGTCCCAGCCGTGGAGTGAGAGATCAATCCGTTTCCCCACAGAGGCCAGCCCCCTCCACGGGCGCCCCGGCCGCCCGCCACGGCGGAGGCGGACGCCCGGCCACGGCGCCTCCATCCACTCTGCTCGGGGAAACCTCCCCGGCGCCGGGGCCGCCGGCCGCGCCCCATCGTCGCGGCTCGTTTTCCGGGTGGCCGCGACATGCCCCGAGCGAGAAAGGGCCCTGCTCCACGCGGAACTGGGCGCTGACCAGGGCTGCCCAACGCCGGCCAATTCTCACGAGCGTTCTGCCCAAATCGATCCCGATTTGGGCAGAACGCTCGTGAGAATTGGCCGGAAAAAGCCCGGCGAACACACTTCGGGCACCACAGGGCCGCAGGGCCGCCCCCCCGGGGCCCTGTCCGGGATCGCGTGTCGTCGCGTTCCGGCACCGCCAGGAGGAACTGCGGGAGGCGTGCACCGGGGAGGCCGACGCCTCCCGCTCCTCAGCCTCCGGGGGTCCCCTCCCTGGCGCCGGCAGCTGGGGCCGGGCAGCCCCGAAAGCCGGGCCAGGGCCCGGGCCTGTTTGCTCAGCCTTCCGTTGCCAGGGGCCTGAGCCTGGGGGCCTCCCCATGGGGAACACTGAGTCCCGCGCCACGAGTCCCCCGACCGTCCCGGCGACAACGGCACCATTCGCGGATTCGTCCCAGCCGTGGAGTGAGAGATCAATCCGTTTCCCCACAGAGGCCAGCCCCCTCCACGGGCGCCCCGGCCGCCCGCCACGGCGGAGGTGGACGCCCGGCCACGGCGCCTCCATCCACTCTGCTCGGGGAAACCTCCCCGGCGCCGGGGCCGCCGGCCGCGCCCCATCGTCGCGGCTCGTTTTCCGGGTGGCCGCGACATGCCCCGAGCGAGAAAGGGCCCTGCTCCACGCGGAACTGGGCGCTGACCAGGGCTGCCCAACGCCGGCCAATTCTCACGAGCGTTCTGCCCAAATCGATCCCGATTTGGGCAGAACGCTCGTGAGAATTGGCCGGAAAAAGCCCGGCGAACACACTTCGGGCACCACAGGGCCGCAGGGCCGCCCCCCCGGGGCCCTGTCCGGGATCGCGTGTCGTCGCGTTCCGGCACCGCCAGGAGGAGCTGCGGGAGGCGTGCACCGGGGAGGCCGACGCCTCCCGCTCCTCAGCCTCCGGGGGTCCCCTCCCTGGCGCCGGCAGCTGGGGCCGGGCAGCCCCGAAAGCCGGGCCCGGGCCCGGTCCTGTTTGCTCGGCCTTCCGTTGCCAGGGGCCTGAGCCTGGGGGCCTCCCCATGGGGAACACTGAGTCCCGCGCCACGAGTCCCCCGACCGTCCCGGCGACAACGGCACCATTCGTGGCTTCGTCCCAGCCGTGGAGTGAGAGATCAATCTGTTTCCCCACAGAGGCCAGCCCCCTCCACGGGCGCCCCGGCCGCCCGCCACGGCGGAGGCGGACGCCCGGCCACGGCGCCTCCATCCACTCTGCTCGGGGAAACCTCCCCGGCGCCGGGGCCGCCGGCCGCGCCCCATCGTCGCGGATCGTTTTCCGGGTGGCCGCGACATGCCCCGAGCGAGAAAGGGCCCTGCTCCACGCGGAACTGGGCGCTGACCAGGGCTGCCCAACGCCGGCCAATGCTCACGAGCGTTCTGCCCAAATCGATCCCGAGTTGGGCAGAACGCTCGTGAGAATTGGCCGGAAAAAGCCCGGCGAACACACTTCGGGCACCACAGGGCCGCAGGGCCCCCCCCCCGGGGCCCTGTCCGGGATCGCGTGTCGTCGCGTTCCGGCACCGCCAGGAGGAGCTGCGGTAGGCGTGTACCGGGGAGGCCGACGCCTCCCGCTCCTCAGCCTCCGGGGGTCCCCTCCCTGGCGCCGGCAGCTGGGGCCGGGCAGCCCCGAAAGCCGGGCCCGGAACAGGGCCTGCTTGCTCAGCCTTCCGTTGCCAGGGGCCTGAGCCTGGGGGCCTCCCCTTGGGGAACACTGAGTCCCGCGCCACGAGTCCCCCGACCGTCCCGGCGACAACGGCACCATTCGCGGCTTCGTCCCAGCCGTGGAGTGAGAGATCAATCCGTTTCCCCACAGAGGCCAGCCCCCTCCACGGGCGCCCCGGCCGCCCGCCACGGCGGAGGCGGACGCCCGGCCACGGCGCCTCCATCCACTCTGCTCGGGGAAACCTCCCCGGCGCCGGGGCCGCCGGCCGCGCCCCATCGTCGCGGCTCGTTTTCCGGGTGGCCGCGACATGCCCCGAGCGAGAAAGGGCCCTGCTCTACGCGGAACTGGGCGCTGACCAGGGCTGCCCAACGCCGGCCAATTCTCACGAGCGTTCTGCCCAAATCGATCCCGATTTGGGCAGAACGCTCGTGAGAATTGGCCGGAAAAAGCCCGGCGAACACACTTCGGGCACCACAGGGCCGCAGGGCCGCCCCCCCGGGGCCCTGTCCGGGATCGCGTGTCGTCGCGTTCCGGCACCGCCAGGAGGAACTGCGGGAGGCGTGCACCGGGGAGGCCGACGCCTCCCGCTCCTCAGCCTCCGGGGGTCCCCTCCCTGGCGCCGGCAGCTGGGGCCGGGCAGCCCCGAAAGCCGGGCCAGGGCCCGGGCCTGTTTGCTCAGCCTTCCGTTGCCAGGGGCCTGAGCCTGGGGGCCTCCCCATGGGGAACACTGAGTCCCGCGCCACGAGTCCCCCAACCGTCCCGGCGACAACGGCACCATTCGCGGCTTCGTCCCAGCCGTGGAGTGAGAGATCAATCCGTTTCCCCACAGAGGCCAGCCCCCTCCACGGGCGCCCCGGCCGCCCGCCACGGCGGAGGTGGACGCCCGGCCACGGCGCCTCCATCCACTCTGCTCGGGGAAACCTCCCCGGCGCCGGGGCCGCCGGCCGCGCCCCATCGTCGCGGCTCGTTTTCCGGGTGGCCGCGACATGCCCCGAGCGAGAAAGGGCCCTGCTCCACGCGGAACTGGGCGCTGACCAGGGCTGCCCAACGCCGGCCAATTCTCACGAGCGTTCTGCCCAAATCGATCCCGATTTGGGCAGAACGCTCGTGAGAATTGGCCGGAAAAAGCCCGGCGAACACACTTCGGGCACCACAGGGCCGCAGGGCCGCCCCCCCGGGGCCCTGTCCGGGATCGCGTGTCGTCGCGTTCCGGCACCGCCAGGAGGAGCTGCGGGAGGCGTGCACCGGGGAGGCCGACGCCTCCCGCTCCTCAGCCTCCAGGGGTCCCCTCCCTGGCGCCGGCAGCTGGGGCCGGGCAGCCCCGAAAGCCGGGCCCGGGCCCGGGCCTGCTTGCTCAGTCTTCCGTTGCCAGGGGCCTGAGCCTGGGGGCCTCCCCATGGGGAACCCTAAGTCCCGCGCCAGGAGTCCCCCGACCGTCCCGGCGACAACGGCACCATTCGCTGCTTCGTCCCAGCCGTGGAGTGAGAGATCAATCCGTTTCCCGACAGAGGCCAGCCCCCTCCACGGGCGCCCCGGCCGCCCGCCACGGCGGAGGCGGACGCCCGGCTTCGGCGCCTCCATCCACTCTGCTCGGGGAAACCTCCCCGGCGCCGGGGCCGCCGGCCGCGCCCCATCGTCGCGGCTCGTTTTCCGGGTGGCTGCGACATGCCCCGAGCGAGAAAGGGCCCTGCTCCACGCGGAACTGGGCGCTGACCAGGGCTGCCCAATGCCGGCCAATTCTCACGAGCGTTCTGCCCAAATCGATCCCGATTTGGGCAGAACGCTCGTGAGAATTGGCCGGAAAAAGCCCGGCGAACACACTTCGGGCACCACAGGGCCGCAGGGCCGCCCCCCCGGGGCCCTGTCCGGGATCGCGTGTCGTCGCATTCCGGCACCGCCAGGAGGAGCTGCGGGAGGCGTGCACAGGGGAGGCCGACGCCTCCCGCTCCTCAGCCTCCGGGGGTCCCATCCCTGGCGCCGGCAGCTGGGGCCGGGCAGCCCCGAAAGCCTGGTCCGGAACCGGGCCTGCTTGCTCAGCCTTCCGTTGCCAGGGGCCTGAGCCTTGGGGCCTCCCCATGGGGAACCCTGAGTCCCGCGCCACGAGTCCCCCGACCGTCCCGGAGACAACGGCACCATTCGCGGCTTCGTCCCAGCCGTGGAGTGAGAGAACAATCCGTTTCCCCACAGAGGCCACCCCCTCCACGGGCGCCCCGGCCGCCCGCCACGGCGGAGGCGGACGCCTGGCCACGGCGCCTCCATCCACTCTGCTCGGGGAAACCTCCCCGGCGCCGGGGCCGCCGGCCGCGCCCCATCGTCGCGGCTCGTTTTCCGGGTGTCCGCGACATGCCCCGAGCGAGAAAGGGCCCTGCTCCACGCGGAACTGGGCGCTGACCAGGGCTGCCCAACGCCGGCCAATTCTCACGAGCGTTCTGCCCAAATCGATCCCGATTTGGGCAGAACGCTCGTGAGAATTGGCCGGAAAAAGCCCGGCGAACACACTTCGGGCACCACAGGGCGGCAGGTCGCCCCCCCGGGGCCCTGTCCGGGATCGCGTGTCGTCGCGTTCCGGCACCGCCAGGAGGAGCTGTGGGAGGCGTGCACCGGGGAGGCCGACGCCTCCCGCTCCTCAGCCTCCGGGGGTCCCCTCCCTTGCGCCGGCAGCTAGGGCCGGGCAGCCCCGAAAGCCGGGCCCGGGCCCGGGCCTGCTTGCTCAGCCTTCCATTGCCAGGGGCCTGAGCCTGGGGGCCTCCCCATGGGGAACACTGAGTCCCGCGCCACGAGTCCCCCGACCGTCCCGGAGACAACGGCACCATTCGCGGCTTCGTCCCAGCCGTGGAGTGAGAGAACAATCCGTTTCCCCACAGAGGCCAGGCCCCTCCACGGGCGCCCCGGCCGCCCGCCACGGCGGAGGCGGACGCCCGGCCACGGCGCCTCCATCCACTCTGCTCGGGGAAACCTCCCCGGCGCCGGTCCGCCGGCCGCGCCCCATCGTCGCGGCTCGTTTTCCGGGTGGCCGCGACATGCCCCGAGCGAGAAAGGGCCCTGCTCCACGCGGAACTGGGCGCTGACCAGGGCTGCCCAACGCCGGCCAATTCTCACGAGCGTTCTGCCCAAATCGATCCCGATTTGGGCAGAACGCTCGTGAGAATTGGCCGGAAAAAGCCCGGCGAACACACTTCGGGCACCACAGGGCCGCAGGGCCGCCCCCCCGGGGCCCTGTCCGGGATCGCGTGTCGTCGCGTTCCGGCACCGCCAGGAGGAGCTGCGGGAGGCGTGTACCGGGGAGGCCGACGCCTCCCGCTCCTCAGTCTCCGTGGTCCCCTCCCTGGCGCCGGCAGCTGGGGCCGGGCAGCCCCGAAAGCCGGGCGCGGAACCGGGCCTGTTTGCTCAGTCTTCCGTTGCCAGGGGCCTGAGCCTGGGGGCCTCCCCATGGGGAACCCTAAATCCCGCGACACGAGTCCCCCGACCGTCCCGGCGACAACGACACCATTCGCGGCTTCGTCCCAGCCGTGGAGTGAGAGATCAATCCGTTTCCCCACAGAGGCCAGCCCCCTCCACGGGCGCCCCGGCCGCCCACCACGGCGGAGGCGGACGCCCGGCCACGGCGCCTCCATTCACTCTGCTCGGGGAAACCTCCCCGGCGCCGGGGCCGCCGGCCGCGCCCCATCGTCGCGGCTCGTTTTCCGGGTGGCCGCGACATGCCCCGAGCGAGAAAGGGCCCTGCACCACGCGGAACTGGGCGCTGACCAGGGCTGCCCAACGCCGGCCAATTCTCACGAGGGTTCTGCCCAAATCGATCCCGATTTGGGCAGAACGCTCGTGAGAATTGGCCGGAAAAAGCCCGGCGAACACACTTCGGGCACCACAGGGCCGCAGGGCCGCCCCCCCGGGGCCCTGTCCGGGATCGCGTGTCGTCGCGTTCCGGCACCGCCAGGAGGAGCTGCGGGAGGCGTGCACCGGGGAGGCCGACGCCTCCCGCTCCTCAGCCTCCAGGGGTCCCCTCCCTGGCGCCGGCAGCTGGGGCCGGGCAGCCCCGAAAGCCGGGCCCGGGCCCGGGCCTGCTTGCTCAGTCTTCCGTTGCCAGGGGCCTGAGCCTGGGGGCCTCCCCAAGGGGAACCCTGAGTCCCGCGCCACGAGTCCCCCGACCGTCCCGGCGACAACGGCACAATTCGCGGCTTCGTCCCAGCCGTGGAGTGAGAGAACAATCCGTTTCCCCACAGAGGCCAGGCCCCTCCACGGGCGCCCCGGCCGCCCGCCATGGCGGAGGCGGACGCCCGGCCACGGCGCCTCCATCCACTCTGCTCGGGGAAACCTCCCCGGCGCCGGGGCCGCCGGCCGCGCCCCATCGTCGCGGCTCGTTTTCCGGGTGGCCGCGACATGCCCCGAGTGAGAAAGGGCCCTGCTCCACGCGGAACTGGCCGTTGAACAGGGCTGCCCAACGCCGGCCAATTCTCACGAGCGTTCTGCCCAAATCGATCCCGATTTGGGCAGAACGCTCGTGAGAATTGGCCGGAAAAACCCCGGCGAACACACTTCGGGCACCAAGGGCCGCAGGGCCCCCCCCCAGGGGCCCTGTCCGGGATCGCGTGTCGTCGCGTTCCGGCACCGCCAGGAGGAGCTGCGGGAGGCGTGCACCGGGGAGGCCGACGCCTCCCGCTCCTCAGCCTCCAGGGGTCCCCTCCCTGGCGCCGGCAGCTGGGGCCGGGCAGCCCCGAAAGCCGGGCCCGGGCTCGGGCCTGCTTGCTCAGTCTTCCGTTGCCAGGGGCCTGAGCCTGGGGGCCTCCCCAAGGGGAACCCTGAGTCCCGCGCCACGAGTCCCCTGACCGTCCCGGCGACAACGGCACAATTCGCGGCTTCGTCCCAGCCGTGGATGAGAGATCAATCCGTTTCCCCACAGAGGCCAGCCCCCTCCACCGGCGCCCCGGCCGCCCGCCACGGCGGAGGCGGACGCCCGGCCACGGCGCCTCTATCCACTCTGCTCGGGGAAACCTCCCCGGTGCCGGGGCCTCGGCCGCGCCCCATCGTCGCGGCTCGTTTTCCGGGTGGCCACGACATGCCCCGAGCGAGAAAGGGCCCTGCTCCACGCGGAACTGGGCGCTGACCAGGGCTGCCCAACGCCGGCCAATTCTCACGAGCGTTCTGCCCAAATCGATCCCGATTTGGGCAGAACGCTCGTGAGAATTGGCGGGAAAAACCCCGGCGAACACACATCGGGCACCACAGGGCCGCAGGGCCCCCCCCCCGGGGCCCTGTCCGGGATCGCGTGTCATCGCGTTCCGGCACCGCCAGGAGGAGCTGCGGGAGGCGTGTACCGGGGAGGCCGACGCCTCCCGCTCCTCAGGCTCCGGGGTCCCCTCCCTGGCGCCGGCAGCTGGGGCCGGGCAGCCCCGAAAGCCGGGCCCGGAACCGGGCCTGTTTGCTCAGTCTTCCGTTGCCAGGGGCCTGAGCCTGGGGGCCTCCCCATGCGGAACCCTAAATCCCGCGACACGAGTCCCCCGACCCTCCCGGCGACAACGGCACCATTCGCGGCTTCGTCCCAGCCGTGGAGTGTGAGATCAATCCGTTTCCCCACAGAGGCCAGCCCCCTCCACGGGCGCCCCGGCCGCCCGCCACGGCGGAGGCGGACGCCCGGCCACGGCGCCTCCATCCACTCTGCTCGGGGAAACCTCCCCGGCGCCGGGGCCGCCGGCCGCGCCCCATCGTCGCGGCTCGTTTTCCGGGTGGCCGCGACATGCCCCGAGCGAGAAAGGGCCCTGCTCCACGCGGAACTGGGCGCTGACCAGGGCTGCCCAACGCCGGCCAATTCTCACGAGCGTTCTGCCCAAATCGATCCCGATTTGGGCAGAACGCTCGTGAGAATTGGCCGGAAATTGCCCGGCGAAAACACTTCGGGCACCACAGGGCCGCAGGGCCGCCCCCCCGGGGCCCTGTCCGGGATCGCGTGTCGTCGCGTTCCGGCACCGCCAGGAGGAGCTGCGGGAGGCGTGCACCGGGGAGGCCGACGCCTCCCGCTCCTCAGCCTCCGGGGGTCCCCTCCCTGGCGCTGGCAGCTGGGGCCGGGCAGCCCCGAAAGCCGGGCCCGGAACCGGGCCTGCTTGCTCAGCCTTCCGTTGCCAGGGGCCTGAGCATGGGGGCCTCCCCATGGGGAAACCTGAGTCCCGCGCCACGAGTCCCCCGACCGTCCCGGAGACAACGGCACCATTCGCGGCTTCGTCCCAGCCGTGGAGTGAGAGAACAATCCGTTTCCCCGCAGAGGCCAGCCCCCTCCACGGGCGCCCCGGCCGCCCACCACGGCGGAGGCGGACGCCCGGCCACGGCGCCTCCATCCACTCTGCTCGGGGAAACCTCCCCGGCGCCGGGGCCGCCGGCCGCGCCCCATCGTCGCGGCTCGTTTTCCGGGTGGCCGCGACATGCCCCGAGCGAGAAAGGGCCCTGCTCCACGCGGAACTGGGCGCTGACCAGGGCTGCCCAACGCCGGCCAATTCTCACGAGCGTTCTGCCCAAATCGATCCCGATTTGGGCAGAACGCTCGTGAGAATTGGCCGGAAAAAGCCCGGCGAACACACTTCGGGCACCACAGGGCCGCAGGGCCGCCCCCCCGGGGCCCTGTCCGGGATCGCGTGTCGTCGCGTTCCGGCACCGCCAGGAGGAGCTGCGGGAGGCGTGCACCGGGGAGGCCGACGCCTCCCGCTCCTCAGCCTCCAGGGGTCCCCTCCCTGGCGCCGGCAGCTGGGGCAGGGCAGCCCCGAAAGCCGGGCCCGAGCCCGGGCCTGTTTGCTCAGCCTTCCGTTGCCAGGGGCCTGAGCCTGGGGGCCTCCCCATGGGCAACACTGAATCCCGCGCCACGAGTCCCCCGACCGTCCCAGCGACAACGGCACCATTCGCGGCTTCGTCCCAGCCGTGGAGTGAGAGATCAATCCGTTTCCCCACAGAGGCCAGCCCCCTCCACGAGCGCCCCGGCCGCCCACCACGGCGGAGGCGGACGCCCGGCCACGGCGCCTCCATTCACTCTGCTCGGGGAAACCTCCCCGGCGCCGGGGCCGCCGGCCGCGCCCCATCGTCGCGGCTCGTTTTCCGGGTGGCCGCGACATGCCCCGAGCGAGAAAGGGCCCTGCACCACGCGGAACTGGGCGCTGACCAGGGCTGCCCAACGCCGGCCAATTCTCACGAGCGTTCTGCCCAAATCGATCCCGATTTGGGCAGAACGCTCGTGAGAATTGGCCGGAAAAAGCCCGGCGAACACACTTCGGGCACCACAGGGCCGCAGGGCCGCCCCCCCGGGGCCCTGTCCGGGATCGCGTGTCGTCGCGTTCCGGCACCGCCAGGAGGAGCTGCGGGAGGCGTGCACCGGGGAGGCCGACGCCTCCCGCTCCTCAGCCTCCAGGGGTCCCCTCCCTGGCGCCGGCAGCTGGGGCCGGGCAGCCCCGAAAGCCGGGCCCGGGCCCGGGCCTGCTTGCTCAGTCTTCCGTTGCCAGGGGCCTGAGCCTGGGGGCCTCCCCAAGGGGAACCCTGAGTCCCGCGCCACGAGTCCCCCGACCGTCCCGGCGACAACGGCACAATTCGCGGCTTCGTCCCAGCCGTGGAGTGAGAGAACAATCCGTTTCCCCACAGAGGCCAGGCCCCTCCACGGGCGCCCCGGCCGCCCGCCATGGCGGAGGCGGACGCCCGGCCACGGCGCCTCCATCCACTCTGCTCGGGGAAACCTCCCCGGCGCCGGGGCCGCCGGCCGCGCCCCATCGTCGCGGCTCGTTTTCCGGGTGGCCGCGACATGCCCCGAGTGAGAAAGGGCCCTGCTCCACGCGGAACTGGCCGTTGAACAGGGCTGCCCAACGCCGGCCAATTCTCACGAGCGTTCTGCCCAAATCGATCCCGATTTGGGCAGAACGCTCGTGAGAATTGGCCGGAAAAAACCCCGGCGAACACACTTCGGGCACCACAGGGCCGCAGGGCCCCCCCCCAGGGGCCCTGTCCGGGATCGCGTGTCGTTGCGTTCCGGCACCGCCAGGAGGAGCTGCGGGAGGCGTGCACCGGGGAGGCCGACGCCTCCCGCTCCTCAGCCTCCGGGGGTCCCCTCCCTGGCGCCGGCAGCTGGGGCCGGGCAGCCCCGAAAGCCGGGCCCGGGCCCGGGCCTGCTTGCTCAGTCTTCCGTTGCCAGGGGCCTGAGCCTGGGGGCCTCCCCAAGGGGAACCCTGAGTCCCGCGCCACGAGTCCCCCGACCGTCCCGGCGACAACGGCACAATTCGCGGCTTCGTCCCAGCCGTGGAGTGAGATATCAATCCGTTTCCCCACAGAGGCCAGCCCCCTCCACCGGCGCCCCGGCCGCCCGCCACGGCGGAGGCGGACGCCCGGCCACGGCGCCTCTATCCACTCTGCTCGGGGAAACCTCCCCGGTGCCGGGGCCTCGGCCGCGCCCCATCGTCGCGGCTCGTTTTCCGGGTGGCCACGACATGCCCCGAGCGAGAAAGGGCCCTGCTCCACGCGGAACTGGGCGCTGACCAGGGCTGCCCAACGCCGGCCAATTCTCACGAGCGTTCTGCCCAAATCGATCCCGATTTGGGCAGAACGCTCGTGAGAATTGGCGGGAAAAACCCCGGCGAACACACATCGGGCACCACAGGGCCGCAGGGCCGCCCCCCCGGGGCCCTGTCCGGGATCGCGTGTCATCGCGTTCCGGCACCGCCAGGAGGAGCTGCGGGAGGCGTGTACCGGGGAGGCCGACGCCTCCCGCTCCTCAGGCTCCGGGGTCCCCTCCCTGGCGCCGGCAGCTGGGGCCGGGCAGCCCCGAAAGCCGGGCCCGGAACCGGGCCTGTTTGCTCAGTCTTCCGTTGCCAGGGGCCTGAGCCTGGGGGCCTCCCCATGCGGAACCCTAAATCCCGCGACACGAGTCCCCCGACCCTCCCGGCGACAACGGCACCATTCGCGGCTTCGTCCCAGCCGTGGAGTGTGAGATCAATCCGTTTCCCCACAGAGGCCAGCACCCTCCACGGGCGCCCCGGCCGCCCGCCACGGCGGAGGCGGACGCCCGGCCACGGCGCCTCCATCCACTCTGCTCGGGGAAACCTCCCCGGCGCCGGGGCCGCCGGCCGCGCCCCATCGTCGCGGCTCGTTTTCCGGGTGGCCGCGACATGCCCCGAGCGAGAAAGGGCCCTGCTCCACGCGGAACTGGGCGCTGACCAGGGCTGCCCAACGCCGGCCAATTCTCACGAGCGTTCTGCCCAAATCGATCCCGATTTGGGCAGAACGCTCGTGAGAATTGGCCGGAAATTGCCCGGCGAACACACTTCGGGCACCACAGGGCCGCAGGGCCGCCCCCCCGGGGCCCTGTCCGGGATCGCGTGTCGTCGCGTTCCGGCACCGCCAGGAGGAGCTGCGGGAGGCGTGCACCGGGGAGGCCGACGCCTCCCGCTCCTCAGCCTCCGGGGGTCCCCTCCCTGGCGCTGGCAGCTGGGGCCGGGCAGCCCCGAAAGCCGGGCCCGGAACCGGGCCTGCTTGCTCAGCCTTCCGTTGCCAGGGGCCTGAGCCTGGGGGCCTCCCCATGGGGAAACCTGAGTCCCGCGCCACGAGTCCCCCGACCGTCCCGGAGACAACGGCACCATTCGCGGCTTCGTCCCAGCCGTGGAGTGAGAGAACAATCCGTTTCCCCGCAGAGGCCAGCCCCCTCCACGGGCGCCCCGGCCGCCCACCACGGCGGAGGCGGACGCCCGGCCACGGCGCCTCCATCCACTCTGCTCGGGGAAACCTCCCCGGCGCCGGGGCCGCCGGCCGCGCCCCATCGTCGCTGCTCGTTTTCCGGGTGGCCGCGACATGCCCCGAGCGAGAAAGGGCCCTGCTCCACGCGGAACTGGGCGCTGACCAGGGCTGCCCAACGCCGGCCAATTCTCACGAGCGTTCTGCCCAAATCGATCCCGATTTGGGCAGAACGCTCGTGAGAATTGGCCGGAAAAAGCCCGGCGAACACACTTCGGGCACCACAGGGCCGCAGGGCCGCCCCCCCGGGGCCCTGTCCGGGATCGCGTGTCGTCGCGTTCCGGCACCGCCAGGAGGAGCTGCGGGAGGCGTGCACCGGGGAGGCCGACGCCTCCCGCTCCTCAGCCTCCAGGGGTCCCCTCCCTGGCGCCGGCAGCTGGGGCAGGGCAGCCCCGAAAGCCGGGCCCGAGCCCGGGCCTGTTTGCTCAGCCTTCCGTTGCCAGGGGCCTGAGCCTGGGGGCCTCCCCATGGGCAACACTGAATCCCGCGCCACGAGTCCCCCGACCGTCCCAGCGACAACGGCACCATTCGCGGCTTCGTCCCAGCCGTGGAGTGAGAGATCAATCCGTTTCCCCACAGAGGCCAGCCCCCTCCACGAGCGCCCCGGCCGCCCACCACGGCGGAGGCGGACGCCCGGCCACGGCGCCTCCATTCACTCTGCTCGGGGAAACCTCCCCGGCCCCGGGGCCGCCGGCCGCGCCCCATCGTCGCGGCTCGTTTTCCGGGTGGCCGCGACATGCCCCGAGCGAGAAAGGGCCCTGCACCACGCGGAACTGGGCGCTGACCAGGGCTGCCCAACGCCGGCCAATTCTCACGAGCGTTCTGCCCAAATTGATCCCGATTTGGGCAGAACGCTCGTGAGAATTGGCCGGAAAAAGCCCGGCGAACACACTTCGGGCACCACAGGGCCGCAGGGCCGCCCCCCCGGGGCCCTGTCCGGGATCGCGTGTCGTCGCGTTCCGGCACCGCCAGGAGGAGCTGCGGGAGGCGTGCACCGGGGAGGCCGACGCCTCCCGCTCCTCAGCCTCCAGGGGTCCCCTCCCTGGCGCCGGCAGCTGGGGCCGGGCAGCCCCGAAAGCCGGGCCCGGGCCCGGGCCTGCTTGCTCAGTCTTCCGTTGCCAGGGGCCTGAGCCTGGGGGCCTCCCCAAGGGGAACCCTGAGTCCCGCGCCACGAGTCCCCCGACCGTCCCGGCGACAACGGCACAATTCGCGGCTTCGTCCCAGCCGTGGAGTGAGAGAACAATCCGTTTCCCCACAGAGGCCAGGCCCCTCCACGGGCGCCCCGGCCGCCCGCCATGGCGGAGGCGGACGCCCGGCCACGGCGCCTTCATCCACTCTGCTCGGGGAAACCTCCCCGGCGCCGGGGCCGCCGGCCGCGCCCCATCGTCGCGGCTCGTTTTCCGGGTGGCCGCGACATGCCCCGAGTGAGAAAGGGCCCTGCTCCACGCGGAACTGGCCGTTGAACAGGGCTGCCCAACGCCGGCCAATTCTCACGAGCGTTCTGCCCAAATCGATCCCGATTTGGGCAGAACGCTCGTGAGAATTGGCCGGAAAAACCCCGGCGAACACACTTCGGGCACCACAGGGCCGCAGGGCCCCCCCCCAGGGGCCCTGTCCGGGATCGCGTGTCGTTGCGTTCCGGCACCGCCAGGAGGAGCTGCGGGAGGCGTGCACCGGGGAGGCCGACGCCTCCCGCTCCTCAGCCTCCAGGGGTCCCCTCCCTGGCGCCGGCAGCTGGGGCCGGGCAGCCCCGAAAGCCGGGCCCGGGCCCGGGCCTGCTTGCTCAGTCTTCGGTTGCCAGGGGCCTGAGCCTGGGGGCCTCCCCAAGGGGAACCCTGAGTCCCGCGCCACGAGTCCCCCGACCGTCCCGGCGACAACGGCACAATTCGCGGCTTCGTCCCAGCCGTGGAGTGAGATATCAATCCGTTTCCCCACAGAGGCCAGCCCCCTCCACCGGCGCCCCGGCCGCCCGCCACGGCGGAGGCGGACGCCCGGCCACGGCGCCTCTATCCACTCTGCTCGGGGAAACCTCCCCGGTGCCGGGGCCTCGGCCGCGCCCCATCGTCGCGGCTCGTTTTCCGGGTGGCCACGACATGCCCCGAGCGAGAAAGGGCCCTGCTCCACGCGGAACTGGGCGCTGACCAGGGCTGCCCAACGCCGGCCAATTCTCACGAGCGTTCTGCCCAAATCGATCCCGATTTGGGCAGAACGCTCGTGAGAATTGGCGGGAAAAACCCCGGCGAACACACATCGGGCACCACAGGGCCGCAGGGCCGCCCCCCCGGGGCCCTGTCCGGGATCGCGTGTCATCGCGTTCCGGCACCGCCAGGAGGAGCTGCGGGAGGCGTGTACCGGGGAGGCCGACGCCTCCCGCTCCTCAGGCTCCGGGGTCCCCTCCCTGGCGCCGGCAGCTGGGGCCGGGCAGCCCCGAAAGCCGGGCCCGGAACCGGACCTGTTTGCTCAGTCTTCCGTTGCCAGGGGCCTGAGCCTGGGGGCCTCCCCATGGGGAACCCTAAATCCCGCGACACGAGTCCCCCGACCCTCCCGGCGACAACGGCACCATTCGCGGCTTCGTCCCAGCCGTGGAGTGAGAGATCAATCCGTTTCCCCACAGAGGCCAGCCCCCTCCACGGGCGCCCCGGCCGCCCGCCACGGCGGAGGCGGACGCCCGGCCACGGCGCCTCCATCCACTCTGCTCGGGGAAACCTCCCCGGCGCCGGGGCCGCCGGCCGCGCCCCATCGTCGCGGCTCGTTTTGCGGGAGGCCGCGACATGCCCCGAGCGAGAAAGGGCCCTGCTCCACGCGGAACTGGGCGCTGACCAGGGCTGCCCAACGCCGGCCAATTCTCACGAGCGTTCTGCCCAAATCGATCCCGATTTGGGCAGAACGCTCGTGAGAATTGGCCGGAAAAAGCCCGGCGAACACACTTCGGGCACCACAGGGCCGCAGGGCCGCCCCCCCGGGGCCCTGTCCGGGATCGCGTGTCGTCGCGTTCCGGCACCGCCAGGAGGAGCTGCGGGAGGCGTGCACCGGGGAGGCCGAAGCCTCCCGCTCCTCAGCCTCCGGGGGTCCCCTCCCTGGCGCTGGCAGCTGGGGCCGGGCAGCCCCGAAAGCCGGGCCCGGAACCGGGCCTGCTTGCTCAGCCTTCCGTTGCCAGGGGCCTGAGCCTGGGGGCCTCCCCATGGGGAAACCTGAGTCCCGCGCCACGAGTCCCCCGACCGTCCCGGAGACAACGGCACCATTCGCGGCTTCGTCCCAGCCGTGGAGTGAGAGAACAATCCGTTTCCCCACAGAGGCCAGCCCCCTCCACGGGCGCCCCGGCCGCCCACCACGGCGGAGGCGGACGCCCGGCCACGGCGCCTCCATCCACTCTGCTCGGGGAAACCTCCCCGGCGCCGGGGCCGCCGGCCGCGCCCCATCGTCGCGGCTCGTTTCCCGGGTGGCCGCGACATGCCCCGAGCGAGAAAGGGCCCTGCTCCACGCGGAACTGGGCGCTGACCAGGGCTGCCCAACGCCGGCCAATTCTCACGAGCGTTCTGCCCAAATCGATCCCGATTTGGGCAGAACGCTCGTGAGAATTGGCCGGAAAAAGCCCGGCGAACACACTTCGGGCACCACAGGCCGCAGGGCCGCCCCCCCGGGGCCCTGTCCGGGATCGCGTGTCGTCGCGTTCCGGCACCGCCAGGAGGAGCTGCGGGAGGCGTGCACCGGGGAGGCCGACGCCTCCCGCTCCTCAGCCTCCAGGGGTCCCCTCCCTGGCGCCGGCAGCTGGGGCAGGGCAGCCCCGAAAGCCGGGCCCGAGCCCGGGCCTGTTTGCTCAGCCTTCCGTTGCCAGGGGCCTGAGCCTGGGGGCCTCCCCATGGGCAACACTGAGTCCCGCGCCACGAGTCCCCCGACCGTCCCAGCGACAACGGCACCATTCGCGGCTTCGTCCCAGCCGTGGAGTGAGAGATCAATCCGTTTCCCCACAGAGGCCAGCCCCCTACACGAGCGCCCCGGCCGCCCACCACGGCGGAGGCGGACGCCCGGCCACGGCGCCTCCATTCACTCTGCTCGGGGAAACCTCCCCGGCGCCGGGGCCGCCGGCCGCGCCCCATCGTCGCGGCTCGTTTTCCGGGTGGCCGCGACATGCCCCGAGCGAGAAAGGGCCCTGCACCACGCGGAACTGGGCGCTGACCAGGGCTGCCCAACGCCGGCCAATTCTCACGAGCGTTCTGCCCAAATCGATCCCGATTTGGGCAGAACGCTCGTGAGAATTGGCCGGAAAAAGCCCGGCGAACACACTTCGGGCACCACAGGGCCGCAGGACCGCCCCCCCGGGGCCCTGTCCGGGATCGCGTGTCGTCGCGTTCCGGCACCGCCAGGAGGAGCTGCGGGAGGCGTGCACCGGGGAGGCCGACGCCTCCCGCTCCTCAGCCTCCAGGGGTCCCCTCCCTGGCGCCGGCAGCTGGGGCCGGGCAGCCCCGAAAGCCGGGCCCGGGCCCGGGCCTGCTTGCTCAGTCTTCCGTTGCCAGGGGCCTGAGCCTGGGGGCCTCCCCAAGGGGAACCCTGAGTCCCGCGCCACGAGTCCCCCGACCGTCCCGGCGACAACGGCACAATTCGCGGCTTCGTCCCAGCCGTGGAGTGAGAGAACAATCCGTTTCCCCACAGAGGCCAGGCCCCTCCACGGGCGCCCCGGCCGCCCGCCATGGCGGAGGTGGACGCCCGGCCACGGCGCCTCCATCCACTCTGCTCGGGGAAACCTCCCCGGCGCCGGGGCCGCCGGCCGCGCCCCATCGTCGCGGCTCGTTTTCCGGGTGGCCGCGACATGCCCCGAGTGAGAAAGGGCCCTGCTCCACGCGGAACTGGCCGTTGAACAGGGCTGCCCAACGCCGGCCAATTCACACGAGCGTTCTGCCCAAATCGATCCCGATTTGGGCAGAACGCTCGTGAGAATTGGCGGGAAAAACCCCGGCGAACACACATCGGGCACCACAGGGCCGCAGGGCCGCCCCCCCGGGGCCCTGTCCGGGATCGCGTGTCATCGCGTTCCGGCACCGCCAGGAGGAGCTGCGGGAGGCGTGTACCGGGGAGGCCGACGCCTCCCGCTCCTCAGGCTCCGGGGTCCCCTCCCTGGCGCCGGCAGCTGGGGCCGGGCAGCCCCGAAAGCCGGGCCCGGAACCGGGCCTGTTTGCTCAGTCTTCCGTTGCCAGGGGCCTGAGCCTGGGGGCCTCCCCATGGGGAACCCTGAGTCCCGCGCCACGAGTCCCCCGACCGTCCCGGTGACAACGGCACCATTCGCGGCTTCGACCCAGCCGTGGAGTGAGAGATCAATCCGTTTCCCCACAGAGGCCAGCCCCCTCCACGGGCGCCCCGGCCGCCCGCCACGGCGGAGGCGGACGCCCGGCCACGGCGCCTCCATCCACTCTGCCCGGGGAAACCTCCCCGGCGCCGGGGCCGCCGGCCGCGGCCCATCGTCGCGGCTCGTTTTGCGGGAGGCCGCGACATGCCCAGAGCGAGAAAGGGCCCTGCTCCACGCGGAACTGGGCGCTGACCAGGGCTGCCCAACGCCGGCCAATTCTCACGAGCGTTCTGCCCAAATCGATCCCGATATGGGCAAAACGCTCGTGAGAATTGGCCGGAAAAAGCCCGGCGAACACACTTCGGGCACCACAGGGCCGCAGGGCCGCCCCCCCGGGGCCCTGTCTGGGATCGCGTGTCGTCGCGTTCCGGCACCGCCAGGAGGAGCTCCGGGAGGCGGGCCCCGGGGAGGCCGACGCCTCCCGCTCCTCAGCCACCGGGGGTCCCCTCCCTGGCGCCGGCCGCTGGGGACGGGCCAGCCCCGAACGCCGGGCCCGGGCCCGAGCCTGCTTGCTCAGCCTTCCGTGGCCAGGGGCCTTAGCCTGGGGGCCTCCGCATGGGGAACCCTGAGTCCCGCGCCACGAGTCCCCCGACCGTCCCGGCGACAACGGCACCTTTCGCGGCTTCGTCCCAGCCGTGGAGTGAGAGATCACTCCGTTCCCCCACAGAGGCCAGCCCCCTCCACGGGCGCCCCAGCCGCCCGCCACGGCGGAGGCGGACGCCCGGCCACGGCGCAGGCGGACTCCCGGCCACGGCGCCTCCATCCACTCTGCTCGGGAAAAACTCCCCGGCGCCGGGGCCGCCGGCCGCGCCCCATCGTCGCGGCTCGTTTTCCGGGTGGCCGCGCCATGCCCCGAGTGAGAAAGGGCCCTGCTCCACGCGGCACTGGGCGCTGACCAGGGCTGCCCAACGCCGGCCAATTCTCACGAGCGTTCTGCCCAATTCGATCCCGATTTGGGCAGAACGCTCGTGAGAAATGGCCGGAAAACGCCCGGCGAACACACTTCGGGCACCACAGGGCCGCAGGGCCGCACCCCCGGGGCCCTGTCCGGGATCGCGTGTCGTCGCGTTCCGGCACCGCCAGGAGGAGCTCCGGGAGGCGGGCCCCGGGGAGGCCGACGCCTCCCGCTCCTCAGCCTCCGGGGGTCCCCTCCCTGGCGCCGGCCGCTGGGGCCGGGCCAGCCCCGAAAGCCTGGCCCGGGCCCGGGCCTCCTTGCTCAGCCTTCCGTGGCCAGGGGCCTGAGCCTGGGGGCCTCCGCATGGGGAACCCTGAGTCCCGCGCCACGAGTCCCCCCGACCGTCCCGGCGACAACGGCACCTTTCGCGGCTTCGTCCCAGCCGTGGAATGAGAGATCACTCCGTTCCCCCACAGCGGCCAGCCCCCTCCACGGGCGCCCCGGCCGCCCACCACGGCGGAGGCCGACGCCCGGCCACGGCGCCTCCATCCACTCTGCTCGGGGAAAACTCCCCGGCGCCCGGGCCGCCGGCCGCGCCCCATCGTCGCGGCTCTTTTTCCGGGTGGCCGCGCCATGCCCCGAGCGAGAAAAGGCCCTGTTCCACGCGGCACTGGGCGCTGACCAAGGATGCCCAACGCCGGCCAATTCTCACGAGCGTTCTGCCCAAATCGATCCCAATTTGGGCAGAACGCTCGTGAGAATTGGCCGGAAAACGCCCGGCGAACACACTTCGGGCACCACAGGGCCGCAGGGGCGCCCCCCCGGGGCCCTGTCCGGGATCGCGTGTCGTCGCGTTCCGGCACCGCCAGGAGGAGCTCCGGGAGGCGGGCCCCGGGGAGGCCGATGCCTCCCGC
The DNA here is from genome assembly GCF_922984935.1 of Meles meles. NCBI lineage: Eukaryota > Metazoa > Chordata > Mammalia > Carnivora > Mustelidae > Meles > Meles meles. Next base: position 960,854 of record NW_025721614.1, read on the forward strand.
TCAGCCTCCGGGGGTCCCCTCCCTGGCGCCGGCCGCTGGGGCCGGGCCAGCCCCGAACGCCGGGCCCGGGCCCGGGCCTGCTTGCTCAGCCTTCCGTGGCCAGGGGCCTGAGCCTGGGGGCCTCCGCATGGGGAACCCTGAGTCCCGCGCCACGAGTCCCCCCAACCGTCCCGGCGACAACGGCACCTTTCGCGGCTTCGTCCCAGCCGTGGAGTGAGAGATCACTCCGTTCCCCCACAGAGGCCAGCCCCCTCCACGGGCGCCCCGGCCGCCCGCCACTGCGAAGGCGGACGCCCGGCCACGGCGCCTCCATCCACTCTGCTCGGGGAAAACTCCCCGGCGCCGGGGCCGCCGGCCGCGCCCCATCGTCGCGGCTCGTTTTCCGGGTGGCCGCGCCATGCCCCGAGCGAGAAAGGGCCCTGCTCCACGCGGCACTGGGCGCTGACCAGGGCTGCCCAACGCCGGCCAATTCTCACGAGCGTTCTGCCCAAATCGATCCCGATTTTGGCAGAACGCTCGTGAGAATTGGCCGGAAAACGCCCGGCGAACACACTTCGGGCACCACAGGGCCGCAGGGCCGCCCCCTCGGGGCCCTGTCCGGGATCGCGTGTCGTCGCGTTCCGGTACCGCCAGGAGGAGCTCCGGGAGGCGGGCCCCGGGGAGGCCGACGCCTCCCGCTCCTCAGCCTCCGGGGGTCCCCTCCCTGGCGCCGGCCGCTGGGTCCGGGCCAGCCCCGAAACCCGGGCCCGGGCCCGGGCCTGCTTGCTCAGCCTTCCTTGGCCAGGGGCCTGAGCCAGGGGGCCTCCGCATGGGGAACCCTGAGTCCTGGGCCACGAGTCCCCCCGACCGTCCCGGCGACAACGGCACCTTTCGCGGCTTCGTCCCAGCCGTGGAGTGAGAGATCAATCCGTTCCCCCACAGAGGCCAGCCCCCTCCACGGGCGCCCCGGCCGCCCGCCACGGCGGAGGCGGACGCCCGGCCACGGCGCCTCCATCCACTCTGCTCGGGGAAAACTCCCCGGCGCCGGGGCCGCCGGCCGCGCCCCATCGTCGCGGCTCATTTTCCGGGTGGCCGCGCCATGCCCCGAGCGAGAAAGGGCCCTGTTCCACGCGGCACTGGGCGCTGACCAAGGATGCCCAACGCCGGCCAATTCTCACGAGCGTTCTGCCCAAATCGATCCCAATTTGGGCAGATCGCTCGTGAGAATTGGCCGGAAAACGCCCGGCGAACACACTTCGGGCACCACAGGGCCGCAGGGCCGCCCCCCCGGGGCCCTGTCCGGGATCGCGTGTCGTCGCGTTCCGGCACCGCCAGGAGGAGCTCCGGGAGGCGGGCCCCGGGGAGGCCGACGCCTCCCGCTCCTCAGCCTCCGGGGGTCCCCTCCCTGGCGCCGGCCGCTGGGGCCGGGCCAGACCGGAAAGCCGGGCCGGGCCCGGGCCTGCTTGCTCAGCCTTCCGTGGCCAGGGGCCTGAGCCTGGGGGCCTCCGCATGGGGAACCCTGAGTCCCGCGCCACGAGTCCCCCCGACCGTCCCGGCGACAACGGCACCTTTCGCGGCTTCCTCCCAGCCGTGGAGTGAGAGATCACTCCGTTCCCCCACAGAGGCCAGCCCCCTCCACGGGCGCCCCGGCCGCCCGCCACGGCAGAGGCCAACGCCCGGCCACGGCGCCTCCATCCACTCTGCTCGGGGAAAACTCCCCGGCGCCGGGGCCGCCGGCCGCGCCCCATCGTCGCGGCTCGTTTTCCGGGTGGCCGCGCCATGCCCCGAGCGAGAAAGGGCCCTGCTCCACGCGGCACTGGGCGCTGAACAGGGCTGCCCAACGCCGGCCAATTCTCACGAGCGTTCTGCCCAAATCGATCCCGATTTGGGCAGAACGCTCGTGAGAATTGGCCGGAAAACGCCCGGCGAACACACTTCGGGGACCCCAGGGCCGCAGGGCCGCCCCCCCGGGGCCCTGTCCGGGATCGCGTGTCGTCGCGTTCCGGCACCGCCAGGAGGAGCTCCGGGAGGCGGGCCCAGGGGAGGCCGACGCCTCCCGCTCCTCAGCCTCCGGGGGTCCCCTCCCTGGCGCCGGCCGCTGGGGACGGGCCAGCCCCGAACGCCGGGCCCGGGCCCGGGCCTGCTTGCTCAGCCTTCCGTGGCCAGGGGCCTGAGCCTGGGGGCCTCCGCATGGGGAACCCTGAGTCCCGCGCCACGAGTCCCCCGACCGTCCCGGCGACAACGGCACCTTTCGCGGCTTCGTCCCAGCCGTGGAGTGAGAGATCACTCCGTTCCCCCACAGAGGCCAGCCCCCTCCACGGGCGCCCCAGCCGCCCGCCACGGCGGAGGCGGACGCCCGGCCACGGCGCCTCCATCCACTCTGCTCGGGGAAAACTCCCCGGCGCCGGGGCCGCCGGCCGCGCCCCATAGTCGCGGCTCGTTTTCCGGGTGGCCGCGACATGCCCCGAGCGAGAAAGGGCCCTGCTCCAGGCGGCACTGGGCGCTGACCAGTGCTGCCCAACGCCGGCCAATTCTCACGAGCGTTCTGCCCAAATCGATCCCGATTTGGGCAGAACGCTCGTGAGAATTGGCCGGAAAACGCCCGGCGAACACACTTCGGGCACCAGAGGGCCGCAGGGCCGCCCCCCCGTGGCCCGGTCCGGGATCGCGTGTCGTCGCGTTCCGGCACCACAAGGAGGAGCTCCGGGAGGCGGGCCCCGGGGAGGCCGACACCTCCCGCTCGTCAGCCTCCGGGGGTCCCCTCCCTGGCGCCGGCCCCTGGAGCCGGGCAATCCCCGAAAGCGGGGACCGGTTTCGGCACTGCTTGCTCAGCCTTCCGTTTCCAGGGGCCTGAGCCTGGGGGCCTCCGCTTGGGGAACACTGAGTCTCGCGCCACGAGCCCCCCCGACCGTCCGGGCGACAACGGCACCTTTCGCGGCTTCCTCCCAGCCGTGGAGTGAGAGATCACTCCGTTCCCCCACAGAGGCCAGCCCCCTCCACGGGCGCCCCGGCCGCCCGCCACGGCGGAGGCGGACGCCCGGCCACGGCGCCTCCATCCACTCTTCTCGGGGAAAACTCCCCGGCGCCGGGGCCGCCGGCCGCGCCCCATCGTCGCGGCTCGTTTTCCGGGTGGCCGCGACATGCCCCGAGCGAGAAAGGGCCCTGCTCCACGCGGCACTGGGCGCTAACCAGGGCTGCCCAACGCCGGCCAATTCTCATGAGCGTTCTGCCAAAATTGATCCCGATTTGGGCAGAACGCTCGTGAGAATTGGCCGGAACACGCCCGGCGAACACACTTCGGGGACCCCAGGGCCGCAGGGCCGCCCCCCCGGGGCCCTGTCCGGGATCGCGTGTCGTCGCGTTCCGGCACCGCCAGGAGGAGCTCCGGGAGGCGGGCCCAGGGGAGGCCGACGCCTCCCGCTCCTCAGCCTCCGGGGGTCCCCTCCCTGGCGCCGGCCGCTGGGGACGGGCCAGCCCCGAACGCCGGGCCCGGGCCCGGGCCTGCTTGCTCAGCCTCCCGTTGCCAGGGGCCTGAGCCTGGGGGCCTCCGCATGGGGAACCCTGAGTCCCGCGCCACGAGTCCCCCCGACCGTCCCGGCCACAACGGCACCTTTCGGGGCTTCGTCCCAGCCGTGGAGTGAGAGTTCACTCCGTTCCCCCACAGAGGCCAGCCCCCTCCACGGGCGCCCCGGCCGCCCGCCCCGGCGGAGGTGGACGCCTGTCCACGGCGCCTCCATCCACTCTGCTCGGGGAAAACTCCCCGGCGCCGGGGCCGCCGGCCGCGCCCCATCGTCGCGGCACGTTTTCCGGGTGGCCGCGCCATGCCCCGAGCGAGAAAGGGCCCTGCTCCACGCGGCACTGGGCGCTGACCAGGGCTGCCCAACGCCGGCCAATTCTCAGGAGCGTTCTGCCCAAACCGATCCCGATTTGGGCAGAACGCTCGTGAGAATTGGCCGGAAAACGCCCGGCGAACACACTTCGGGCACCAGAGGGCCGCAGGGCCGCCCCCCAGGGGCCCTGTCTGGGATCGCGTGTCGTCGCGTTCCGGCACCGCCAGGAGGAGCTCCGTGAGGCTGGCGTGGGCAAGTCGACGCCTCCCGCTACTCAGACTCTGGTGGTCCCCTCCCTTCGCTGGCAGCTGGGGCTGGGCCAGCCCCGAAAGCCGGGCCCGGTCCAGGCCTGCTTGCTCAGCCTTCCGTTGCCAGCGGCCTGAGCCTGCGGGCCTCCCCATGGGGAACCCTGAGTCCCGCGCCACGAGTCCCCCGACCGTCCCGGCGCCATCGGCCCCTTTCTTGGCTGCGACACAGCTGTGGGCGACAGATCTTTTTGTTCCCCCAGAGAGGCCAAGCCCTTCCTGGGCGCACCGGCCTCCCTTCAAGGTGGAGCCGGATGCCCGACCACAGCCTCTCCATCAACTCTGCTCGGAGCAAGCTCCCCAGCGCTGAGGCCCCCGGCCGGGCCCCGTCGTCTCGGCGCGTTTTTGGTGGCTGGGACATACCCCGAGCGAGAAAGGGTCCTGGGCCATGCGGAACAAGGTGGTCCCCATGGTTGTCCAACGCCAGCTAATTTTCATGAGCGCTCTGCCCAAATCGATCCCGATTAGATATGGACCCTCAACTCTATTGTGATATAATCATCGAGAAATCAGGAAAAAATATTCAATGTAACAAAAGACATTCTCCTCAATCAATGGTGCTGGGAAAACTGGACAGCGATATGTAGAAGAATGAAACTCGACCATTCTCTTACACCATACACAATGATAAACTCGAACTCGATAAAGGAGCTCAACGTGAGACAGGATTCTCTCAGAATCCTAGAGGAGTTCATAGGCAGTAACCTCTTCGATATCAGCCACAGCAACTTCTTTCAAGATATGTCTCCAAAGGCCAAGGAAACAAAAGCGAAAATGAACTTTTGGCACTTCATCAAGATCAAAAGCTTCTGCACAGCAAAGGGAACAGTCCACCAATCAAAAGGCAACCCACGGAATGGGAGAAGATATTTGTAAATGACAGTTCAGACAAAAGGTTGATATCCAGGATCTACAAAGAACTTCTCAAACTCAACACACACAAAACAGATAATCATATCCAAAAATGGGCAGAAGATATGAACAGACACTCCTCCAACGAAGACATACAAATGGCTATCAGACACATGACAAAATGTTCATCATCACTAGCCATCAGGGAGATTCAAATGAAAACGACATTGAGATACCACCTGACACCAGTTAGAAAGGCCACAATTAGCAAGACAGGAAACAACGTGTGTTGGAGAGGATGTGGAGAAAGGGGAACCCTCTTACACTGTTGGTGGGAATGCAAGTTGGTGCAGCCACTTTGGAGAACAGTGTGCAGATGACTCAAGAAATTAAAAATAGAGCTTCCCTATGACCCTGCAATTGCACTGCTGGGTATTTACCCCAAAGATACAGATGGAGTGAAAAGAAGGGCCATCTGTACCCCAATGATTATAGCAGCAAAGGCCTCGGTCGCCAAACTGTGGAAAGAACCAAGATGCCCTTCAATGGACGAATGGATAAGGAAGATGTGGTCCATATACAAGATGGAGTATTATGCCTCCATCAGAAAGGATGAATACCAACTTTTGTAGCAATATGGACGGGAGTGGAAGAGATTATGCTGAGTGAAATAAGTCAAGCAGAGAGAGTCAATTATCATATGGTTTCACTTATTTGTGGAGCATAACAAAGAACAAGGAGGACATGGGGAGATGGAGAGGAGAAGGAAGTTGTGGGAAATGGGAAGGGGAGGTGAACCATGAGAGACTACGGACTCTGAAAAAGAACCTGAGGGTCTTGAATGGGTGGGGAGTGGGAGGTTGGGAGAACAAGGTGGTGGGTATTAGGGAGGGCACGTGTTGCATGGAGCACTGGGTGTGGTGCAAAAATAAGGAATACTGTTACGCTGAAAAGAAATAATATAGATAGATAGATAGATATTGAAAGTGAAAAAAAAAGGAATGTGCTGAACCTACAGAGCAGAAGAAATCAGAATGCCTCCCTGACGCCACCCCCAATACCGCCGCCCCTGAGGAGCAGGAATGAGGAGTCTCACGGTCCTGCAGACTCACGTCCTCAACTCAGGCATCGGGATTGGTCATCACTGTGCCGGCAGATCCGGGCCGCCATGCCCCTGTGACCTAAACCTAACCCTCGGTTGGGTGTTCAGGCTTCAGTCCCCAGAGGACTGGCTCCCTAGCCCTCCAGACTGGGCACCCCATATTCCCAACGTAGGACTCTGGCCGCCACCCATGATGAAACTTGACCACATGGACCTTTGCAGAACGCTCCTTGCCGGAGAAACCTCCATGACCCCTAAAGCCAACCACATCTTCTGAGCACCCCCACACCACAATTCCTTAGCCTTACAGGCCGCCAGAACAATGCCCTCAGCCCAGCCCTCCAGAGAGCCTGAGTCCGTGCTGGCACATCAGGCCTGCCATTCTCCCAGGACCAAACCCTAAGCCTAGGTTGGGTGTTCAGGTTCTAGAACCCTGACACCCAATTCCACCCATGGGTGGGAGCATCAAACTGATGGCATGACTCAGCTTCTCAACCAGCAGGAGATTCCATTTGGTGCTCTCCAACACCCTCAGAGCCCTAGGAACCGGCCAAGCTGCCCTGAGGCCATTCCCGCCATCTTTGCACCTCCAGGCCAAAAACCCAGGGCCTGAGAAGCCTCCGGAGCCCTGCCCTCAACTCAGCCCTTGAGTGAGCCAATATCTGTGCTGGCAGATCCCACATGCCTTCTCCCTAAGACATAACCTTAACGCTAAGCCTAACCCTAATACTAACTCTAGCCCAGGTTGTGTGTTCAGGCATCCCTCCTCCATAGCCTGGTCCCCCAAACGGCCAGATGGGGGACCCCTGAGCTGCACCCCATAATTGCGCCTGATCCCAGGAGGAAACCCTGCCCTTTAGAAATGTGTTGAACCCGCAGAGCGGGAGAAACCTGCATGCCTCCCAGAGGCCACTGCCACTTCTGGCACACCCAAGGACCAGGAACCAGGACTCTCACAGTGCTACAGACTCGCGCCCTCAACTCGGGCATTGGGAAGCATCACCACAGCGCCATCAGATCGGGGCTGCCATGCCCTTACAACCCTACCCTAACCCTAGGTTGGGTGTCAGGCTTCTGTCCCCTGAGGACTGGACCCCTAGCCCTCCAGACTGGGGACCCTGGATTCCCAATGCAGGACTCTGGCTGCCACCCACGATGAAACTGGACCATATGATCCTGTGCAGTATGCTCCTGGCCACAGAATCCTCCATGCCCCCTAAAGCCACCCACGCCTTCCAAGAAATGCCACACCACAAACCCAGAGCCTGACAGGCCACCAGAGCAATGCCCTCAACTCAGCCCTCCGGAGAGCCTGAGCCGCACTGGCAGGCCTGCCATTCTCCCAGGACGAAACCCTAACACTAGGTTGGGTGTTCAGGCATTGGACCCAGAGGCCTGACACCCAATTCCTCCCATGGGTTGAGCATCAGACTGTCGGCAGGACTCAGTTCTCAGCCAGGAGGAGACCTTTTCATTTGGTGTTCTCTCACACCCTCAGAGCAGTAGCAACCAGCCATTCTCCCTTGAGGCCATTCCCACCAGCTTTGCTCCTCCAGGCCAAGAACCCAGGGCCTGAGGAGCCTCCTGAGTCCTGCCCTCAACTCAGCCCTTGGGTGAGCCCGTATCTGTGCTAGCAGATCCGACATGCCCTGTCCCTAAGCCTAACACTAACCATAATACTAAACCTAGCCCAGGTTGTGTGTTCAGGCGTCCATACTCTGACTCCTGGTCCCCAAGGCCCCAGATGGGGGACCCGTGAGCGATACCCCATCATTGAACCTGACACCAGGAGGAAACCATGCTGTTTAGAATTGTGCTGAACCCACAGAGTGGGATAAATTTGAATGTCTCCCTGAGGCCACCCCACTTCCAGCGCCCCCAAGGACCAAGAACCAGGAGTCTCATGGTCCTGCAGACACACGCTCTGAACTCAAGCATTGGGATGGGTCACCACAGCGCCAGCAGATTGGGGCTGCAATGCCCCTACAACCTAACCCTCACAGCAGGACTCACCCTCTCAGCCAGAAGGTGACCTTTCATTTCGTGCTATCTAATGCCCTGAGAATTGTAGAAACTGGCATGCTCCCCTGAGGCGATTTTCAACATCTTTGCCCGTACAGCCCAAAACCCCAGTGCCCGAGGAGCCTCCAGAGTCCCGCCCTCAACTCAGCCCTTGGGTGAGCTGATATCTGTGCTTGCATATCCGACATGCCTTGTCCCTAAGACATAACCTTAACCCTAATCCTAATACTAACCCTAGCCCAGGTTCGTGCTCAGGCATCATCCTCCCACAACTGGTCGGTGCTCAAAACCCCAGATAGGGGACCCCTGAGTTGCACCCCATAATTGCACATGATCCCAGCATGAACCGTGCCGTTTAGAAATGGGCTGAAGCCAAAGAGCAGGAGAAGCCTGCAAGTCTCCCTGAGGCCAAAGCACTTCTGGACCCTCCCAAGGACCGGGAACCAGAGTCTCAATGTCCTGCAGACATAGCCTCAACTCAGGCATCAGGATGGGTCACCACAGCACTGGCAGATTGGGGTTACCATGCCCCAAAGACTTAACCATAATGCTAGGATGGGTGTTTATGCTTCGATCCACAGAGGCCTGGCTCCCTAGCCGTCCAGACTGGGGACCCTGTATTTGCAATGCTGGACTCCGGCTGCCACCCACAAGGAAAATGGCCCACATGGCCCTGTGCAGTACGCTCCTGGCCGGAGAAACCTCCATGCCCCCTAAAGACACCCACACCTTCCGAGGACCCACACACCACCGCCCAGTGCCTGATGGGCCACCAGAGCAATACCCTCAACACAGCCCTCCGGAGAGCCTGAGTCCGCACTGGCACCTCAGGCCTGCCATGCTCCCAGGACCAAACCCTAATACCCTAGCTCAGGTGGTCAGGCTCTGGACCCCAGAGGCCTGATACCCAATTCCATCCCAGTGGATAGGATCATCAGACTGATGGCAGGACTCAGCCTCTCAGCCAGGAGAATAAATGAAATAAACCATTTCATTTAGTGCTATCTAACACTCTCAGAGACCTAGAAACCAGCATGCTCCCCTGAGGCCATTCCCACCATCTTTACCTTCTAGGAAAAAAACCCAGGGCCTAAGGAGCCTCCTGAGTCCCGCCTTCAACTCAGCCCTTGGGTGAGCCCATATAAGTGTTACCAGATCCAACATGCCTCGTCCCTAAGACATAACCGTAACCCTAATCTTTTTATTTTTTTTTAAGATTTTATTCATTTCTTTGACAGAGACAGATCAGAAGAAGGCACAGAGAGGACGAAGCACGCTCCCCGCTGAGCAGAGAGCCTGATGTGGGGCTCGATCCCAGGACCCTGAGATCATGACCTGAGCGGAAGGCAGAGGCTTTAACCAACTGAGCCACCCAGGCGCCCCACCTTAACACTAATCTTAACACTAACCCTAACCACAAAACCTAACCCTAACCTCTAAACCTAACATAACAACCTCGGAGCAGTAGAAACCATCATGCTCCCCAGAGGCGATTCCCACATTCTTTGCCCATCCAGTCCAAAAATCCAGGGCCTGAGGAGACTCCTGAGTCCCGACCTCAACACAGCCCTTGGGTGAGTCCATATCTGTGCTGGCAGATCTGACATGCCTTGTCCCTAAGACATACGCCTAACCCTAAGCCGAACCCTAAACCTTACCTCTAACCCTATCCCCTAACTCCTAACCCTAACCCCAACCCTAACCCTAACCCCTAACAACTAACCCTAACACTCTCCGAACCTCTATCCCTAACCCTAACCCTCCAGACTGGGGATTCCAAAGTCACAACACAGGACTCTGCCTGCCCTCCAGAAAGAAAGGTGCATGAGCACCTAAACACACCCGCCATTGGAAATGCCCCAGACATAATGCCAGATTCTGCCACAACGCCAGATGCATGTCATCCACTCAGCCCTGAGGGAGCCTGCCTCAACACAGCATATCAACAGCATATCAGAGCTGCCATGCCCCTAGGCCTTAACCCTAACCCTAGGTTGGGTGTACAGGCTTCCGTACCCAGAGGCCTAGCCACCAAACCCGCCAGATTGTGGATGCATGAGACTCATTCTGGCAGTCTGGAGGCTGCCTATGCTGTTACAGTGCCATTTGGAGCTACTCAGACCTCAGAGCAAAAGATAACTTCATGCCCCCCAAGGCAAGCCCCAGCATCTGAGCCCCTCCTGAACACAAACCCAGATTCACACTAGCCACCTATCACCGACCCTCAACTCAGGCCACCGGGGAGTCCGCCTCAGCACTGGCAGATTGGGCCTGTCACGCCCCAAGACCTTAACCTTAGTTTGAGTTTCCAGGCTTCCATCCCAAGAGGCCTAGCCTCCAGGCTCCCTGGATTAAGGACCCCTGAGTGACATTGCAGGATTCCAACAGCCACGCAGGATGAAACCTTGCAGTTTGGAGCTGCTGAATACTCAGAGGGTGAGAAACCTTCAAGCCCCCGTAAAGCTATCCGCACAATTTGCGGCACCCCAGGCCAGAAAGCTGGTTTCTATGAAGCTACTGGACACATGCCCTCAACTCAGCCCTGAGGGGAGCCCATCTCAGCGCCAGCAGATTGGGCCTGCCATGACCCTAGACCCTAACCCTAACCCTTGGTGGGGTATACAGCCTTCCGTGCCCAGAGGCCTGTACCCCAAGCCCATCAGACTGGGGATGACTGAGACTCCCGCCAGCACTCCTCCAGCCTCCTAGGGCAAAATGGTGCCATTTGGAACTGTGCAGGAACCTCAGAGCAGGAGAAAGCTGCATGCCCCCCGAGGACACCACTAGCTTCTTTGCCCCCACAAACACCAACACAGACCTCAATTCCTGCCTGATTCCCACCCTCCATTCGGCCTATCCAGGAGACCCCCTCAATTGCAGCAGATCGGGCCTGCCATGTCCCTAAGCCTTAACCCTAACCCTAGTTTGGATTTTCAGGCTTCCATCCCAAGAGGCCTGGCCCCCACGCCCCCCAGATTAAGGACTTCTGAGCAACACCACAGGACACAGCCTGTCACACAAGTGGAAACCTTGTGGTTTGGAGCTGCAATGAACCCTCAGATGGGGAGAAACTTTCATGCCACCCTAAAGCCACCCCAATAATCAACAGCCACTCTGGCCATAGAGCTGGATTCCATCCCGCCACCAAATGCATACCCTCAACTCAGCCCATACGGGATCCCGCCTCAGCACTGGCAGATCGGGCCTGCCATTGCCCCTAGGCCCTAACCCTAACACAAGTTTGGGTGTTCAGTCTTCCATGCTGAGGGTCCAGGCAACAAAATCCCCTGGATTAAGGAATCTTGACATACACCTCAGGACTCCGCTTGCCACACAGTAGGAACCTGTGCCTTGGAGTTGTGCTGAACCCTCAGAGGGGGAGAAACTTGCCCCTCTAAAGGCACTCCCATCATCTGCACCCGTCCCCCCGGCCATAAACCAGATTCTGCTGAGCTGCCGGACGCATGCCATAAATTCAGACCCTAGGGCGCCCCACCTCAACATAAGCAGATCGGGCCACCATGCCCCTAGGCCCTTACCAGAACCCCTCTTTAGGTTTTCAGGCTTCCATCCCAGGGGGCCTGCCTCCCATGTCCCCCCAGATTAAGGTCTACTGAGCGCCACCACGGGACTCCACCTGGCACTCATGAGGAAAACTTGTGGTTTAGAGCTGCACTGAACACTCAGACGGGGAGAAACCTGCAAACCCCCCTAATGCCACCCCACCATGAGTCACCCCCATGGCCATAAAACCAGATTCTCCTGCGATGCCAGATCTATGCCCTCAACTCGACCCTTAGGGGAGCCCGCATCAGCACCGGCACATTGGACCTGCCATGCCCTTCGGCCCTAACCATAAACCTAGGTGGGGTGTACAGGCTTTCATGAACAGAGGCCTGTCCCGCAAGCCCGCCAGATTGGGCACCTCCGAGATTCATGCCAGTAGAGATTAAGGATTCCTCAGTGACACCCCAGGACTGCGTCTGCCACACGGGAGGAAACCATGCCATTTGGAGCTCTGCAGAACCCTCAGGGTAGGAGAAACCTGCATGCAACCCTGAGGTCACGCCCAGCTTCTGTGGCATCCCTGGACACAAACTCTGAGTCTGACATGCCACCTGATACCCACCCTGAAGTCAGCCCACCAGGGAGCCCACCTCAGCAGTAGCAGATTGAGCATGCCATGCCCCTACGCCCTTACCGTAGCTCTAGTTTCTGATTTCGGGCTTCCATCCCAAGAGGCCTGGCCCCCAAACTCCCCAGATTCAGGACCCCCCTGTAACAAGGCAGAAACCTGAATGCCATGCAGGGGGAAGCCATGACATTTGGAGCTCCAAAGTTTCCTCAGAGAGGGAGAAACCAGCATGCCCCTCTAAAGCCACCCCCACGATCAGCCGTCCCTCTGGCCAGAAACCCTGACTCTTCTGCATTGCAGGATGCATTTCCTCAACTCAATTCTGAGGGTATCTCACCTCTGTGTCGGCTGATCAGGCCTGTCCTGCCCAGCCCATTACCCTTAACCCTATGTTGCATTTTCAGGCTTCCTTCCCCAGGGGCCTATCCACCAAGCCCTCTAGATTGGTAAACTTGGAGCCACACTGTAGGAGTCCCCCTGCCACCCAGCAGGAAACTTGTCCCTTTGGAGCTGTGCGGAACCCTCAGAGCCAGAGAAACCTGCATGACCCCATTAGGACTCCCCCACATTCTGCAGCCCCCTGGCCACAAACCCAGAGCCTGATTCACCACCTGACCCCCATTCTCAACTCAGCTCCTTGGGGAACTCACCTCAACACCAGCAGTTCGGGCCTGCCACGCCACTAGCTCAGCTCTGCTCATGGACACCACCAGCTCTAGGCAGACCTAGAACTCCCCTGTCTGCGGCAAAGCTCTGGGATCCCCCCTCCTTCTTCCCAATTTACACTGGCCCAGGCATTCATGAGAAAGGGGAAGGCTACCTCTTGAATGCTTAATACCTCCTTTCCTCTTCAGCCCTATTTCTCTCCACTTACCTTTGCACCTGGGCAAACTGAAAGTAACATATCAATGGAACATGTACATGCTCTGAGATCTAAATCTTTCATGGCAACTTTCTGAGGGCTCCTTATGCAATAGGAAACTAGTGTATCCTGCCAGAGAGTGTTTCATAATGAACAGCTACAGAACAGGAGAGCAAAAGTCATTCCAGTTTTACCTCAGTCTTCATGAAGTAGAACATGGTCTTCTTTTCTTCATTGACTTCAATTCCAATTCGTTTCCATGCAATGTTCATTCCTCTCCTTCAGGGGTAGGATTTTGTGATTCCTCACCTGCATAGAACACCCAGAGCTCATCACAACAAGTACTCTCCCTAATAGCTGTCACCCACTTAACTCTTCGCCCCACACACCTGCCCCCTAGCAACCCTCGATTTTGCTCTAGGTTAGAGTCTGTTTCCTCATTGGCCTTTCTCTCCTCACTATGTTCATCTGTTTTCTTTCTGAAATTCCATAGAGGTCAAGATATAGGCTATTGGTCTTTTCTTACTGATTTTACTTAGCTAAATCCACTGTAGATCCATCCACATCCTTGCAGATGGTAAGATTTCATCCTTTTTGAACCTGGATCCTATTCCATTAAGAAGATGTGGGAGAATGAATACACATACACACACACACACACACACACACACACACACAAACATATGATATATATGAGTGATATATATATATATATCACTCATCAGTGAATGGACATTTGGTCTCCCTCCATTGTTTTACAATGGTTGAAAATGCTGCTGTAAATATCACGGTGCTTATACCCCACTGAATGTGCATTTTTGTGCCCTTTAGGGAAATAACTAGGAGGGCAATTGCTGGATCCTACTGTTGTTCAGTTCTTAGCTTTTGGAGGACACACTGTATTCTTTCCAAGAGTGGCTGCAACAACACGCATGCCCACCAACAATGTAGGAGGGTTCCGGTTTTGGGTGGTTTTTTTTTTTTTTTAGATTTTATTTATTTATTTGACAGAGGTCACAAGTAGGCAGAGAGGCAGGCAGAGAGAGAGGACGAAGCAGACTCCCCGCTGAGCAGAGAGCCCAATGCGGGGCTCAATCTCAGGACCCTGAGACCATGACCTGAGCCGAAAGCAGTGGCTTAACCCACTGAGCCACACAGGTGCCCCCGAGGGTTCCACTTTAAACAGAACATTCCCTGCCAGCAATTACCTAAGGAGGAAATATAAAACCTGTGGGAAAACCTGACTCACTGAGCATCAGGAAAGCAGCCACAGAAATTCAGCCCAGGGTTCCTGACACCAAGTCCCTTGAAGCCAACAGAGTGCCTTTATCCAGGGAAATTCCCAAAGACTCTCCTTCTGACTTCACTACCCATGAAACTGCAGAGAAAATACAGCATGTCCAACCATATATAGCTGTTTGATTGAACCTAGGAAGACAAGCATCCCTTTTAAATTGTCCAAGACTCCTTGGAATCATTTTGAATTTTCCCTCTGCCCTCATTGGAACTCTTTGGATTCAAAGACGAATCCATTAGGATACATCACCTTGGACAAAGAGGAAGCCATCATCCAAGTCTCTATCTGACCACAAACAGCCACCTCACTCTAGATGCCAGCCGTTCCACCAGAGCCTAGGCCCAGTGGAGTAAACACTGTTCGGTGAAGGAATACTTTCTATGTTCAAAAGGCACACCAAGTCAATCTCACCTTCCCTTTCGAATCCAAGGGATTTCCTAGGAAAGAGATGTTCCAAATACCTTTGTAAGCCAGAAATAAAGAGAGAAAATGAGATCCCTGCCAGGTGCTCCCTGCAGAGAAACTCAGGAGCTCTGGCACCCGCACGAGATTGCTTACAGCTGGTTCAGTGTGCCATTTGTGAGCTCCACTGGAGACAAGAGAAAAGCCCAGGAAATTTGGGGTGAAAGGGAATTTTTACCTGCCATCCTGGCATGGATGTGACATTGTGACCCACAGGCCTGCTGTTTTCTCTGAACACTGACGTCCTGGGACAAGCTGCATGACTGACTCAGACGCTGACTTCCAAACTTCAGGTCTCATGGAGCCAGAGTGCAGAAGGGTTGTCAGGTGCAGATAAGCAGGCGTCTCCCACCTAAAGCCTGCACACCTGCTCTGATTCCTGGGAGAAGGAGAGACACAGGCTTGTTTCTTAACTGGTCATTCACTTCCCTCTCAAGCTGGTCAATGCCCTTGTCCTTTTTGGAGAAACAAACATACTTTTCCAAACAAACACTCAGCTCCTCGGTTCCAAATGCACCATGAGTCGGGTTTGGTTCCCCTGGCTCCAGAACCCAACTGGGAGGACCCTCCTGAACCATCCTGACAGCACATTACCAGCAAACCTGGGGAAAGAGGGCACAATGCTGAGTGGGGGACAGGCTCCATCAATTCTTACCACCACCCTTGAGCCTGGAGAAACAGAGACTATACAGCTCACCACTCCGTCCTGTAAAAAGAAGCTGTAGTGCCTCACGTTTCAGGGTCTCTCACCGGGCACCTCCGCCCTGCCTTCAGAGCCAGCAAGCTGCACTGACTCCTCTTCAGGTGTGTTTCCCATGGCAGCTCGCCGCTGCCTCCAGTGGTGGCAAGCAGCATCGCCATGCCTTCCAGGGTATCTCACACCACTGCTCACCACTCCCTCCAGTGGAGTGAACTGGCACTGCCGGGCCTTCCATAGACTCATTTTTTTCTTATTTGTTTATTTACAGCATAACAGTGTTCATTGTTTTGGCATCACACCCAGTGCTCCATGCAGTACGTGCCCTCCCTATTAACCACCACCTGATTCCTCAAACTCCCACCCCACCCTGCCCCTCCAAAACCCTCTGGTTGTTTTTCAGAGTCCATAGTCTCTCATGGTTCATCTCCCCTTCCAGTTTCTCTCAACTCCCTCTCCTCTCCATCTCCCTATGTCCTCCGTGTTATTTGCTATGCTCCACAAATAAGTGAGACCATATGATACATGACTCTCTCTCTGCTTGACTTATTTCGCTCAGCATAATTTCTTCCAGTCCCGTCCATGTTGCTACAAAAGTTGGGTATTCATCCTTTCTGATGGAGGCATAATACTCCATTGCGTATATGTACCACATCTTCCTTATCCATTCATCCGTTGAAGGGCATCTTGGTTCTTTCCACAGTTTGGTGAGCATAGCCATTGCTACAATAAACATTGGGGTACAGATGGCCCTTCTTTTCACTACATCTGTATCTTTGGGGTAAATACTCAGCAGTGCAATTGCAGGGTCATAGGGAAGCTCTATTCTTAATTTCTGGAGGAATCTCCACACTGTTCTCCAAAGTGGCTGCACCAACTTGCATTCCCACCAACAGTGTAAGAGGGTTCCCCTTTCTCCACATCCTCTCCAACAATCGTTGTTTCCTGTCTTGCTAATTTTGGCCATTCTAACTGGTGTCAGGTGGTATCTCAATATGGTTTTAATTTGAATCTCCCTGATGGCTAGTGATGATGAACATTTTTTCATGTGTCTGATAGCCATTTGTATGTCTTCGTTGGAGAAGTGTCTGTTCATATCTTCTGCCCATTTTTGGATATGATTATCTGTTTTGTGTGTGTTGAGTTTGAGAAGTTCTTTCTAGATCCTGGATATCAACCTTTTGTCTGTACTGTCATTTGCAAATATCTTCTCCCATTCCGTGGGTTGCCTTTTTGTTTGGTGGACTGTTTCCTTTGCTGTGCAGAAGCTTTTGATCTTGATGAAGTGCCAAAAGTTTATTTTCGCTTTTGTTTCCTTGGCCTTTGGAGATATATCTTGAAAGAAGTTGCTGTGGCTGATATCGAAGAGGTTACTGCCTATGTTCTCCTCTAGGATTCTGATGGATTCCTGTCTCATGATGAGGTCTTTTATCCATTTCGAGTGTAAGAGAATGGTTGAGTTTCATTATTCTACATATAGCTGTCCAGTTTTCCCAGCACCATTGATTGAAGAGACTGTCTTTTTTTCCATTGAATATTTTTTCCTGTTTTGTCGAAGATTATTTCACCGTGGAGTTGAGGGTCCATATCTGGGCTCTCCACTCTGTTCCACTGGTCTATGTGTCTGTTTTTATGCCAGGACCACGCTGTCTTGGTGATCGCAGCTTTGTAGTAAAGCTTGAAATCGGGTAACGTGATGCCGCCAGTTTTGTTTTTGTTTTTCAACATTTCCTTAGCAATTCGGGGTCTCTTCTGATTCCATACAAATTTTAGGATTATTGGCTCCAGCTCTTTGAAAAATACCGGTGGAATTTTGATCGGAATGGCATTAAAAGCATAGATTGCTCTAGGCAGTATAAACATTTTAACAATGTTTATTCTTCCAATCCAAGAGCATGGAATTGTCTTCCATCTTTTTGGGTCTTCTTCAATTTCTTTCATGAGTGTTCTGTAGTTCCTCGAGTACAGGTCCTTTACCTCTTTGGTTAGGTTTATTCCCAGGTATCTTATGGTTCTTGGTGCTATAGTAAATGGAATCGATTCTCTAATTTCCCTTTCTGTATTTTCATTGTTAGTGTATAAGAAAGCCACTGATTTCTGTACATTGACTTTGTATCCTGCCACGTTACTGAATTGCTGTATAAGTCTAGTAGTTTGGGGGTGGAGTCTTTGGGGTTTTCCATATAAAAAATCATGTCATCTGCGAAGAGAGAGAGTTTGACTTCTTCCTTGCCAATTTGGATACCTTTTATTTCTCTTTGTTGTCTGATTGCCATTGCTAGGACTTCTAATACTATGTTGAACAAGAGTGGTGAGAGTGGGCATCCAAGCCCATTAGAATAACGTCAGACCTTTTCACAGAGACCTGGCAAGCCAGGAAGGGCTGGCAAAATATATTCAGAGTACTAAATGAGAAGAACATGCAACCAAGAATACTCTATCCGGCAAGACTGACATTTAAAATGGATGGAGAGATAAAGAGTTTCCAAGATCAGCAAGGCTTAAAAGACTATGCAACCACCAAGCCGACACTGCAGGAAATATTAAGGGGGGTCCTATAAAAGAGAAAAAATCCTAAGAATATCATTGAACAGAAATATAGAAACAATCTACAGACAGAAAGACTTCAAAGACAACATGACATGAATCAAAACCTATCTCTCAATAATCACTCTCAATGTGAATGGCCTAAATGCGCCCATAAAACGACACAGGGTTGCAGATTGGATAAAACGACAGGACCCATCCGTATGTTGTCTACAAGAGACCCATTTTGAACCTAAGGATACACCCAGACTGAAAGTGAACGGATGGAGAAGCATCTTTCACGCCAATGGGCCTCAAAAGAAGGCCGGGGTAGCGATTCTCATATCAGATAAATTAGATTTTAAACTAAAGACTGTAGTCAGAGATACAGAAGGACACTCCATAATTCTTAAAGGGACTATCCGCCAAGATGATCTAACAATTGTGAATATCTATGCCCCCAATATGGGAGCACCCAATTCCATAAGAAAACTATTAATCAAGATAAAGAGTCATATTGATATGAATACAATAATAGTAGGAGATCTTCATACGCCTCTCTCAAAAATAGACAGATCATCGAAGCAGAAAATTAAAAAAGAAATAAGAGCATTGAATGAAACATTGGACCAGATGGACCTCATAGACATATACAGAACATTCCACCCTAAAACAACAGAATACACATTCTTCTCAAGTGCACATGGAACCTTCTCCAGAATAGAGCACATACGGCGTAACAAGGATTGAGGATGCCTGATACTCATGCTGGGAATCTGCCTGCCACGCAGGGCACCGCTGTGCTGTTTGGAGCTGCGCTGAACCCTCAGAGCTGGAGAAACTTCCATGCACCCCTGAAGTCACCCCCAGGTTATGCGAACGTCTGGACACACACCTAGAGGCTAAGACCCCGTCTGACACCCGAGCTCAACTCAGCGCACCAGGGCACCTGCCTCTGCACTGGCATATCAGGTCTACCATGGCCCTAGGCCTTAACCCTATCCCTAATTTTGGTTTTCAGGTATCATCCCCAAGAGTCCTGACCCCAAGACCCCAAGATTAAAGAATCCTGAGTGACACCCCAGGACTCTGTCCACCATGCAGGAGGAAACCATGCTGTTTGGAGCTGTGTCGAATCCTCAGAGTGGGAGAAACCTGCACGGTTCACCTGAGGCTATCCCCCACCCTCTGCTCACTATTGGGCCACAAATGTGGAGGCTGGCACTCAGCCTGCCTACCACCCAGGAGGAAACCGTGCCATTTGAAACTGAGTAGAACACTCAGAGTGGGAGAAACTGCATGCCTCCCTGAGCACAACCCCCTCCTTCAGCAGTCCCCTGACCACAAACCTGGACCCTCTCATGCCACCGGACCTCTGCCCTCAATTCATCCCCCTGGGATCCCTTCTCAGTGCCAGCAAATTGGGCCTGCCATGCCCCTGACCCTAACCTTAAGCCTAGGTTGCTTTTTCAGTCTTCATCCCCAGAGGCTGGTCCCCCAATTCCTCCATATTTGGACCCCTGAGCCACAACCCAGTGCTCTGTCTGCCACCCAGGAGGAAACCGTTCTGTTTGGAGCTGCACAGAACCATCGGAATGGGAGAAATCTTCATGCTCCCTGAAGCCACCTCCAACTTCGGCCACCCCCCAGGCACAAACCCAGATCGTAATGCACCACCTGACCATGGCCCTCAACTCAGTACCCCAGACATCTAGCCTCAGCACCAGCAGATCAGGCCAGCCATGCCCCTGTGCTCTTTTCCAAGCCCTAGGTTGTGTTTTCAGTCTTCTGTCCTCTGATGATTGACACCAAAGCTCCGCTGATGGGTTACACCTGAACTATACCAGAATATTTCTTGGCCCCCTGAGGCTATCCCACTTTCAGCACCCCCCGTTCACACCTAGATCTTAACACTCACACTGACCCACGTCCTCAACTCTGCTCCCCAGGTCACTCCTCTCAGGGTGGCCTATTGAGACTGACATGACCCTCAGCCCTAACCAAAACTTAGGTACATTTTCTGTCTTGTGTCCCAAGAATACAGGTACCAAAGCCCCACATAAGTGGGACCCCTGAGAAATGCCAGAGGACTCTGTCTTCAACCCAGAAGGAAACAGTAGAATTGGAACTCTGCCAAGGACTGAGAGCAGGAGAAATCTGCCTTTCCCCCCATGGCCACCAACCCGGAGCCTGACTCAGACTGACCCATGTTCTCTACTCAGTCCCCGTGAGAGCTCTGCACAGCACCAGCAAATCAGGCCTGTCATGTTGCTGGGACCTAGCCCTAACCCTAGGTTGGGGTTTCATGCTCTGTCCCCAGAGGACTGGCACCCAAGTCCCACGGATGGGGACCCCTGAGCAATATTTGAGATCTCTGCCTGCCACCCAGAAGGAAACCATACCATTTGGGACTCTGCAAAGGATTCTGAGCAGGAGAAATCTGCCACGCACCACTGAGTTCACCCAGAGTCAGCAGCTGGACACAAACCTGAACCTGACACTTACTCTATCCATCCCTCTGTACTCAGCCCTCTGGATAGCTTGCCACACCACCATCAGATTGGGCCTGCCATGCTCCTAACCCCTAACTGAAGCTTAGTTTGTGTTCTGAGCATTCAATTCCTAGGGGTCTGGCTCCCTACCCCACGGACTGGGGTCACCTTAGCCATACCACAGGACTCATCCTAACACACAGGAGGAAAGCGTGCCATGTAGACCTCTAGAAAGTATTCAAAGCAGGATAAAATGCCTGCCCATCTGAGCCTATACCAGCAAACCCCCAATTTCAGTGGCCTCTAGGTCACAAACCCTGTGCCTGACCAGAACCAGAACACTCATCCTTCATTCCAGCCTCTAGGAACCACACACACTGTCAGCTGTTTGGGCCTGCAATGTCCTTCGGCCCTAACTCTATCCCTAGCTTGGGTTCTCATGTCTCCGTCCCCTAAGGGTGGGCTCCAAAGCCCTAGGATTTGGGGATGCCTGAGCAATACCACAGGACTCAGCCTCACACCCAGATGGAAATCTTTCCATAATGGACTCCAGTAAGTATATAGGTCAGTATAAATATGAAGGCCCATCTGTTTCCATCCCAGTGAACTCCCACATTCAAGGGCTCATGGATTGAAACCCTGAGCCGGACACTCACCCTGACCCATGTCCTCAACTCAGCCCTCCAGGACGCTCACCACACGGTTGGCAATTCAGACCTTCCATTTTCCTAGGTCCTAACCCTAACCCTATTTGGAGTTCTGAGAGGTCCATCTGTAGAGGCCTGGATCCCAAGCCCCGGGTATTGGGAACACTGTAGCAAAACCAGAGGACCAGCCCGCCACACAAAAGGAAACTCCTTTTTTTACTCCAGACTGGATTCAGAGCATGAGACATCTGAATGCAAACCTGAGACAATGTCAGTGAACCTACACTTCCATCCACCCTCTGAAGACAATCCCTGAGCTTGATACACACCCTAAATCTCCATTGTATCTCAGACCTTGTGAAAATCTCCAAAGTTCTGGCTGATTGTATCTTCTAGGCTTCTGGGCCTTAATCCAACGGAAGGTCTAGACATGGGTGAAAATATGAACAGATATTTCTCCAATGATGACACGCATGTGACCAACAGATATATACATAAATGTTCTATATCACATGGCTTCTGGGAAATGCAAATCTAAACCACATTGAGGTGTCCTATCACACCAGGCAGAATGTCTAAAGTTAACAGGACATGAAACCACAAATATTGGTGAGGATGCAGAGAATGGAGAACCCTCCTACACTCCTGGTTGGAATGCAGACTGTTATATCCACTCTGGAAAACAGTACGGGGTTTCCTCAAGAAGTTAAAAGTAAAGTTACCCTAAAACACAGCTATTTCACTACAGGGCTTTTACCACAAAAATAGAGATGTAGGGGAAAGAACTGGCACATGCACCCCAGTGTTCATCGCAACAATATCCACTCTAGATAAACTATGGAAAGAACCCAGATATCTATGGACAGAGGAATGGATAAAGAAGATGTGGTTCATATATTCAATGGAATATTCCTCAGCCACCAGAAAGGATGAATACTTACCATCACATCAACCTGGATGGGTCTGGAAGATATTATGCTGAGTAAAATATGTCCATGAAAGAAACACAATTATCATACGGTTTCACTCATATGTGAAATATCAGAAACAGGGCAGAGAACCGTAGGCAAAGGAAGGGGAAACAGAATGGGAAGTCATCAGAGATGGGGAAAAAACCATGATAGACTCTTAACTATAGCAACCAACTGAGGGTTGCTGGATGGGGGGTGGGGGGGTAACTGGGGTGATGGGCATTAAGGAGGGCACGTGATGCAATACACATCTGATATATTATTTAACACTACATCTGAAAATAATGATGTATGATAAGTTGGCTCATTGAATTCAAATAAAAAATGAAAGAACTCAAATAAACTACCCTAACAATTTGTATGGAATCACAAAAGATACTGAACAACCAGCACAATGTTATGAAGGAAAACAAAGCTGGAGGCGTCACAATTCCATATTTCAAATTATACTACAAAGCTGCGTTCATCCTCACAGTATGGGACTGGCAAAAAAAAAAAAAATACACACAGTGACCAAGGAAACGGAATAGAAGCTCAGACATCAGCCCACAATCACGTGCCCAATTGATCTTCTGCAAAACAGGCAAAACTATTAAAAGGGAAAAGGACAGTTTCTACAACAAATGGTGTTGGGAAAACTGAACAGCTATGCACAAAACAATGAAATTAGACTGCTTTCTTACACCATATGGACAAATAAACTCAAAACAGTTTCAAGACCTCAATGTGAGACCTTAAATCATAAAAATCCTACAAGAGGGCACAGACAGTAACTTCTCTGACATGAACCATACATTTAATAGACATGCCTCCTAAGGCAAAGGAAACAAAAGCAAAAATAAACTACTAGAGCTCCATCAATATAAAAACTTACCGCACAGCAGAACAGCAATGAAAATGTAATAAATAGAATACAACGTACTTAATAGGAGAAGATGTTTGCAAATATCATGTGCAATAAAGGGGTAGTGTCCAAAATATGTAGAACTGATACAACGCAACAACCAAAAAACAAAAAATCCAATTAAAAAATAGACAGAAGACATGAACAGACATTGCTCCAAAGAAGACATACAGATGGCCAACAGTCACGTGAGAAGATGTTCACATCAGCCATCAACAGGAAAATCCAAATGAAAAGGTCCATGAGATATTACCTCATACTATCAGAATGGCTAACAGCACCAGCACAAGAAAACAAATGTTGGGAGGATGTGGGTAAAAGGGAACCCTCTTGCACTGTGGTGGGAATGCTAGCTGCTGCAGTCCCTGTGGAAAACAGTATCACTGTTCCTCAAAACGTTAAATATTAGAACTACCTTATAATCCAGCAATCACACTACCGGGTGATTACCCGACGAATATGAGAACAGTAACTCAAAAGGATACATGTGCCCCTATGTTTCTTGCAACATTAATTACAATATTACAATATGGAAACAATCCAAGTATTTCTTGATAACTTGATAAATGAGATGATAAATGTATACACACACACACACACACACACACACACACACAGTGTGAAATTACTCAGCCATAAAAAATCTTGCCATTTGCAGACACATGGATGGAGCTAGAGAATACTATCCTAAGTGAAATCAGTCAGTCAGAGAAAGACAAAGGCCTTTGGATGTCACTCTTCCATGGAATTTAGGAAACAAACATACATAAATAAAGGAGAAAGAAGATCCAAAACAAAAACCGACTCTGTGGTTACCAGAGTGGAAGTGGATGGAGGGATGAGTGATATAGATGACGGGGACTAAGAGTACAATTTTCTTTTTTTTATTTGTTTATTTTCAACATAACAGTGTTCACTGGTTTTGCACCACACCCAGTGCTCCATGCAGTATGTGCCCTCCCTATTACCCACCACCTGGTTCCCCAACCTCCCAACCCCCGCCCTTCCAAAACACTCAGGTTGTTTTTCAGAGTCCATAGTCTCTCATGGTTCATCTCCCCTTCCAGGTTCCCTCAACTCCCTCTCCTCTCCATCTCCCCATGTCCTCCGTGTTCTTTGTTATGCTCCACAAATAAGGGAGACCATATGATATTTGACTCTCTCTGCTTGACTTATTTCACTCAGCATAATCTCTTCGAGTCCCTTCCATGTTGCTACAAAAGTTGGGTATTCATCCTTTCTGATGGAGCCATAATACTCCATTGTGTATATGTATCACATCTTCCTTATCCATTCATCCGTTGAAGGGCATCTTGGTTCTTTCCACAGTTTAGCGACCGTGGCCATTGCTGCAATAAACATTGGGGTACAGATGGCTCTTCTTTTCACTCCATCTGTATCTTTGGGGTAAATACCCATCAGTGTAATTGCAGGGTCATAGGGAAGCTCTATTTTTAATTTCTTGAATCATCTGCACACTGTTCTCCAAAGTGGCTGCACTAAATTGCAGTCTCACCAACAGTGTAAAAGGGTTCCACTTTCTCGACATCCTCTCCAACAAACGTTATTTCCTGTCTTCCTAATTTTGGACATTCTAACTGGTGTCAGGTGGTATCTCAATGTAGTTTTAATTAGAATCTCCCTGATGGCGAGGCAGACGCCTCCCTCTCCACAGATTCTGGGGGTCTCACCTTGGCGGGGGCAGCTGGGGCCGGGCCTGCCACGAAATCCGGGCCCGGACCCAGGCCTGCTTGTTCAGCCTTCCATTGCCAGGGGCCTGTACCTAGGGCCTCACCCCGGGAATCCTGAGTCCCGGGCCACAAGTCCGCCACAGTCCCAGAGACAATGGTGCCTTTCGCGGCTGCGTCCCAGCCGAGTGAGAGATCAGTTCGTTCCCCCACAGAGGCCAGACCGCTCCAAGTGTGCCTCGGGGGCCTACCAGGGCGAAGGCGGACGCCCGGCCACAGCCCCTCCATCAACTCTGCTCAGGGAAAACTCCCCGGCGCCGGGACCGCCGACTGCGCCCCATCGTCACGGCTCGTTGTCAGGGTGGCCGCGAAATGCCCCAAGAGAGAAAGGGCCCTGGGCCTCACGGAACTGGGCGGTCAGCAGGGCTGCCGAAAGCCGGCGAATTCTCACGAGCGTTCTGACCAAATCGATCCCGATTTGGGCAAAACGCTCGTGAGAATTGGCCGGAAAACAGGCGGCAAACACACTTTGGGCACGACAGGGCCGCAGGGCCACCCCCCTGGGCCCTGCCCGGGATCGCGTGTCGTCGCGATCCGGTACCGCCAGGAGGAGCTCCGGGATGTGGGCCCCGGGGAGGCCGACGCCTCCCGCTCCTCAGCCTCCGGGGGTCCCCTCCTTGGCGGGGGCAGCTCGGGATGGGCCGGACCCGAAAGCCGGGCCCGGGCCCAGGCCTGCTTCCTCAGCCTTCCGTTGCCAGGGGCCTGAGCCTGGGGGCCTCCGCATGGGGAACACTGAGTCCCGCGCCACGAGTCCCCCCGACCGTCCCAGCGACAACGGCACCTTTCGCGGCTTCGTCCCAGCCGTGGAGTGAGAGATCACTCCGTTCCCCCACAGAGGCCAGCCCCCTCTATGGGCGCCCCGGCCGCCCGCCACGGCGGAGGCGGACGCCCGGCCACGGCGCCTCCATCCACTCTCCTCGGGGAAACCTCCCCGGCGCCGGGGCCGCCGGCCGCGCCCCATCGTCGCGGCTCGTTTTCCGGGTGGCCGCGCCATGCCCCGAGCGAGAAAGGGCCCTGCTCCACGCGGAACTGGGCGCTGACCAGGGCTGCCCAACGCCGGCCAATTCTCACGAGCGTTCTGCCCAAATCGATTCCGATTTGGGCAGAACGCTCGTGAGAATTGGCTGGAAAACGCCCGGCGAACACACTTCGGACACCACAGGGCCGCAGGGCGGCCCCCCCCGGGGCCCTGTCCGGGATCGCAGGTCGTCGCGTTCCGGCACCGCCAGGAGGAGCTCCGGGACGCGTGCCCCGGGGAGGCCGACGCCTCCCGCTCCTCAGCCTCCGGGGGTCCCCTCCCTGGCGCCGGCCGCTGGGGCCGGGCCAGCCCCGAATGTCGGGCCCGGGCCCGGGCTTGCTTGCTCAGCCTTCCGTTGCCAGGGGCCTGAGCCTGGGGGCGTCCCCATGGGGAACCCTGAGTCCCGCGCCACGAGTCCCCCGACCGTCCCGGCGACAACGGCACCTTTCGCGGCTTCGTCCATGCCGCGGAGTGAGAGACCAGTCCGTTTCCCCACAGAGGCCAGCCCCCTCCAGGGGCGCCCCGGCCGCCCGCCACGGCGGAGGCGGACGCCCGGCCACGGCGCCTCCATCCAATTTGCTTGGGGAAAACTGCCCGGCGCCGCGGCTGCCGGCCGCTCCCCATCGTCGCGGCTCGTTTTCTGGGTGGCCGCGCCATGCCCCGAGCGAGAAAGGGCTCTGCTGCACGCGGAACTGGGCGCTGACCAGGGCTGCCCAACGCCGGCCAATTCTCACGAGCGTTCTGCCCAAATCGATCCCGATTTGGGCAGAACGCTCGTGAGAATTGGCCGGAAAACGCCCGGCGAACACACTTCGGGAACCACAGGGCCGCAGGGCGGCCCCCCCCGGGGCCCTGTCCGGGATCGCGGGTCGGCGCGGTCCGGCACCTCCAGGAGGAGCTCCGGGAGGCGTGCCCCGGGGAGGCCGACGCCTCCCGCTCCTCAGCCTCCGGGGGTCCCCTCCCTGGCGCCGGCAGCTGGGGCCGGGCCAGCCCCGAAAGCCGGGCCCGGGCCCGGGCCTGCTTGCTCAGCCTTCCGTTGCCAGGGGCCTGAGCCTGGGGGCCTCCCCATGGGGAACCCTGAGTCCCGCGCCACGAGTCCCCCGACCGTCCCGGCGACAACGGCACCTTTCGCGGCTTCGTCCTAGCCGCGGAGTGAGAGACCAGTCCGTTTCCCCACAGAGGCCAGCCCCCTCCAGGGGCGCCCCGGCCGCCCACCACGGCGGAGGCGGACGCCAGGCCACGGCGCCTCCATCCACTCTGCTCGGGGAATACTCACGGGCGCCGCGGCTGCCGGCCACGCCCCATCGTCGCGGCTCGTTTTCCGGGTGGCCGCGCCATGCCCCGAGCGAGAAGGTCCCTGCTGCACTTGGAACTGGGCGCTGACCAGGGCTGCCCAACGCCGGCCAATTCTCACGAGCGTTCTGCCCAAATCGATCCCGATTTGGGCAGAACACTCGTGCGAATTGGCCGGAAAACGCCCGGCGAACACACTTCGGGCACCACAGGGCTGCAGGGCGGCCCCCCCCGGGGCCCTGTCCGGGATCGCGGGTCGTCGCGTTCCGGCACCGCCAGGAGGAGCTCCGGGACGCGTGCCCCGGGGAGGCCGACGCCTCCCGCTCCTCAGCCTCCGGGGGTCCCCTCCCTGGCGCCGGGAGCTGGGGCCGGGCCAGCCCCGAAAGCCGGGCCCGGGCCCGGGCCTGCTTGCTCAGCCTTCCGTTGCCAGGGGCCTGAGCCTGGGGGCATCCCCATGGGGAACCCTGAATCCCGCGCCACGAGTCCCCCGACCGTCCCGGCGACAACGGCACCTTTCGCGGCTTCGTCCTTGCCGCGGTGAGAGACCAGTCCGTTTCCCCACAGAGGCCAGCCCCCTCCAGGGGCGCCCCGGCCGCCCGCCACGGCGGAGGCGGACGCCCGGCCACGGCGCCTCCATCCACTCTGCTCGGGGAAAACTGCCCGGCCTCGCGGCTGCCAGCCGCGCCCCATCGTCGCGGCTCGTTTTCTGGGTGGCCGCGCCATGCCCCGAGCGAGAAAGGGCCCTGCTGCACGCGGAACTGGGCTCTGACCAGGGCTGCCCAACGCCGGCCAATTCTCACGAGCGTTCTGCCCAAATCGATCCTGATTTGGGCAGAACGCTCGTGAGAATTGGCCGGAAAACGCCCGGCGAACACACTTCGGGCACCACAGGGCCGCAGGGCGGCCCCCCCCGGGGCCCTGTCCGGGATCGTGGGTCGTCGCGTTCCGGCACCGACAGGAGGAGCTCCGGGAGGCGTGCCCCGGGGAGGCCGACGCCTCCCGCTCCTCAGCCTCCGGGGGTCCCCTCCCTGGCGCCGGCAGCTGGGGCCGGACCAGCCCGGAAAGCCGGGCCCGGGCACGGGCCTGCTTGCTCAGCCTTCCGTTGCCAGGGTCCTGAGCCTGGGGGCCACCCCATGGGGAACCCTGAGTCCCGCGCCACGAGTCCCCCGACCATCCCGGCGACAACGGCACCTTTCGCGGCTTCGTCCTAGCCGCGGAGTGAGAGACCAGTCCGTTTCCCCACAGAGGCCAGCCCCCTCCAGGGGCGCCCCGGCCGCCCGCCACGGCGGAGGCGGACGCCCGGCCACGGCGCCTCCATCCACTCTTCTCGGGGAAAACTCCCCGGCGCCGCGGCTGCCGGCCGCGCCCCATCGTCGCGGCTCGTTTTCCAGTTGGCCGCGCCATGCCCCGAGCGAGAAGGGCCCTGCTGCACGCGGAACTGGGCACTGACCAGGGCTGCCCAACGCCGGCCAATTCTCACGAGCGTTCTGCCCAAATCGATCCCGATTTGGGCAGAACGCTCGTGAGAATTGGCCGGAAAATGCCCGGCGAACACACTTCGGGCACCAGAGGGCCGCAGGGCCGCCCCCCCGGGGCCCTGTCCTGGATCGCGTGTCGTCGCGTTCCGGCACCGCCAGGAGGAGCTCCGGGAGGCGGGCCCCGGGGAGGCCGACGCCTCCCGCTCCTCAGCCTCCGGGGGTCCCCTCCCTGGCGCCGGCAGCTGGGGCCGGGCCAGCCCCGAAAGCCGGGCCCGGGCCCGGGCCTGCTTGCTCAGCCTTCCGTTGCCAGGGGCCTGAGCCTGGGGGCCTCCCCATGGGGAACCCTGAGTCCCGCGCCACGAGTCCCCCGACCGTCCCAGCGACAACGGCACCTTTCGCGGCTTCGTCCTAGCCGCGGAGTGAGAGACCAGTCCGTTTCCCCACAGAGGCCAGACCCCTCCAGGGGCGCCCCGGCCGCCCGCCACGGCGGAGGCGGACGCCCGGCCACGGCGCCTCCATCCACTCTGATTGGGGAAAACTGCCCGGCGCCGCGGCTGCCGACCGCGCCCCATCGTCGCGGCTCGTTTTCTGGGTGGCCGCGCCATGCCCCGAGCGAGAAAGGGCCCTGCTGCACGCGGAACTGGGCGCTGACCAGGGCTGCCCAACGCCGGCCAATTCTCACGAGCGTTCTGATCCCGATTTGGGCAGAACGCTCGTGAGAATTGGCCGGAAAACGCCCGGCGAACACACTTCGGGCACCACAGGGCCGCAGGGCGGCCCCCCCCCGTGGCCCTGTCCGGGATCGCGGGTCGTCGCGTTCCGGCACCGCCAGGAGGAGCTCCGGGAGGCGTGCCCCGGGGAGGCCGACGCCTCCCGCTCCTCAGCCTCCGGGGGTCCCCTCCCTGGCGCCGGCAGCTGGGGCCGGGCCAGCCCCGAAAGCCGGGCCCGGGCCCGGGCATGCTTGCTCAGCCTT
This sequence comes from Meles meles, assembly GCF_922984935.1. NCBI lineage: Eukaryota > Metazoa > Chordata > Mammalia > Carnivora > Mustelidae > Meles > Meles meles. The sequence continues at coordinate 990,447 of NW_025721614.1, forward strand.
CCGTTGCCAGGGGCCTGAGCCTTGGGGCCTCCCCATGGGGAACCCTGAGTCCCGCGCCACGAGTCCCCCGACCGTCCCGGCGACAACGGCACCTTTCGCGGCTTCGTCCTAGCCGCGGAATGACAGAGCAGTCCGTTTCCCCACAGAGGCCAGCCCACTCCAGGGGCGCCCCGGCCGCCCGCCACGGAGGCGGACGCCAGGCCACGGCGCCTCCATCCACTCTGCTCGGGGAAAACTCCCCGGCGCCGAGGCTGCCGGTCGCGCCCCATCGTCGTGGCTCGTTTTCCGGGTGGCCGCGCCATGCCCCGAGCGAGAAAGGGCCCTGCTGCACGCGGAACTGGGCGCTGACCAGGGCTGCCCAACGCCGGCCAATTCTCACGAGCGTTCTGCCCAAATCGATCCCGATTTGGGCAGAACGCTCGTGAGAATTGGCCGGAAAACGCCCGGCGAACACACTTCGGGCACCACAGGGCCGCAGGGCGGCCCCCCCCGGGGCCCTGTCCGGGATCGCGGGTCGTCGCGTTCCGGCACCGCCAGGAGGAGCTCCGGGAGGCGTGCCCCGGGGAGGCCGACGCCTCCCGCTCCTCAGCCTCCTGGAGTCCCCTCCCTGGCGCCGGCAGCTGGGGCCGGGCCAGCCCCGAAAGCCGGGCCCGGGCCCGGGCCTGCTTGCTCAGCCTTCCGTTGCCAGGGGCCTGAGCCTGGGGGCCTCCGCATGGGGAACGCTGAGTCCAGCGCCACGAGTCCCCCGACCGTCCCGGGGACAATGGCACCTTTCGAGGCTTCGTCCTAGCCGCGGAGTGACAGACCAGTCCGTTTCCCCACAGAGGCCAGCCCCCTCCAGGGGCGCCCCGGAAGCCCGCCACGGCGGATGCGGACGCCCGGCCACGGCGCCTCCATCCACTCTGCTCGGGGAAAACTCCCGGGCGCCGCGGCTGCCGGCCGCGCCCCATCGTCGCGGCTCGTTCTCGGGGTGGCCGCGCCATGCCCCGAGCGAGTAAGGGCCCTGCTGCACGCGGAACAGGGCGCTGACCAGGGCTGCCCAACGCCGGCCAATTCTCACGAGCGTTCTGCCCAAATCGATCCCGATTTGGGCAGAACGCTCGTGAGAATTGGCCGGAAAACGCCCGGCGAACACACTTCGGGCACCACAGGGCCGCAGGGCGGCCCCCCCCGGGGCCCTGTCCGGGATCGCGGGTCGTCGCGTTCCGGCACCGCCAGGAGGAGCTCCGGGAGGCGTGCCCCGTGGAGGCCGACGCCTCCCGCTCCTCAGCCTCCGGGGGTCCCCTCCCTGGCGCCGGCAGCTGGGGCCGGGCCAGCCCCGAAAGCCGGGCCCGGGCCCGGGCCTGCTTGCTCAGCCTTCCGTTGCCAAGGGCCTGAGCCTGGGATCCTCCCCATGGAGAAATCTGAGTCCCGCGCCACGAGTCCCCCGACCGTCCCGGCGACAACGGCACCTTTCGCGGCTTCGTCCTAGCCGCGGCGTGAGAGACCAGTCTGTTTCCCCACAGAGGCCAGGCCCCTCCAGGGGCGCCCCGGACGCCCGCCACGGCGGAGGCGGATGCCCGGCCACGGCGCCTCCATCCACTCTGCTCGGGGAAAACTCCCCGGCGCCGCGGCTGCCGGCCGCGCCCCATCGTCGCGCCTCGTTTACCGGGTGGCCGCGAAATGCCCCGAGCGAGAAAGGGCCCTGCTCCACGCGGAACTGGGCGCTGACCAGGGCTGCCCAACGCCGGCCAATTCTCACGAGCGTTCTGCCCAAATCGATCCCGATTTGGGCAGAACGCTCGTGAGAATTGGCCGGAAAACGCCCGGCGAACACACTTCGGGCACCACAGGGCCGCAGGGCCGCCCCCCCCGGGGCCCTGTCCGGGATCGCGGGTCGTCGCGTTCCGGCATCGCCAGGAGGAGCTCCGGGAGGCGTGCCCCGGGGAGGCCGACGCCTGCTCCTCAGCCTCCGGGGGTCCCCTCCCTGGCGCCGGCAGCTGGGGCCGGGCCAGCCCCGAAACCAGGACCCGGGAGCGGGCCTGCTTGCTCAGCCTTCCGTTGCCAGGTGCCTGAGCCTGGGGCCCTCCCCACGGGGAGCCCTGCGTCCCGCGCCACGAGTCCCCCGACCGTCCCGGCGACAACGGCACCTTTCGCGGCTTCGTCCCAGCCGTGGAGTGAGAGATCCATCCGTTCCCCCACGGAGGCCTGCCCCCTCCATGGGCGCCCCGGACTCCCGCCACGGCGGAGGCGGACGCCCGACCACGGCGCCTCCATCAACTCTGCTCGGGAAACCACCCCGGCGCTGGGGCCGCCGGCCGCGCCCCATCGTCACGGCTCGTTTTCCGGGTGGCCGCGCCATGCCCCGAGCGAGAAAGGGCCCTGCTCCACGCGGCCCTGGGCGCTGACCAGGGCTGCCCAACGCCGGCCTATTCTCACGAGCGTTCTGCCCAAATCGATCCCAATTTGGGCAGAACGCTCATGAGAATTGGCCGGAAAACGCCCGGTGAACACACTTCGGGCACCACAGGGCCGCAGGGCCGCCCCACGGGGGCCCTGTCCGGGATCGCGTGTTGACGCGTTCCGGCACCGCCGGGAGGAGCTCCGGGAGGCGGGCCCCGGGGAGGCCGACGCCTCCCGCTCCTCAGCCTCCGGGGTCCCCTCCCTGGCGCCGGCCGCTGGGGCCAGGCCAGCCCCGAAAGCCGGGCCCGGGCCCGGGCCTGCTTGCTCAGCCTTCCGTTGCCAGGGGCCTGAGCCTGGGGGCCTCCGCATGGTGAACCCTGAGTCCCGCGCCACGAGTCCCCCCGACCGTCCCGGCGACCACGGCACCTTTCGCGGCTTCGTCCCAGCTGTGGAGTGATAGATCAATCCGGTCCCCTAGAGAGGCCAGCCCCTCCACGGCTGCCCCGGCCGCCCACCACGGCGGAGGCGGACGCCCGGCCACGGCGCCTCCATCAACTCTGCTCAGGGAAAACTCCCCGGCCCCGGGGCCGCCGGCCGCGCCCCATCGTCGCGGCTCGTTTTCCGGGTGGCCGCGACATGCCCCGAGCGAGAAAGGGCCCTGCTCCACGCGGAACTGGGCGCTGACCAGGGCTGCCCAACGCCGGCCAATTCTCACGAGCGTTCTGCCCAAATCGATCCCGATTTGGGCAGAACGCTCGTGAGAATGGCCGGAAAACGCCCAGCGAACACACTTCGGGCACCACAGGGCCGCAGGGCCACCCCCCCAGGGCCCTGTCCGGAATCGCATGTTTTCGCGATCCGGCACCGCCAGGAGGAGCTCTGAGAGGCGGGCCCCGGGGAGGCCGACGCCTCCCGCTCCTCAGCCTCCGGGGTTCCCCTCCCTGGCGCCGGCAGCTGGGGCCGGGCCAGCCCCGAAAGCCGGGCCTGGGCCCGGGCCTGCTTGCTCAGCCTTCCGTTGCCAGGGGACTGAGCCTGCGGGCCTCCCCATGGGGAACCCTGAGTCCGGCTGCATGAGTCCCCCGACCGTCCCGGCGCCATCGGCCCCTTTCGTGGCTGCGACAGAGCTGGGGAGCGACAGATCCATTTGTTCCCCCAGAGAGGCCAAGCCCATCCCGGGCGCCCCGGCCTCCCTCCAAGGAGGAGCCAGATTCCCGACCACAGCCCCTCCATCAACTCTGCTCGGAGCAAGCTCCCTGGTGCTGAGGCCCCCGGCCGGGCCCCGTCGTCTCGGCGCGTTTTCTGGTGGCTGCGACATACCCCGAGCGGGAAAGGGTCCTGGGCCACGCAGAACAAGGCGGTCCCCATGGTTGTCCAACGCCAGCCAATTTTCATGAGCGCTCTGCCCAATTCGATCCCGATTAGATACGGACCCTCAACTCTATTGTGATATAATCATCGAGAAATCAGGAAAAAATATTCAATGTAACAAAAGACATTCTCCTCAATCAATGGTGCTGGGGAAACTGGACAGCGATATGTAGAAGAATGAAACTCGACCATTCTCTTACACCATACACAATGATAAACTCGAACTCGATAAAGGAGCTCAACGTGAGACAGGATTCTCTCAGAATCCTAGAGGAGTACATAGGCAGTAACCTCTTCGATATCAGCCACAGCAACTTCTTTCAAGATATGTCTCCAAAGGCCAAGGAAAGAAAAGCGAAAATGAACTTTTGGCACTTCATCAAGATCAAAAGCTTCTGCACAGCAAAGGGAACAGTCCACCAATCAAAAGGCAACCCACGGAATGGGAGAAGATATTTGTAAATGACAGTTCAGACAAAAGGTTGATATCCAGGATCTAGAAAGAACTTCTCAAACTCAACACACACAAAACAGATAATCATATCCAAAAATGGGCAGAAGATATGAACAGACACTCCTCCAACGAAGACATACAAATGGCTATCAGACACAGGACAAAATGTTCATCATCACTAGCCATCAGGGAGATTCAAATGAAAACGACATTGAGATACCACCTGACACCAGTTAGAAAGGCCACAATTAGCAAGACAGGAAACAACGTGTGTTGGAGAGGATGTGGAGAAAGGGGAACCCTCTTACACTGTTGGTGGGAATGCAAGTTGGTGCAGCCACTTTGGAGAACAGTGTGGAGATTCCTCCAGAAATTAAGAATACAGCTTCCCTATGACCCTGCAATTGCACTGCTGGGTATTTACCCCAAAGATACAGATGGAGTGAAAAGAAGGGCCATCTGTACCCCAATGATTATAGCAGCAAAGGCCTCGGTCGCCAAACTGTGGAAAGAACCAAGATGCCCTTCAATGGACGAATGGATAAGGAAGATGTGGTCCATATACAAGATGGAGTATTATGCCTCCATCAGAAAAGATGAATACCAACTTTTGTAGCAATATGGACGGGAGTGGAAGAGATTATGCTGAGTGAAATAAGTCAAGCAGAGAGAGTCAATTATCATATGGTTTCACTTATTTGTGGAGCATAACAAAGAACAAGGAGGACATGGGGAGATGGAGAGGAGAAGGAAGTTGTGGGAAATTGGAAGGGGAGGTGAACCATGAGAGACTACGGACTCTGAAAAAGAACCTGAGGGTCTTGAATGGGTGGGGAGTGGGAGGTTGGGAGAACAAGGTGGTGGGTATTAGGGAGGGCACGTGTTGCATGGAGCACTGGGTGTGGTGCAAAAATAAGGAATACTGTTACGCTGAAAAGAAATAATATAGATAGATAGATATTGAAGGTGAAAAAAAAAAGGAATGTGCTGAACCTACAGAGCAGAAGAAACGAGAATGCCTCCCTGACGCCACCCCCAATACCGGCGCCCCTGAGGAGCAGGAATGAGGAGTCTCACGGTCCTGCAGACTCACGTCCTCAACTCAGGCATCGGGATTGGTCATCACTGTGCCGGCAGATCCGGGCCGCCATGCCCCTGTGACCTAAACCTAACCCTCGGTTGGGTGTTCAGGCTTCAGTCCCCAGAGGACTGGCTCCCTAGCCCTCCAGACTGGGGACCCCATATTCCCAACGTAGGACTCTGGCTGCCACCCATGATGAAACTTGACCACATGGACCTTTGCAGAACGCTCCTTGCCGGAGAAACCTCCATGACCCCTAAAGCCAACCACACCTTCTGAGCACCCCCACACCACAATTCCTTAGCCTTACAGGCCGCCAGAACAATGCCCTCAGCCCAGCCCTCCAGAGAGCCTGAGTCCGTGCTGGCACATCAGGCCTGCCATTCTCCCAGGACCAAACCCTAACCCTAGGTTGGGTGTTCAGGTTCTAGAACCCTGACACCCAATTCCACCCATGGGTGGGAGCACCAAACTGATGGCATGACTCAGCTTCTCAACCAGCAGGAGATTCCATTTGGTGCTCTCCAACACCCTCAGAGCCCTAGGAACCGGCCAAGCTTCCCTGAGGCCATTCCCGCCATCTTTGCACCTCCAGGCCAAAAACCCAGGGCCTGAGAAGCCTCCGGAGCCCTGCCCTCAACTCAGCCCTTCAGTGAGCCAATATCTGTGCTGGCAGATCCCACATGCCTTCTCCCTAAGACATAACCTTAATGCTAAGCCTAACCCTAATACTAACTCTAGCCCAGGTTGTGTGTTCAGGCATCCCTCCTCCATAGCCTGGTCCCCCAAACGGCCAGATGAGGGACCCCTGAGCTGCACCCCATAATTGCGCCTGATCCCAGGAGGAAACCCTGCCCTTTAGAAATGTGTTGAACCCGCAGAGCGGGAGAAACCTGCATGCCTCCCAAAGGCCACTGCCACTTCTGGCACACCCAAGGACCAGGAACCAGGACTCTCACAGTGCTACAGACTCGCGCCCTCAACTCAGGCATTGGGAAGCATCACCACAGCGCCATCAGATCGGGGCTGCCATGCCCTTACAACCCTAAACTAACCCTAGGTTGGGTGTCAGGCTTCTGTCCCCTGAGGACTGGACCCCTAGCCCTCCAGACTGGGGACCCTGGATTCCCAATGCAGGACTCTGGCTGCCACCCACGATGAAACTGGACCATATGATCCTGTGCAGTATGCTCCTGGCCACAGAATCCTCCATGCCCCCTAAAGCCACCCACGCCTTCCAAGAAATGCCACACCACAAACCCAGAGCCTGACAGGCCACCAGAGCAATGCCCTCAACTCAGCCCTCCGGAGAACCTGAGCCGCACTGGCAGGCCTGCCATTCTCCCAGGACGAAACCCTAACACTAGGTTGGGTGTTCAGGCATTGGACCCAGAGGCCTGACACCCAATTCCTCCCATGGGTTGAGCATCAGACTGTCGGCAGGACTCAGTTCTCAGCCAGGAGGAGACCTTTTCATTTGGTGTTCTCTCACACCCTCAGAGCAGTAGCAACCAGCCATTCTCCCTTGAGGCCATTCCCACCAGCTTTGCTCCTCCAGGCCAAGAACCCAGGGCCTGAGGAGCCTCCTGAGTCCTGCCCTCAACTCAGCCCTTGGGTGAGCCCGTATCTGTGCTAGCAGATCCGACATGCCCTGTCCCTAAGCCTAACACTAACCATAATACTAAACCTAGCCCAGGTTGTGTGTTCAGGCGTCCATACTCTGACTCCTGGTCCCCAAGGCCCCAGATGGGGGACCCGTGAGCGATACCCCATCATTGAACCTGACACCAGGAGGAAACCATGCTGTTTAGAATTGTGCTGAACCCACAGAGCGGGATAAATTTGAATGTCTCCCTGAGGCCACCCCACTTCCAGCGCCCCCAAAGACCAAGAACCAGGAGTCTCATGGTCCTGCAGACACACGCTCTGAACTCAAGCATTGGGATGGGCCACCACAGCGCCAGCAGATTGGGGCTGCATTGCCCCTACAACCTAACCCTCACAGCAGGACTCACCCTCTCAGCCAGAAGGTGACCTTTCATTTCGTGCTATCTAATGCCCTGAGAATTGTAGAAACTGGCATGCTCCCCTGAGGCGATTTCCAACATCTTTGCCCGTACAGCCCAAAACCCCAGTGCCCGAGGAGCCTCCTGAGTCCCACCCTCAACTCAGCCCTTGGGTGAGCTGATATCTGTGCTTGCATATCCGACATGCCTTGTCCCTAAGACATAACCTTAACCCTAATCCTAATACTAACCCTAGCCCAGGTTCGTGCTCAGGCATCATCCTCCCACAACTGGTCCTCAAAACCCCAGATAGGGGACCCCTGTGTTGCACCCCATAATTGCACATGATCCCAGCATGAACCGTGCCGTTTAGAAATGGGCTGAAGCCACAGAGCAGGAGAAGCCTGCAAGTCTCCCTGAGGCCAAAGCACTTCTGGACCCTCCCAAGGACCGGGAACCAGAGTCTCAATGTCCTGCAGACATAGCCTCAACTCAGGCATCAGGATGGGTCACCACAGCACCGGCAGATCGGGGTTACCATGCCCCAAAGACTTAACCATAATGCTAGGATGGGTGTTTATGCTTCGATCCACAGAGGCCTGGCTCCCTAGCCGTCCAGACTGGGGACCCTGTATTTGCAATGCTGGACTCCGGCTGCCACCCACAAGGAAAATGGCCCACATGGCCCTGTGCAGTACGCTCCTGGCCGGAGAAACCTCCATGCCCCCTAAAGACACCCACACCTTCCGAGGACCCACACACCACCGCCCAGTGCCTGATGGGCCACCAGAGCAATACCCTCAACTCAGCCCTCCGGAGAGCCTGAGTCCGCACTGGCACCTCAGGCCTGCCATGCTCCCAGGACCAAACCCTAATACCCTAGCTCAGGTGGTCAGGCTCTGGACCCCAGAGGCCTGATACCCAATTCCATCCCAGTGGATAGGATCATCAGACTGATGGCAGGACTCAGCCTCTCAGCCAGGAGAATAAATGAAATAAACCATTTCATTTAGTGCTATCTAACACTCTCAGAGCCCTAGAAACCAGCATACTCCCCTGAGGCCATTCCCACCATCTTTACCTTCTAGGAAAAAAACCCAGGGCCTAAGGAGCCTCCTGAGTCCCGCCTTCAACTCACCCCTTGGGTGAGCCCATATAAGTGTTACCAGATCCAACATGCCTTGTCCCTAAGACATAACCCTAACCCTAATCTTTTTATTTTTTTTAAGATTTTATTCATTTCTTTGACAGAGACAGATCAGAAGAAGGCACAGAGAGGACGAAGCACGCTCCCCGCTGAGCAGAGAGCCTGATGTGGGGCTCCATCCCAGGACCCTGAGATCATGACCTGAGCGGAAGGCAGAGGCTTTAACCAACTGAGCCACCCAGGCGCCCCACCTTAACACTAATCTTAACACTAACCCTAACCACAAAACCTAACCCTAACCTCTAAACCTAACATAACAACCTCGGAGCAGTAGAAACCATCATGCTCCCCAGAGGCGATTCCCACCTTCTTTACCCCTCCAGTCCAAAAATCCAGGGCCTGAGGAGACTCCTGAGTCCCGCCCTCAACACAGCCCTTGGGTGAGTCCATATCTGTGTTGGCAGATCTGACATGCCTTGTCCCTAAGACATACGCCTAACCCTAAGCCTAACCCTAAACCTTACCTCTAACCCTATCCCCTAACTCCTAACCCTAACCCTAACCCTAACCCTAAACCCTAACAACTAACCCTAACACTCTCCGAACCTCTATCCCTAACCCTAACCCTCCAGACTGGGGATTCCAAAGTCACAACACAGGACTCTGCCTGCCCTCCAGAAAGAAAAGTGCATGAGCACCTAAACACACCCGCCATTGGAAATGCCCCAGACATAATGCCAGGTTCTGCCACAACGCCAGAGGCATGTCATCCACTCAGCCCTGAGGGAGCCCGCCTCAACACAGCATATCAGCAGCATATCAGAACTGCCATGCCCCTAGGCCTTAACCCTAACCCTAGGTTGGGTGTACAGTCTTCCGTACCCAGAGGCCTAGCCCCCAAACCCGCCAGATTGTGGATGCATGAGACTCACTCTGGCAGTCTGGAGGCTGCCTATGCTGTTACAGTGCCATTTGGAGCTACTTAGACCTCAGAGCCAAAGATAACTTCATGCCCCCAAGGCAAGCCCCAGCATCTGAGCCCCTCCTGAACACAAACCCAGATTCACACTAGCCACCTATCACCGACCCTCAACTCAGGCCACCGGGGAGTCCGCCTCAGCACTGGCAGATTGGGCCTGTCGCACCCCAAGACCTCAACCTTAGTTTGAGTTTCCAGGCTTCCATCCCAAGATGCCTAGCCTCCAGGCCCCCTGGATTAAGGACCCCTGAGTGACATTGCAGCACTCCAACAGCCACGCAGGATGAAACCTTGCAGTTTGGAGCTGCTGAATACTCAGAGGGTGAGAAACCTTCAAGCCCCCGTAAAGCTATCCGCACAATTTGCGGCACCCCAGGCCAGAAAGCTGTTTTCTATGAAGCTACCGGACACATGCCCTCAACTCAGCCCTGAGGGGAGCCCATCTCTGCGCCGGCAGATTGGGCCCGCCATGACCCTAGACCCTAACCCTAACCCTAGGTGGGGTATACAGCCTTCCGTGCCCAGAGGCCTGTACCCCAAGCCCATCAGACTGGGGATGACTGAGACTCCCGCCAGCACTCCTCCAGCCTCCTACGGCAAAATGGTGCCATTTGGAACTGTGCAGGAACCTCAGAGCAGGAGAAAGCTGCATGCCCCCCAAGAACACCACTAGCTTCTTTGCCCCCACAAACACAAACACAGACCTCATTTCCTGCCTGATTCCCACCCTCCATTCGGCCTATCCAGGAGACCACCTCAATTGCAGCAGATCGGGCCTGCCATGTCCCTAAGCCTTAACCCTAACCCTAGTTTGGATTTTCAGGCTTCCATCCCAAGAGGCCTGGCCCCCACGCCCCCCAGATTAAGGACTTCTGAGCAACACCACAGGACACAGCCTGTCACACAAGTGGAAACCTTGTGGTTTGGAGCTGCAATGAACCCTCAGATGGGGAGAAACTTTCATGCCACCCTAAAGCCACCCCAATAATCAACAGCCACTCTGGCCATAGAGCTGGATTCCATCCCGCCACCAAATGCATACCCTCAACTCAGCCCATACGGGATCCCGCCTCAGCACTGGCAGATCGGGCCTGCCATTGCCCCTAGGCCCTAACCCTAACACAAGTTTGGGTGTTCAGTCTTCCATGCTGAGGGTCCAGGCAACAAAATCCCCTGGATTAAGGAATCTTGACATACACCTCAGGACTCCGCTTGCCACACAGTAGGAACCTGTGCCTTGGAGTTGTGCTGAACCCTCAGAGGGGGAGAAACTTGCCCCTCTAAAGGCACTCCCATCATCTGCACCCGTCCCCCCGGCCATAAACCAGATTCTGCTGAGCTGCCGGACGCATGCCATAAATTCAGACCCTAGGGCGCCCCACCTCAACATAAGCAGATCGGGCCACCATGCCCCTAGGCCCTTACCAGAACCCCTCTTTAGGTTTTCAGGCTTCCATCCCAGGGGGCCTGCCTCCCATGTCCCCCCAGATTAAGGTCTACTGAGCGCCACCACGGGACTCCACCTGGCACTCATGAGGAAAACTTGTGGTTTAGAGCTGCACTGAACACTCAGACGGGGAGAAACCTGCAAACCCCCGTAATGCCACCCCACCATGAGTCACCCCCATGGCCATAAAAACAGATTCTCCTGCGATGCCAGATCTATGCCCTCAACTCGACCCTTAGGGGAGCCCGCATCAGCACCGGCACATCGGACCTGCCATGCCCTTCGGCCCTAACCATAAACCTAGGTGGGGTGTACAGGCTTTCATGAACAGAGGCCTGTCCCCCAAGCCCGCCAGATTGGGCACCTCCGAGATTCATGCCAGTAGAGATTAAGGATTCCTCAGTGACACCCCAGGACTGCGTCTGCCACACAGGAGGAAACCATGCCATTTGGAGCTCTGCAGAACCCTCAGGGTAGGAGAAACCTGCATGCAACCCTGAGGTCACGCCCAGCTTCTGTGGCATCCCTGGACACAAACTCTGAGTCTGACATGCCACCTGATACCCACCCTGAAGTCAGCCCACCAGGGAGCCCACCTCAGCAGTAGCAGATTGAGCATGCCATGCCCCTACGCCCTTACCGTAGCTCTAGTTTCTGATTTTGGGCTTCCATCCCAAGAGGCCTGGCCCCCAAACTCCCCAGATTCAGGACCCCCCTGTAACAAGGCAGAAACCTGAATGCCATGCAGGGGGAAGCCATGACATTTGGAGCTCCAAAGTTTCCTCAGAGAGGGAGAAACCAGCATGCCCCTCTAAAGCCACCCCCACGATCAGCCGTCCCTCTGGCCAGAAACCCTGACTCTTCTGCATTGCAGGATGCATTTCCTCAACTCAATTCTGAGGGTATCTCACCTCTGTGTCAGCTGATCAGGCCTGTCCTGCCCAGCCCATTACCCTTAACCCTATGTTGCATTTTCAGGCTTCCTTCCCCAGGGGCCTATCCACCAAGCCCTCTAGATTGGTAAACTTGGAGCCACACTGTAGGAGTCCCCCTGCAACCCAGCAGGAAACTTGTCCCTTTGGAGCTGTGCAGAACCCTCAGAGCCAGAGAAACCTGCATGACCCCATTAGGACTCCCCCACATTCTGCAGGCCCCTGGCCACAAACCCAGAGCCTGATTCACCACCTGACCCCCATTCTCAACTCAGCTCCTTGGGGAACTCACCTCAACACCAGCAGTTCGGGCCTGCCACGCCACTAGCGCAGCTCTGCTCATGGACACCACCAGCTCTAGGCAGACCTAGAACTCCCCTGTCTGCGGCAAAGCTCTGGGATCCCCCCTCCTTCTTCCCAATTTACACTGGCCCAGGCATTCATGAGAAAGGGGAAGGCTACCTCTTGAATGCTTAATACCTCCTTTCCTCTTCAGCCCTATTTCTCTCCACTTACCTTTGCACCTGGGCAAACTGAAAGTAACATATCAATGGAACATGTACATGCTCTGAGATCTAAATCTTTCATGGCAACTTTCTGAGGGCTCCTTATGCAATAGGAAACTAGTGTATCCTGCCAGAGAGGGTTTCATAATGAACAGCTACAGAACAGGAGAGCAAAAGTCATTCCAGTTTTACCTCAGTCTTCATGAAGTAGAACATGGTCTTCTTTTCTTCATTGACTTCAATTCCAATTCGTTTCCATGCAATGTTCATTCCTCTCCTTCAGGGGTAGGATTTTGTGATTCCTCACCTGCATAGAACACCCAGAGCTCTTCACAACAAGTACTCTCCCTAATAGCTGTCACCCACTTAACCCTTCGCCCCACACCCCTGCCCCCTAGCAACCCTTGATTTTGCTCTAGGTTAGAGTCTGTTTCCTCATTGGCCTTTCTCTCCTCACTATGTTCATCTGTTTTCTTTCTGAAATTCCATAGAGGTCAAGATATAGGCTATTGGTCTTTTCTTACTGATTTTACTTAGCTAAATCCACTGTAGATCCATCCACATCCTTGCAGATGGTAAGATTTCATCCTTTTTGAACCTGGATCCTATTCCATTAAGAAGATGTGGGAGAATGAATACACATACACACACACACACACATATGATATATACGAGTGATATATATATATATCACTCATCAGTGAATGGACATTTGGTCTCCCTCCTTTGTTTTACAATGGTTGAAAATGCTGCTGTAAATATCACGGTGCTTATACCCCACTGAATGTGCATTTTGTGCCCTTTAGGGAAATAACTAGGAGGGCAATTGCTGGATCCTACTGTTGTTCAGTTCTTAGCTTTTGGAGGACAGACTGTATTCTTTCCAAGAGTGGCTGCAACAACACGCAGGCCCACCAACAATGTAGGAGGGTCCCGGATTTGGGTTGTTTTTTTTTTTTTAGATTTTATTTATTTATTTGACAGAGGTCACAAGTAGGCAGAGAGGCAGGCAGAGAGAGAGGACGAAGCAGAGTCCCCGCTGAGCAGAGAGCCCAATGCGGGGCTCAATCTCAGGACCCTGAGACCATGACCTGAGCCGAAGGCAGTGGCTTAACCCACTGAGCCACACAGGTGCCCCCGAGGGTACCACTTTAAACAGAACATTCCCTGCCAGCAATTTCCTAAGGAGGAAATATAAAACCTGTGGGAAAACCTGACTCACTGAGCATCAGGAAAGCAGCCACAGAAATTCAGCCCAGGGTTCCTGACACCAAGTCCCTTGAAGCCAACAGAGTGCCTTTATCCAGGGAAATTCCCAAAGACTCTCCTTCTGACTTCACTACCCATGAAACTGCAGAGAAAATACAGCATGTCCAACCATATATAGCCGTTTGAGTGAACCTAGGAAGACAAGCATCCCTTTTAAATTGTCCAAGACTCCTTGGAATCATTTTGAATTTTCCCTCTGCCCTCATTGGAACTCTTTGGATTCAAAGACGAATCCATTAGGATACATCACCTTGGACAAAGAAGAAGCCATCATCCAAGTCTCTATCTGACCACAAACAGCCACCTCACTCTAGATGCCAGCCGTTCCACCAGAGTCTAGGCCCAGTGGAGTAAACACTGTTCGGTGAAGGAATACTTTCTATGTTCAAAAGGCACACCAAGTCAATCTCACCTTCCCTTTCGAATCCAAGGGATTTCCTAGGAAAGAGATGTTCCAAATACCTTTGTAAGCCAGAAATAAACAGAGAAAATGAGATCCCTGCCAGGTGCTCCCTGCAGAGAAACTCAGGAGCTCTGGCACCCGCACGAGATTGCTTACAGCTGGTTCAGTGTGCCATTTGTGAGCTCCACTGGAGACAAGAGAAAAGCCCAGGAAATTTGGGGTGAAAGGGAATTTTTACCTGCCATCCTGGCATGGATGTGACATTGTGACCCACGGGCCTGCTGTTTTCTCTGAACACTGACGTCCTGGGACAAGCTGCATGACTGACTCAGACGCTGACTTCCAAACTTCAGGTCTCATGGAGCCAGAGTTAAGAAGGGTTGTCAGGTGCAGATAAGCAGGCGTCTCCCACCTAAAGCCTGCACACCTGCTCTGATTCCTGGGAGAAGGAGAGACACAGGCTTGTTTCTTAACTGGTCATTCACTTCCCTCTCAAGCTGGTCAATGCCCTTGTCCTTTCTGGAGAAACAAACATACTTTTCCAAACAAACACTCAGCTCCTCGGTTCCAAATGCACCATGAGTCGGGTTTGGTTCCCCTGGCTCCAGAGCCCAACTGGGAGGACCCTCCTGAACCATCCTGACAGCACATTACCAGCAAACCTGGGGAAAGAGGGCACAATGCTGAGTGGGGGACAGGCTCCATCAATTCTTACCACCACCCTTGAGCCTGGAGAAACAGAGACTATACAGCTCACCACTCCGTCCTGTAAAAACAAGCTGTAGTGCCTCACGTTTCAGGGTCTCTCACCGGGCACCTCCGCCCTGCCTTCAGAGCCAGCAAGCTGCACTGACTCCTCTTCAGGTGTGTTTCCCATGGCAGCTCGCCGCTGCCTCCAGTGGTGGCAAGCAGCATCGCCATGCCTTCCAGGGTATCTCACACCACTGCTCACCACTCCCTCCAGTGGCGTGAACTGGCACTGCCGGGCCTTCCATAGACTCATTTTTTTTTTTATTTGTTTATTTACAGCATAACAGTGTTCATTGTTTTGGCATCACACCCAGTGCTCCATGCAGTACGTGCCCTCCCTATTAACCACCACCTGATTCCTCAAACTCCCACCCCACCCTGCCCCTCCAAAACCCTCTGGTTGTTTTTCAGAGTCCATAGTCTCTCATGGTTCATCTCCCCTTCCAGTTTCTCTCAACTCCCTCTCCTCTCCATCTCCCTATGTCCTCCGTGTTATTTGCTATGCTCCACAAATAAGTGAGACCATATGATACATGACTCTCTCTCTGCTTGACTTATTTCGCTCAGCATAATTTCTTCCAGTCCCGTCCATGTTGCTACAAAAGTTGGGTATTCATCCTTTCTGATGGAGGCATAATACTCCATTGCGTATATGTACCACATCTTCCTTATCCATTCATCCGTTGAAGGGCATCTTGGTTCTTTCCACAGTTTGGTGAGCATAGCCATTGCTACAATAAACATTGGGGTACAGATGGCCCTTCTTTTCACTCCATCTGTATCTTTGGGGTAAATACCCAGCAGTGCAATTGCAGGGTCATAGGGAAGCTCTATTCTTAATTTCTTGAGGAATCTCCACACTGTTCTCCAAAGTGGCTGCACCAACTTGCATTCCCACCAACAGTGTAAGAGGGTTCCCCTTTCTCCACATCCTCTCCAACAATCGTTGTTTCCTGTCTTGCTCATTTTGGCCATTCTAACTGGTGTCAGGTGGTATCTCAATGTGGTTTTCATTTGAATCTCCCTGATGGCTAGTGATGATGAACATTTTTTCATGTGTCTGATAGCCATTTGTATGTCTTCGTTGGAGAAGTGTCTGTTCATATCTTCTGCCCATTTTTGGATATGATTATCTGTTTTGTGTGTGTTGAGTTTGAGAAGTTCTTTCTAGATCCTGGATATCAACCTTTTGTCTGTACTGTCATTTGCAAATATCTTCTCCCATTCCGTGGGTTGCCTTTTTGTTTGGTGGACTGTTTCCTTTGCTGTGCAGAAGCTTTTGATCTTGATGAAGTGCCAAAAGTTCATTTTTGCTTTTGTTTCCTTGGCCTTTGGAGACATATCTTGAAAGAAGTTGCTGTGGCTGATATCGAAGAGGTTACTGCCTATGTTCTCCTCTAGGATTCTGATGGATTCCTGTCTCATGATGAGGTCTTTTATCCATTTCGAGTGTAAGAGAATGGTTGAGTTTCATTATTCTACATATAGCTGTCCAGTTTTCCCAGCACCATTGATTGAAGAGACTGTCTTTTTTTCCATTGAATATTTTTTCCTGTTTTGTCGAAGATTATTTCACCGTGGAGTTGAGGGTCCATATCTGGGCTCTCCACTCTGTTCCACTGGTCTATGTGTCTGTTTTTATGCCAGGACCACGCTGTCTTGGTGATCGCAGCTTTGTAGTAAAGCTTGAAATCGGGTAACGTGATGCCGCCAGTTTTGTTTTTGTTTTTCAACATTTCCTTAGCAATTCGGGGTCTCTTCTGATTCCATACAAATTTTAGGATTATTGGCTCCAGCTCTTTGAAAAATACCGGTGGAATTTTGATCGGAATGGCATTAAAAGCATAGATTGCTCTAGGCAGTATAAACATTTTAACAATGTTTATTCTTCCAATCCAAGAGCATGGAATTGTCTTCCATCTTTTTGGGTCTTCTTCAATTTCTTTCATGAGTGTTCTGTAGTTCCTCGAGTACAGGTCCTTTACCTCTTTGGTTAGGTTTATTCCCAGATATCTTATGGTTCTTGGTGCTCTAGTAAATGGAATCGATTCTCTAATTTCCCTTTCTGTATTTTCATTGTTAGTGTATAAGAAAGCCACTGATTTCTGTACATTGACTTTGTATCCTGCCACGTTACTGAATTGCTGTATGAGTCTAGTAGTTTGGGGGTGGAGTCTTTGGGGTTTTCCATATAAAAAATCATGTCATCTGCGAAGAGAGAGAGTTTGACTTCTTCCTTGCCAATTTGGATACCTTTTATTTCTCTTTGTTGTCTGATTGCCGTTGCTAGGACTTCTAATACTATGTTGAACAAGAGTGGTGAGAGTGGGCATCCAAGCCCATTAGAATAACGTCAGACCTTTTCACAGAGACCTGGCAAGCCAGGAAGGGCTGGCAAAATATATTCAGAGTACTAAATGAGAAGAACATGCAACCAAGAATACTCTATCCGGCAAGACTGACATTTAAAATGGATGGAGAGATAAAGAGTTTCCAAGACCGGCAAGGCTTAAAAGACTATGCAACCACCAAGCCGACACTGCAGGAAATATTAAGCGGGGTCCTATAAAAGAGAAAAAATCCTAAGAATATCATTGAACAGAAATATAGAAACAATCTACAGACAGAAAGGCTTCAAAGGCAACATGACATGAATCAAAACCTATCTCTCAATAATCACTCTCAATGTGAATGGCCTAAATGCGCCCATAAAACGACACAGGGTTGCAGATTGGATAAAACGACAGGACCCATCCATATGTTGTCTACAAGAGACCCATTTTGAACCTAAGGATACACCCAGACTGAAAGTGAACGGATGGAGAAGCATCTTTCATGCCAATGGGCCTCAAAAGAAGGCCGGGGTAGCGATTCTCATATCAGATAAATTAGATTTTAAACTAAAGACTGTAGTCAGAGATACAGAAGGACACTCCATAATTCTTAAAGGGACTATCCGCCAAGATGATCTAACCATTGTGAATATCTATGCCCCCAATATGGGAGCTCCCAATTCCATAAGAAAACTATTAATCAAGATAAAGAGTCATATTGATATGAATACAATAATAGTAGGAGATCTTCATACGCCTCTCTCAAAAATAGACAGATCATCGAAGCAGAAAATTAAAAAAGAAATAAGAGCATTGAATGAAACATTGGACCAGACGGACCTCATAGACATATACAGAACATTCCACCCTAAAAGAACAGAATGCACATTCTTCTCAAGTGCACATGGAACCTTCTCCAGAATAGACCACATACTGCGTCACAAGGATTGAGGATGCCTGATACTCATGCTGGGAATCTGCCTGCCACGCAGGGCACCGCTGTGCTGTTTGGAGCTGCGCTGAACCCTCAGAGCTGGAGAAACTTCCATGCACCCCTGAAGTCACCCCCAGGTTATGCGAATGTCTGGACACACACCCAGAGGCTAATGCCCCGTCTGACACCCGAACTCAACTCAGCGCACCAGGGCACCTGCCTCTGCACTGGCATATCAGGTCTACCATGGCCCTAGGCCTTAACCCTATCCCTAATTTTGGTTTTCAGGTATCATCCCCAAGAGTCCTGACCCCAAGACCCCAAGATTAAAGAATCCTGAGTGACACCTCAGGACTCTGTCCACCATGCAGGAGGAAACCATGCTGTTTGGAGCTGTGTCGAATCCTCAGAGCGGGAGAAACCTGCACGGTTCACCTGAGGCTATCCCCCACCCTCTGCGCACTATTGGGCCACAAATGTGGAGGCTGGCACTCAGCCTGCCTACCACCCAGGAGGAAACCGTGCCATTTGAAACTGAGTAGAACACTCAGAGTGGGAGAAACTGCATGCCTCCCTGAGCACAACCCCCTCCTTCAGCGGTCCCCTGACCACAAACCTGGACCCTCTCATGCCACCGGACCTCTGCCCTCAATTCATCCCCCTGGGATCCCTTCTCAGTGCCAGCAAATTGGGCCTGCCATGCCCCTGACCCTAACCTTAAGCCTAGGTTGCATTTTCAGTCTTCATCCCCAGAGGCTGGTCCCCCAATTCCTCCATATTTGGACCCCTGAGCCACAACCCAGTGCTCTGTCTGCCACCCGGGAGGAAACCGTTCTGTTTGGAGCTGCACAGAACCATCGGAACGGGAGAAATCTTCATGCTCCCTGAAGCCACCTCCACCTTCGGCCACCCCCCAGGCACAAACCCAGATCGTAATGCACCACCTGACCATGGCCCTCAACTCAGAACCCCAGACATCTAGCCTCGGCACCAGCAGATCAGGCCAGCCATGCCCCTGTGCTCTTTTCCAAGCCCTAGGTTGTGTTTTCAGTCTTCTGTCCTCTGATGATTGACACCAAAGCTCCGCTGATGGGTTACACCTGAACTATACCAGAATATTTCTTGGCCCCCTGAGGCTATCCCACTTTCAGCACCCCCCGTTCACACCTGGATCTTAACACTCACACTGACCCACGTCCTCAACTCTGCTCCCCAGGTCACTCCTCTCAGGGTGGCCTATTGAGACTGACATGACCCTCAGCCCTAACCAAAACTTAGGTACATTTTCTGTCTTGTGTCCCAAGAATACAGGTACCAAAGCCCCACATATGTGGGACCCCTGAGAAATGCCAGAGGACTCTGTCTTCAACCCAGAAGGAAACAGTAGAATTGGAACTCTGCCAAGGACTGAGAGCAGGAGAAATCTGCCTTTCCCCCCATGGCCACCAACCCGGAGCCTGACTCAGACTGACCCATGTTCTCTACTCAGTCCCCGTGAGAGCTCTGCACAGCACCAGCAAATCAGGCCTGTCATGTTGCTGGGACCTAGCCCTAACCCTAGGTTGGGGTTTCATGCTCTGTCCCCAGAGGACTGGCACCCAAGTCCCACGGATGGGGACCCCTGAGCAAGATTTGAGATCTCTGCCTGCCACCCAGAAGGAAACCATACCATTTGGGACTCTGCAAAGGATTCTGAGCAGGAGAAATCTGCCACGCACCACTGAGTTCACCCAGAGTCAGCAGCTGGACACAAACCTGAACCTGACACTTACTCTATCCATCCCTCTGTACTCAGCCCTCTGGATAGCTTGCCACACCACCATCAGATTGGGCCTGCCATGCTCCTAACCCCTAACTGAAGCTTAGTTTGTGTTCTGAGCATTCAATTCCTAGGGGTCTGGCTCCCTACCCCACGGACTGGGGTCACCTTAGCCATACCACAGGAGGAAAGCGTGCCATGTAGACCTCTAGAAAGTATTCAAAGCAGGATAAAATGCCTGCCCATCTGAGCCTATACCAGCAAACCCCCAATTTCAGTGGCCTCTAGGTCACAAACCCTGTGCCTGACCAGAACCAGAACACTCATCCTTCATTCCAGCCTCTAGGAACCACACACACTGTCAGCTGTTTGGGCCTGCAATGTCCTTTGGCCCTAACTCTATCCCTAGCTTGGGTTCTCATGTCTCCGTCCCATAAGGGTGGGCTCCAAAGCCCTAGGATTTGGGGATGCCTGAGCAATACCACAGGACTCAGCCTCACACCCAGATGGAAATCTTGCCATAATGGACTCCAGTAAGTATATAGGTCAGTATAAATATGAAGGCCCATCTGTTTCCATCCCAGTGAACTCCCACATTCAAGGGCTCATGGATTGAAACCCTGAGCCGGACACTCACCCTGACCCATGTCCTCAACTCAGCCCTCCAGGACGCTCACCACACGGTTGGCAATTCAGACCTTCCATTTTCCTAGGTCCTAACCCTAACCCTATTTGGAGTTCTGAGAGGTCCATCTGTAGAGGCCTGGATCCCAAGCCCCGGGTATTGGGAACACTTTAGCAAAACCAGAGGATCAGCCCGCCACACAAAAGGAAACTCCTTTTTTTACTCCAGACTGGATTCAGAGCATGAGACATCTGAATGCAAACCTGAGACAATGTCAGTGAACCTACACTTCCATCCACGCTCTGAAGACAATCCCTGAGCTTGATACACACCCTAAATCTCCATTGTATCTCAGACCTTGTGAAAATCTCCAAAGTTCTGGCTGATTGTATCTTCTAGGCTTCTGGGCCTTAATCCAACGGAAGGTCTAGACATGGGCGAAAATATGAACAGATATTTCTCCAATGATGACACGCATGTGACCAACAGATATATACATAAATGTTCTATATCACATGGCTTCTGGGAAATGCAAATCTAAACCACATTGAGGTGTCCTATCACACCAGGCAGAATGTCTAAAGTTAACAGGACATGAAACCACAAATATTGGTGAGGATGCAGAGAATGGAGAACCCTCCTACACTCCTGGTTGGAATGCAGACTGTTATATCCACTCTGGAAAACAGTACGGGGTTTCCTCAAGAAGTTAAAAGTAAAGTTACCCTAAAACACAGCAATTTCACTACAGGGCTTTTACCACAAAAATAGAGATGTAGGGGAAAGAACTGGCACCTGCACCCCAGTGTTCATCGCAACAATATCCACTCTAGATAAACTATGGAAAGAACCCAGATATCTATGGACAGAGGAATGGATAAAGAAGATGTGGTTCATATATTCAATGGAATATTCCTCAGCCATCAGAAAGGATGAATACTTACCATCACATCAACCTGGATGGGTCTGGAAGATATTATGCTGAGTAAAATATGTCCATGAAAGAAACACAATTATCATACGGTTTCACTCATATGTGAAATATCAGAAACAGGGCAGAGAACCGTAGGCAAAGGAAGGGGAAACAGAATGGGAAGTCATCAGAGATGGGGAAAAAACCATGACAGACTCTTAACTATAGCAACCAACTGAGGGTTGCTGGATGGGGGGTGGGGGGGTAACTGGGGTGATGGGCATTAAGGAGGGCACGTGATGCAATACACATCTGATATATTATTTAACACTACATCTGAAAATAATGATGTATGATAAGTTGGCTCATTGAATTCAAATAAAAAATGAAAGAACTCAAATAAACTACCCTAACAATTTGTATGGAATCACAAAAGATACTGAACAACCAGCACAATGTTATGAAGAAAAACAAAGCTGGAGGCGTCACAATTCCATATTTCAAATTATACTACAAAGCTGCGTTCATCCTCACAGTATGGGACTGGCAAAAAAAAAAAAATACACACAGTGACCAAGGAAACGGAATAGAAGCTCAGACATCAGCCCACAATCACGTGCCCAATTAATCTTCTGCAAAAGAGGCAAAACTATTAAAAGGGAAAAGGACAGTTTCTACAACAAATGGTGTTGGGAAAACTGAACAGCTATGCACAAAACAATGAAATTAGACTGCTTTCTTACACCATATGGACAAATAAACTCAAAACAGTTTCAAGACCTCAATGTGAGACCTTAAATCATAAAAATCCTACAAGAGGGCACAGACAGTAACTTCTCTGACATGAACCATACATTTAATAGACATGCCTCCTAAGGCAAAGGAAACAAAAGCAAAAATAAACTACTAGAGCTCCATCAATATAAAAACTTACCGCACAGCAGAACAGCAATGAAAATGTAATAAATAGAATACAACGTACTTAATAGGAGAAGATGTTTGCAAATATCATGTGCAATAAAGGGGTAGTGTCCAAAATATGTAGAACTGATACAACGCAACAACCAAAAAACAAAAAATCCAATTAAAAAATAGACAGAAGACATGAACAGACATTGCTCCAAAGAAGACATACAGATGGCCAACAGTCACGTGAGAAGATGTTCACATCGGCCATCAACAGGAAAATCCAAATGAAAAGGTCCATGAGATATTACCTCATACTATCAGAATGGCTAACAGCACCAGCACAAGAAAACAAATGTTGGGAGGATGTGGGTAAAAGGGAACCCTCTTGCACTGTGGTGGGAATGCTAGCTGCTGCAGTCCCTGTGGAAAACAGTATCACTGTTCTTCAAAACGTTAAATATTAGAACTACCTTATAATCCAGCAATCACACTACCGGGTGATTACCCGACGAATATGAGAACAGTAACTCAAAAGGATACATGTGCCCCTATGATTCTTGCAACATTAATTACAATATTACAATATGGAAACAATCCAAGTATTTCTTGATAACTTGATAAATGAGATGATAAATGTATACACACACACACACAGTGCGAAATTACTCAGCCATAAAAAATCTTGCCATTTGCAGACACATGGATGGAGCTAGAGAATACTATCCTAAGTGAAATCAGTCAGTCAGAGAAAGACAAAGGCCTTTGGATGTCACTCTTCCATGGAATTTAGGAAACAAACATACATAAATAAAGGAGAAAGAAGATACAAAACAAAAACCGACTCTGTGGTTACCAGAGTGGAAGTGGATGGAGGGATGAGTGATATAGATGACGGGGACTAAGAGTACAATTTTCTTTTTTTTATTTGTTTATTTTCAGCATAACAGTGTTCACTGTTTTTGCACCACACCCAGTGCTCCATGCAGTACGTGCCCTCCCTATTACCCACCACCTGGTTCCCCAACCTCCCAACCCCCGCCCTTCCAAAACACTCAGGTTGTTTTTCAGAGTCCATAGTCTCTCATGGTTCATCTCCCCTTCCAGGTTCCCTCAACTCCCTCTCCTCTCCATCTCCCCATGTCCTCCGTGTTCTTTGTTATGCTCCACAAATAAGGGAGACCATATGATATTTGACTCTCTCTGCTTGACTTATTTCACTCAGCATAATCTCTTCGAGTCCCTTCCATGTTGCTACAAAAGTTGGGTATTCATCCTTTCTGATGGAGCCATAATACTCCATTGTGTATATGTATCACATCTTCCTTATCCATTCATCCGTTGAAGGGCATCTTGGTTCTTTCCACAGTTTAGCGACCGTGGCCATTGCTGCAATAAACATTGGGGTACAGATGGCTCTTCTTTTCACTCCATCTGTATCTTTGGGGTAAATACCCATCAGTGTAATTGCAGGGTCATAGGGAAGCTCTATTTTTAATTTCTTGAATCATCTGCACACTGTTCTCCAAAGTGGCTGCACTAAATTGCAGTCTCACCAACAGTGTAAAAGGGTTCCACTTTCTCGACATCCTCTCCAACAAACGTTATTTCCTGTCTTCCTAATTTTGGACATTCTAACTGGTGTCAGGTGGTATCTCAATGTAGTTTTAATTAGAATCTCCCTGATGGCGAGGCAGACGCCTCCCTCTCCACAGATTCTGGGGGTCTCACCTTGGCGGTGGCAGCTGGGGCCGGGCCTGCCACGAAATCCGGGCCCGGACCCAGGCCTGCTTGTTCAGCCTTCCATTGCCAGGGGCCTGTACCTAGGGCCTCACCCCGGGAATCCTGAGTCCCGGGCCACAAGTCCGCCACAGTCCCAGAGACAATGGTGCCTTTCGCGGCTGCGTCCCAGCCGAGTGAGAGATCAGTTCGTTCCCCCACAGAGGCCAGACCGCTCCAAGTGCGCCCCGGGGGCCTACCAGGGCGAAGGCGGACGCCCGGCCACAGCCCCTCCATCAACTCTGCTCAGGGAAAACTCCCCGGCGCCGGGACCGCCGACTGCGCCCCATCGTCACGGCTCGTTGTCAGGGTGGCCGCGAAATGCCCCAAGAGAGAAAGGGCCCTGGGCCTCACGGAACTGGGCGGTCACCAGGGCTGCCGAAAGCCGGCGAATTCTCACGAGCGTTCTGACCAAATCGATCCCGATTTGGGCAAAACGCTCGTGAGAATTGGCCGGAAAACAGGCGGCAAACACACTTTGGGCACGACAGGGCCGCAGGGCCACCCCCCTGGGCCCTGCCCGGGATCGCGTGTCGTCGCGATCCGGTACCGCCAGGAGGAGCTCCGGGATGTGGGCCCCGGGGAGGCCGACGCCTCCCGCTCCTCAGCCTCCGGGGGTCCCCTCCTTGGCGGGGGCAGCTCGGGACGGGCCGGACCCGAAAGCCGGGCCCGGGCCCAGGCCTGCTTCCTCAGCCTTCCGTTGCCAGGGGCCTGAGCCTGGGGGCCTCCGCATGGGGAACCCTGAGTCCCGCGCCACGAGTCCCCCCGACCGTCCCAGTGACAACGGCACCTTTCGCGGCTTCGTCCCAGCCGTGGAGTGAGAGATCACTCCGTTCCCCCACAGAGGCCAGCCCCCTCTATGGGCGCCCCGGCCGCCCGCCACGGCGGAGGCGGACGCCCGGCCACGGCGCCTCCATCCACTCTGCTCGGGGAAAACTCCCCGGCGCCTCGGCTGCCGGCCGCGCCCCATCGTCGCGGCTCGTTTTCCGGGTGGCCGCGCCATGCCCCGAGCGAGAAGGGCCCTGCTGCACGCGGAACTGGGCGCTGACCAGGGCTGCCCAACGCCGGCCAATTCTCACGAGCGTTCTGCCCAAATCGATCCCGATTTGGGCAGAACGCTCGTGCGAATTGGCCGGAAAACGCCCGGCGAACACACTTCGGGCACCACAGGGCCGCAGGGCGGCCCCCCCCGGGGTCCTGTCCGGGATCGCGGGTCGTCGCGTACCGGCACCGCCAGGAGGAGCTCCGGGACGCGTGCCCCGGGGAGGCCGACGCCTCCCGCTCCTCAGCCTCCGGGGGTCCCCTCCCTGGCGCCGGCAGCTGGGGCCGGGCCAGCCCCGAAAGCCGGGCCCGGGCCCGGGCCTGCTTGCTCAGCCTTCCGTTGCCAGGGGCCTGAGCCTGGGGGCCTCCCCATGGGGAACCCTGAGTCCCGCGCCACGAGTCCCCAAACCGTCCCGGCGACCACGGCACCTTTCGCGGCTTCGTCCTAGCCGCGGAGTGAGAGACCAGTCCGTTTCCCCACAGAGGCCAGCCCCCTCCAGGGGCGCCCCGGCCGCCCGCCACGGCGGAGGCGGACGCCCGGCCACGGCGCCTCCATCCACTCTGCTCGGGGAAAATCCCCGGCGCCGCGGCTGCCGGCCGCGCCCCATCGTCGCGGCTCGTTTTCTGGGTGGCCGCGCCATGCCCCGAGCAAGAAGGGCCCTGCTGCACGCGGAACTGGGCGCTGACCAGGGCTGCCCAACGCCGGCCAATTCTCACGAGCGTTCTGCCCAAATCGATCCCGATTTGGGCAGAACGCTCGTGAGAATTGGCCGGAAAACGCCCGGCGAACACTTCGGGCACCACAGGGCCGCAGGGCGGCACCCCCCGGGGCCCTGTCCGGGATCGCCTGTCGTCGCGTTCCGGCACCGCCAGGAGGAGCTCCGGGAGGCTTGCCCCGGGGAGGCCG
Source organism: Meles meles (assembly GCF_922984935.1). Classification (NCBI taxonomy): domain Eukaryota; kingdom Metazoa; phylum Chordata; class Mammalia; order Carnivora; family Mustelidae; genus Meles; species Meles meles. The sequence goes on from NW_025721614.1 coordinate 1,016,368, forward strand.
ACGCCTCCCGCTCCTCAGCCTCCGGGGGTCCCCTCCCTGGTGCCGGCAGCTGGGGCCGGGCCAGCCCCGAACCCGGGCCCGGGCCCGGGCCTGCTTGCTCAGCCTTCCGTTGCCAGGGGCCTGAGCCTGGGGGCCTCCCCATGGGGAACCCTGAGTCCCGCGCCACGAGTCCCCCGACCGTCCCGGCGACAACGGCACCTTTCGCGGCTTCGTCCTACCCGCGGAGTGAGAGACCAGTCCGTTTCCCCACAGAGGCCAGCCCCCTCCAGGGGCGCCCCGGCCGCCCACCACGGCGGAGGCGGACGCCAGGCCACGGCGCCTCCATCCACTCTGCTCGGGGAATACTCCCCGGCGCCGCGGCTGCCGGCCACGCCCCATCGTCGCGGCTCGTTTTCCAGGTGGCCGCGCCATGCCCCGAGCGAGAAGGGCCCTGCTGCACGCGGAACTGGGCGCTGACCAGGGCAGCCCAACGCCGGCCAATTCTCACGAGCGTTCTGCCCAAATCGATCCCGATTTGGGCAGAACGCTCGTGCGAATTGGCCGGAAAACGCCCGGCGAACACACTTCGGGCACCACAGGGCCGCAGGGCGGCCCCCCCCGGGGCCCTGTCCGGGATCGTGGGTCGTCGCGTTCCGGCACCGCCAGGAGGAGCTCCGGGACGCGTGCCCCGGGGAGGCCGACGCCTCCCGCTCCTCAGCCTCCTGGGGTCCCCTCCCTGGCGCCGGCAGCTGGGTTCGGGCCAGCCCCGAAAGCCGGGCCCGGGCCCGGGCCTGCTTGCTCAGCCTTCCGTTGCCAGGGGCCTGAGCCTGGGGGCCTCCCCATGGGGAACCCTGAGTCCCGCGCCACGAGTCCCCCGACCGTCCCGGCGACAACGGCACCTTTCGCGGCTTCGTCCTAGCCACGGAGTGAGAGACCAGTCCGTTTCCCCACAGAGGCCAGCCCCCTCCAGGGGCGCCCCGGCCGCCCGCCACGGCGGAGGCGGACGCCCGGCCACGGCGCCTCCATCCACTCTGCTCGGGGAAAACTCCCCGGCGCCGCGGCTGCCGGCCGCGCCCCATGGTCGCGGCTCGTTTTCCGGGTGGCCGCGCCATGCCCCGAGCGAGAAAGGGCCCTGCTGCACGCGGAACTGGGCGCTGACCAGGGCTGCCCAACGCCGGCCAATTCTCACGAGCGTTCTGCCCAAATCGATCCCGATTTGGGCAGAACGCTCGTGCGAATTTGCCGGAAAACGCCCGGCGAACACACTTCGGGCACCACAGGGCCGCAGGGCGGCCCCCCCCGGGGTCCTGTCCGGGATCGCGGGTCGTCGCGTTCCGGCACAGCCAGGAGGAGCTCCGGGACGCGTGCCCCGGGGAGGCCGACGCCTCCCGCTCCTCAGCCTCCGGGGGTCCCCTCCCTGGCGCCGGCAGCTGGGGCCGGGCCAGCCCCGAAAGCCTGGCCCGGGCCGGGCCTGCTTGCTCAGCCTTCCGTTGCCAGGGGCCTGAGCCTGGGGGCCTCCCCATGGGGAACCCTGAGTCCCGCGCCACGAGTCCCCCGACTGTCCCGGCGACAACGGCACCTTTCGCGGCTTCGTCCTAGCCGCGGAGTGAGAGACCAGTCCGTTTCCCCACAGAGGCCAGCCCCCTCCAGGGGCGCCCCGGCCGCCCGCCACGGCGGAGGCGGACGCCGGGCCACGGCGCCTCCATCCACTCTGCTCGGGGAAAACTCCCCGGCGCCGCGGCTGCCGGCCGCGCCCCATCGTCGCGGCTCGTTTTCCGGGTGGCCGCGCCATGCCCCGAGCGAGAAGGGCCCTGCTGCACGCGGAACTGGGCGCTGACCAGGGCTGCCCAACGCCGGCCAATTCTCACGAGCGTTCTGCCCAAATCGATCCCGATTTGGCAGAACGCTCGTGCGAATTGGCCGGAAAACGCCCGGCGAACACACTTCGGGCACCACAGGGCCGCAGGGCGGCCCCCCCCGGGGCCCTGTCCGGGATCGTGGGTCGTCGCGTTCCGGCACCGCCAGGAGGAGCTCCGGGACGCGTGCCCCGGGGAGGCCGACGCCTCCCGCTCCTCAGCCTCCTGGGGTCCCCTCCCTGGCGCCGGCAGCTGGGTTCGGGCCAGCCCCGAAAGCCGGGCCCGGGCCCGGGCCTGCTTGCTCAGGCTTCCGTTGCCAGGGTCCTGAGCCTGGGGGCCTCCCCATGGGGAACCCTGAGTCCCGCGCCACGAGTCCCCCGACCGTCCCGGCGACAACGGCACCTTTCGCGGCTTCGTCCTAGCCACGGAGTGAGAGACCAGTCCGTTTCCCCACAGAGGCCAGCCCCCTCCAGGGGCGCCCCGGCCGCCCGCCACGGCGGAGGCGGACGCCCGGCCACGGCGCCTCCATCCACTCTGCTCGGGGAAAACTCCCCGGCGCCGCGGCTGCCGGCCGCGCCCCATGGTCGCGGCTCGTTTTCCGGGTGGCCGCGCCATGCCCCGAGCGAGAAAGGGCCCTGCTGCACGCGGAACTGGGCGCTGACCAGGGCTGCCCAACGCCGGCCAATTCTCACGAGCGTTCTGCCCAAATCGATCCCGATTTGGGCAGAACGCTCGTGCGAATTTGCCGGAAAACGCCCGGCGAACACACTTCGGGCACCACAGGGCCGCAGGGCGGCCCCCCCCGGGGTCCTGTCCGGGATCGCGGGTCGTCGCGTTCCGGCACAGCCAGGAGGAGCTCCGGGACGCGTGCCCCGGGGAGGCCGACGCCTCCCGCTCCTCAGCCTCCGGGGGTCCCCTCCCTGGCGCCGGCAGCTGGGGCCGGGCCAGCCCCGAAAGCCTGGCCCGGGCCGGGCCTGCTTGCTCAGCCTTCCGTTGCCAGGGGCCTGAGCCTGGGGGCCTCCCCATGGGGAACCCTGAGTCCCGCGCCACGAGTCCCCCGACTGTCCCGGCGACAACGGCACCTTTCGCGGCTTCGTCCTAGCCGCGGAGTGAGAGACCAGTCCGTTTCCCCACAGAGGCCAGCCCCCTCCAGGGGCGCCCCGGCCGCCCGCCACGGCGGAGGCGGACGCCGGGCCACGGCGCCTCCATCCACTCTGCTCGGGGAAAACTCCCCGGCGCCGCGGCTGCCGGCCGCGCCCCATCGTCGCGGCTCGTTTTCCGGGTGGCCGCGCCATGCCCCGAGCGAGAAGGGCCCTGCTGCACGCGGAACTGGGCGCTGACCAGGGCTGCCCAACGCCGGCCAATTCTCACGAGCGTTCTGCCCAAATCGATCCCGATTTGGCAGAACGCTCGTGAGAATTGGCCGGAAAACGCCCGGCGAACACACTTCGGGCACCACAGGGCCGCAGGGCGGCCCCCCCCCCGGGGCCCTGTCCGGGATCGCCTGTCGTCGCGTTCCGGCACCGCCAGGAGGAGCTCCGGGAGGCGTGCCCCGGGGAGGCCGACGCCTCCCGCTCCTCAGCCTCCGGGGGTCCCCTCCCTGGCGCCGGCAGCTGGGGCCGGGCCAGCCCCGAAAGCCGGGCCCGGGCCCGGGCCTGCTTGCTCAGCCTTCCGTTGCCAGGGGCCTGAGCCTGGGGGCCTCCCCATGGGGAACTCTGAGTCCCGCGCCACGAGTCCCCCGACCGTCCCGGCAACAACGGCACCATTCGCGGCTTCGTCCTAGCCGCGGAGTGAGAGACCAGTCCGATTCCCCACAGAGGCCAGCCCCCTCCAGGGGAGCCCCGGCCGCCCGCCACGGCGGAGGCGGACGCCCGGCCACGGCGCCTCCATCCACTTTGCTTGGGGAAAACTACCCGGCGCCGCGGCTGCCGGCCGCTTCCCATCGTCGCGGTTCGTTTTCTGGGTGGCCGCGCCATGCCCTGAGCGAGAAAGGGCTCTGCTGCACGCGGAACTGGGCGCTGACTAGGGCTGCCCAACGCCGGCCAATTCTCACGAGCGTTCTGCCCAAATCGATCCCGATTTGGGCAGAACGCTCGTGAGAATTGGCCGGAAAACGCCCGGCGAACACACTTCGGGCACCACAGGGCCGCAGGGCGGCCCACCCCGGGGCCCTGTCCGGGATCGCGGGTCGTCGCGGTCCGGCACCTCCAGGAGGAGCTCCGGGAGGCGTGCCCCGGGGAGACCGACGCCTCCCGCTCCTCAGCCTCCGGGGGTCCCGTGCCTGGCGCCGGCAGCTGGGGCTGGGCCAGCCCCGAAAGCCGGGCCCGGGCCCTGGCCTGCTTGCTCAGCCTTCCGTTGCCAGGGGCCTGAGCCTGGGGGCCTCCCCATGGGGAACCCTGAGTCCCGCGCCACGAGTCCCCCGACCGTCCCGGCGACAACGGCACCTTTCGCGGCTTCGTCCTAGCCGCGGAGTGAGAGACCAGTCCATTTCCCCACAGAGGCCAGCCCCCTCCAGGGGCACCCCGGCCGCCCGACACACCGGAGGCGGACGCCCGGCCACGGCGCCTCCATCCATTCTGCTTGGGGAAAACTCCCCGGCGCCGCGGCTGCCGGCCGCGCCCCATCGTCACGGCTCGTTTTCTGGGTGGCCGCGCCATGCCCCGAGCGAGAAGGGCCCTGCTGCACGCGGAACTGGGCGCTGACCAGGGCTGCCCAACGCCGGCCAATTCTCACGAGCGTTCTGCCCAAATCGATCCCGATTTGGGCAGAACGCTCGTGAGAATTGGCTGGAAAACGCCCGGCGAACACACTTCGGGCACCACAGGGCCACAGGGCGGCCCCCCCCGGGGCCCTGTCCGGGATCGCGGGTCGTCGCGTTCCGGCACCGCCAGGAGGAGGTCCGGGAGGAGTGCCCCGGGGAGGCCGACGCCTCCCGCTCCTCAGCCTCCGGGGGTCCCCTCCCTGGCGCCGGCAGCTGGGGCCGGGCCAGCCCCGAAAGCCGGGCCCGGGCCCGGGCCTGCTTGCTCAGCCTTCCGTTGCCAGGGGCCTGAGCCTGGGGGCCTCCCCATGGGGAACCCTGAGTCCCGCGCCACGAGTCCCCCGACCGTCCCGGCGACAACGGCACCTTTCGCGGCTTCGTCCTAGCCGCGGAGTGAGAGACCAGTCCGTTTCCCCACAGAGGCCAGCCCCCTCCAGGGGCGCCCAGGCGGCACGCCACGGCGGAGGCGGACGCCCGGCCACGGCGCCTCCATCCACTCTGCTCAGGGAAAACTCCCCGGCGCCGCGGCTGCCGGCCGCGCCCCATCGTCGCGGCTCATTTTCCGGGTGGCCGCGCCATGCCCCGAGCGAGAAGGGCCCTGCTGCACGCGGAACTGGGCGCTGACCAGGGCTGCCCAACGCCGGCCAATTCTCACGAGCGTTCTGCCCAAATCGATCCCGATTTGGGCAGAACGCTCGTGAGAATTGGCCGGAAAACGCCCGGCGAACACACTTCGGGCACCACAGGGCCGCAGGGCGGCCCCCCCCGGGTCCCTGTCCGGGATCGCGGGTCGTCGCGTTCCGGCACCGCCAGGAGGAGCTCCGGGAGGCGTGCCCCGGGGAGGCCGACGCCTCCCGCACCTCAGCCTCCGGGGGTCCCGTCCCTGGCGCCGGCAGCTGGGGCCGGGCCAGCCCCGAAAGCCGGGCCCGGGCCCTGTCCTGCTTGCTCAGCCTTCCGTTGCCAGGGGCCTAAGCCTGGGGGCCTCCCCATGGGGAACCCTGAGTCCCGCGCCACGAGTCCCCCGACCGTCCCGGCGACAGCGGCACCTTCGCGGCTTCGTCCTAGCCGCGGAGTGAGAGACCAGTCCGTTTCCCCACAGAGGCCAGCCCCCTCCAGGGGCACCCCGGCCGCCAGCCACGGCGGAGCCGGACGCCCGACCACGGCGCCTCCATCCATTCTGCTTGGGGAAAACTCCCCGGCGCCGCGGCTGCCGGCCGCGCCCCATCGTCACGGCTCGTTTTCCGGGTGGCCGCGCCATGCCCCGAGCGAGAAGGGCCCTGCTGCACGCGGAACTGGGCGCTGACCAGGGCTGCCCAACGCCGGCCAATTCTCACGAGCGTTCTGCCCAAATCGATCCCGATTTGGGCAGAACGCTCGTGAGAATTGGCCGGAAAACGCCCGGCGAACACACTTCGGGCACCACAGGGCCGCAGGGCGGCCCCCCCCGGGGCCCTGTCCGGGATCGCGGGTCGTCGCGTTCCGGCACCGCCAGGAGGAGCTCCGGGAGGCGTGCCCCGGGGAGGCCGACGCCTCCCGCTCCTCAGCCTCCGGGGGTCCCCTCCCTGGCGCCGGCAGCTGGGGCCGGGCCAGCCCCGAAAGCCGGGCCCGGGCCCGGGCCTGCTTGCTCAGCCTTCCGTTGCCAGTGGCCTGAGCCTGGGGGCCTCCCCATGGGGAACCCTGAGTCCCGCGCCACGAGGCCCCCGACCGTCCCGGCGACAACGGCACCTTTCGCGGCTTTATCCTTGCCGCGGAGTGAGAGACCAGTCCGTTTCCCCACAGAGGCCAGCCCCCTCCAGGGGCGCCCCGGCCGCCCGCCACGGCGGAGGCGGACGCCCGGCCACGGCGCCTCCATCCACTCTTCTAGGAGAAAACTCCCCGGCGCCGTGGCTGCCGGCCGCGCCCCATCGTCGCGGCTCGTTTTCCAGGTGGCCGCGCCATGCCCCGAGCGAGAAAGGGCCCTGCTCCACGCGGCCCTGGGCGCTGACCAGGGCTGCCCAACGCCGGCCAATTCTCACGAGCGTTCTGCCGGGATCGCGTGTCGGCGCGTTCCGGCACCGCCAGGAGGAGCTCCGGGAGGCGGGCCCCGGGGAGGCCGACGCCTTCCGCTCCTCAGCCTCCGGGGGTCCCCTCCCTGGCGCCGCCCGCTGGGGCCGGGCCAGCCCCGAAAGCCGGGCCCGGGCCCGGGCCTGCTTGCTCAGCCTTCCGTTGCCAGGGGCCTGAGCCTGGGGGCCTCCGCATGGGGAACCCTGAGTCCAGCGCCACGAGTCCCCCCGACCGTCCCGGCGACCACGGCACCTTTCGCGGCTTCGTCCCAGCCGTGGAGTGAGAGATCACTCCGTTCCCCCACAGAGGCCAGCCCCCTCCACGGGCGCCCCGGCCGCCCGCCACGGCGGAGGCGGACGCCCGGCCACAGCGCCTCCATCCACTCTGCTCGGGGAAAACTCCCCGGCGCCGGGGCCGCCGGCCGCGCCCCATCGTCGCGGCTCGTTTTCCGGGTGGCCGCGCCATGCCCCGAGCGAGAAAGGGCCCTGCTCCACGCGGCCCTGGGCGCTGACCAGGGCTGCCCAACGCCGGCCAATTCTCACGAGCGTTCTGCGCAAATCGATCCCGATTTGGGCAGAACGCTCGTGAGAATTGGCCGGAAAACGCCCGGCGAACACACTTCGGGCACCAGAGGGCCGCAGGGCCGCCCCCCCGGGGCCCTGTCCGGGATCGCGTGTCGGCGCGTTCCGACACCGCCAGGAGGAGCTCCGGGAGGCGGGCCCCGGGGAGGCCGACGCCTCCCGCTCCTCAGCCTCCGGGGGTCCCCTCCCTGGCGCCGGCCGCTGGGGCCGGGCCAGCCCCGAAAGCCGGGCCCGGGCCAGGGCCTGCTTGCTCAGCCTTCCGTTGCCAGGGGCCTGAGCCTGGGGGCCTCCGCATGGGGAAACCTGAGTCCCGCGCCACGAGTCCCCCCGACCGTCCCGGCGACCACGGCACATTTCGCGGCTTCGTCCCAGCCGTGGAGTGAGAGATCACTCCGTTCCCCCACAGAGGCCAGCCCCCTCCACGGGCGCCCCAGCCGCCCGCCACGGCGGAGGCGGACGCCCGGCCACGGCGCCTCCATTCACTCTGCTCGCGGAAAACTCCCCGGCGCCGGGCCCCCGGCCGCGCCCCATCGTCGCGGCTCGTTTTCCGGGTGGCCGCGCCATGCCCCGAGCGAGAAAGGGCCCTGCTCCACGCGGCCCTGGGCGCTGACCAGGGCTGCCCAACGCCGGCCAATTCTCACGAGCGTTCTGCCCAAATCGATCCCGATTTGGGCAGAACGCTCGTGAGAATTGGCCGGAAAACGCCCGGCGAACACAGTTGGGGCACCACAGGGCCGCCCCCCCGGGGCCCTGTCCGGGATCGCGTGTAGGCGCGTTCCGGCACCGCCAGGAGGAGCTCCGGGAGACGGGCCCCGGGGAGGCCGACGCCTCCCGCTCCTCAGCCTCCGGGGGTCCCCTCCCTGGCGCCGGCCGCTGGTGCCGGGCCAGCCCCGAAAGCCGGGCCCGGGCCCGGGCCTGCTTGCTCAGCCTTCCATTGCCAGGGGCCTGAGCCTGGGGTCCTCCGCATGGGGAACACTGAGTCCCGCGCCACGAGTCCCCCCGACCGTCCCGGCGACCACGGCACCTTTCGCGGCTTCGTCCCAGCCGTGGAGTGAGAGATCACTCCGTTCCCCCACAGAGGCCAGCCCCCTCCACGGGCGCCCCGGCCGCCCGCCACGGCGGAGGCGGACGCCCGGCCACGGCGCCTCCATCCACTCTGCTCGGGGAAAACTCCCCGGCGCCGGGGCCGCCGGCCGCGCCCCATCGTCGCGGCTCGTTTTCCGGGTGGCCGCGCCATGCCCCGAGCGAGAAAGGGCCCTGCTCCACGCGGCCCTGGGCGCTGACCAGGGCTGCCCAACGCCGGCCAATTCTCACGAGCGTTCTGCCCAAATCGATCCCGATTTGGGCAGAACGCTCGTGAGAATTGGCCGGAAAACGCCCGGCGAACACACTTCGGGCACCAGAGGGCCGCAGGGCCGCCCCCCCGGGGCCCTGTCCGGGATCGCGTGTCGGCGCGTTCCGGCACCGCCAGGAGGAGCTCCGGGAGGCGGGCCCCGGGGAGGCCGACGCCTCCCGCTCCTCAGCCTCCGGGGGTCCCCTCCCTGGCGCCGGCCGCTGGGGCCGGGCCAGCCCCGAAAGCCGGGCCCGGGCCTGGGCCTGCTTGCTCAGCCTTCCGTTGCCAGGGGCCTGAGCCTCGGGGCCTCCGCATGGGGAACCCTGAGTCCCGCGCCACGAGTCCCCCCGACCGTCCCGGCGACCACGGCACCTTTCGCGGCTTCGTCCCAGCCGTGGAGTGAGAGATCACTCCGTTCCCCCACAGAGGCCAGCCCCCTCCACGGGCGCCCCGGCCGCCCGCCACGGCGGAGGCGGACGCCCGGCCACGGCGCCTCCATCCACTCTGCTCGGGGAAAACTCCCCGGCGCCGGGGCCGCCGGCCGCGCCCCATCGTCGCGGCTCGTTTTCCGGGTTGCCGCGCCATGCCCCGAGCGAGAAAGTGCCCTGCTCCACGCGGCCCTTGGCGATGACCAGGGCTGCCCAACGCCGGCCAATTCTCACGAGCGTTCTGCCCAAATCGATCCCGATTTGGGCAGAACGCTCGTGAGAATTGGCCGGAAAACGCCCGGCGAACACAGTTCGGGCACCACAGGGCCGCCCCCCCGGGGCCCTGTCCGGGATCGCGTGTCGGCGCGTTCCGTCTCCGCCAGGAGGAGCTCCGGGAGGCGGGCCCCGGGGAGGCCGACGCCTCCCGCTCCTCAGCCTCCGGGGGTCCCCTCCCTGGCGCCGGCCGCTGGGGCCGGGCCAGCCCCGAAAGCCGGGCCCGGTCCCGGGCCTGCTTGCTCAGCCTTCCGTTGCCAGGGGCCTGAGCCTGGGGGCCTCCGCATGGGGAACCCTGAGTCCCGCGCCACGAGTCCCCCAGACCGTCCCGGCGACCACGGCACCTTTCGCGGCTTCGTCCCAGCCGTGGAGTGAGAGATCACTCCGTTCCCCCACAGAGGCCAGCCCCCTCCACGGGCGCCCCGGCCGCCCGCCACGGCGGAGGCGGACGCCCGGCCACGTCGCCTCCATCCACTCTGCTCGGGGAAAACTCCCCGGCGCCGGGGCCGCCGGCCGCGCCCCATCGTCGCGGCTCGTTTTCCGGGTGGCCGCGCCATGCCCCGAGCGAGAAAGGGCCCTGCTCCACGCGGCCCTGGGCGCTGACCAGGGCTGCCCAACGCCGGCCAATTCTCACGAGCGTTCTGCCCAAATCGATCCCGATTTGGGCAGAACGCTCGTGAGAATTGGCCGGAAAACGCCCGGCGAACACACTTTGGGCACCAGAGGGCCGCAGGGCCGCCCCCCCGGGGCCCTGTCCGGGATCGCGTGTCGGCGCGTTCCGGCACCGCCAGGAGGAGATCCGGGAGGCGGGCCCCGGGGAGGCCGAAGCCTCCCGCTCCTCAGCCTCCGGGGGTCCCCTCCCTGGCGCCGGCCGCTGGGGCCGGGCCAGCCCCGAAAGCCGGGCCCGGGCCCGGGCCTGCTTGCTCAGCCTTCCGTTGCCAGGGGCCTGAGCCTGGGGGCCTCCGCATGGGGAACCCTGAGTCCCGCGCCACGAGTCCCCCCGACCGTCCCGGCGACCACGGCACCTTTCGCGGCTTCGTCCCCGCCGTGGAGTGAGAGACCACTCCGTTCCCCCACAGGGGCCAGGCCCCTCCACGGGCGCCCCGGCCGCCCGCCACGGCGGAGGCGGACGCCCGGCCACGGCGCCTCCATCCACTCTGCTCGGGGAAAACTCCCCGGCGCCGGGGCCGCCGGCCGCGCCCCATCGTCGCGGCTCGTTTTCCGGGTTGCCGCGCCATGCCCCGAGTGAGAAAGTGCCCTGCTCCACGCGGCCCTTGGCGATGACCAGGGCTGCCCAACGCCGGCCAATTCTCACGAGCGTTCTGCCCAAATCGATCCCGATTTGGGCAGAACGCTCGTGAGAATTGGCCGGAAAACGCCCGGCGAACACAGTTCGGGCACCACAGGGCCGCCCCCCCGGGGCCCTGTCCGTGATCGCGTGTCGGCGCGTTCCGTCTCCGCCAGGAGGAGCTCCGGGAGGCGGGCCCCGGGGAGGCCGACGCCTCCCGCTCCTCAGCCTCCGGGGGTCCCCTCCCTGGCGCCGGCCGCTGGGGCCGGGCCAGCCCCGAAAGCCGGGCCCGGTCCCGGGCCTGCTTGCTCAGCCTTCCGTTGCCAGGGGCCTGAGCCTGGGGGCCTCCGCATGGGGAACCCTGAGTCCCACGCCACGAGTCCCCCAGACCGTCCCGGCGACCACGGCACCTTTCGCGGCTTCGTCCCAGCCGTGGAGTGAGAGATCACTCCGTTCCCCCACAGAGGCCAGCCCCCTCCACGGGCGCCCCGGCCGCCCGCCACGGCGGAGGCGGACGCCCGGCCACGGCGCCTCCATCCACTCTGCTCGGGGAAAACTCCCCGGCGCCGGGGCCGCCGGCCGCGCCCCATCGTCGCGGCTCGTTTTCCGGGTGGCCGCGCCATGCCCCGAGCGAGAAAGGGCCCTGCTCCACGCGGCCCTGGGCGCTGACCAGGGCTGCCCAACGCCGGCCAATTCTCACGAGCGTTCTGCCCAAATCGATCCCGATTTGGGCAGAACGCTCGTGAGAATTGGCCGGAAAACGCCCGGCGAACACACTTCGGGCACCAGAGGGCCGCAGGGCCGCCCCCCCGGGGCCCTGTCCGGGATCGCGTGTCGGCGCGTTCCGGCACCGCCAGGAGGAGCTCCGGGAGGCGGGCCCCGGGGAGGCCGACGCCTCCCGCTCCTCAGCCTCCGGGGATCCCCTCCCTGGCGCCGGCCGCTGGGGCCGGGCCAGCCCCGAAAGCCGGGCCCGGGCCCGGGCCTGCTTGCTCAGCCTTCTGTTGCCAGGGGCCTGAGCCTGGGGGCCTCCGCATGGGGAACCCTGAGTCCCGCGCCACGAGTCCCCCCGACCGTCCCGGCGACCACGGCACCTTTCGCGGCTTCGTCCCAGCCGTGGAGTGAGAGATCACTCCGTTCCCCCACAGAGGCCAGCCCCCTCCACGGGCGCCCCGGCCGCCCGCCACGGCTGAGGCGGACGCCCGGCCACGGCGCCTCCATCCACTCTGCTCGGGGAAAACTCCCCGGCGCCGGGGCCGCCGGCCGCGCCCCATCGTTGCGGCTCGTTTTCCGGGTGGCCGCGCCATGCCCCGAGCGAGAAAGGGCCCTGCTCCACGCGGCCCTGGGCGCTGACCAGGGCTGCCCAACGCCGGCCAATTCTCACGAGCGTTCTGCCCAACTCGATCCCGATTTGGGCAGAACGCTCGTGAGAATTGGCCGGAAAACGCCCGGCGAACACACTTCGGGCACCAGAGGGCCGCAGGGCCGCCCCCCCGGGGCCCTGTCCGGGATCGCGTGTCGGCGCGTTCCGGCACCGCCAGGAGGAGCTCCGGGAGGCGGGCCCCGGGGAGGCCGACGCCTCCCGCTCCTCAGCCTCCGGGGGTCCCCTCCCTGGCGCCGGCCGCTGGGGCCGGGCCAGCCCCGAAAGCCGGGCCCGGGCCCGGGCCTGCTTGCTCAGCCTTCCGTTGCCAGGGGCCTGAGCCTGGGGGCCTCCCCATGGGGAACCCTGAGTCCCGCGCCACGAGTCCCCCCGACCGTCCCGGCGACCACGGCACCTTTCGCGGCTTCGTCCCAGCCGTGGAGTGAGAGATCACTCCGTTCCCCCACAGAGGCCAGCCCCCTCCACGGGCGCCCCGGCCGCCCGCCACGGCGGAGGCGGATGCCCGGCCACGGCGCCTCCATCCACTCTGCTCGGGGAAAACTCCCCGGCGCCGGGGCCGCCGGCCGCGCCACATCGTCGCGGCTCGTTTTCCGGGTGGCCGCGCCATGCCCCGAGCGAGAAAGGGCCCTGCTCCACGCGGCCCTGGGCGCTGACCAGGGCTGCCCAACGCCGGCCAATTCTCACGAGCGTTCTGCCCAAATCGATCCCGATTTGGGCAGAACGCTCGTGAGAATTGGCCGGAAAACGCCCGGCGAACACACTTCGGGCACCAGAGGGCCGCAGGGCCGCCCCCCCGGGGCCCTGTCCGGGATCGCGTGTCGGCGCGTTCCGGCACCGCCAGGAGGAGATCCGGGAGGCGGGCCCCGGGGAGGCCGAAGCCTCCCGCTCCTCAGCCTCCGGGGGTCCCCTCCCTGGCGCCGGCCGCTGGGGCCGGGCCAGCCCCGAAAGCCGGGCCCGGGCCCGGGCCTGCTTGCTCAGCCTTCCGTTGCCAGGGGCCTGAGCCTGGGGGCCTCCGCATGGGGAACCCTGAGTCCCGCGCCACGAGTCCCCCCGACCGTCCCGGCGACCACGGCACCTTTCGCGGCTTCGTCCCAGCCGTGCAGTGCGAGATCACTCCGTTCCCCCACAGAGGCCAGGCCCCTCCACGGGCGCCCCGGCCGCCCGCCACGGCGGAGGCGGACGCCCGGCCACGGCGCCTCCATCCACTCTGCTCGGGGAAAACTCCCCGGCGCCGGGGCCGCCGGCCGCGCCCCATCGTCGCGGCTCTTTTTCCGGGTTGCCGCGCCATGCCCCGAGCGAGAAAGTGCCCTGCTCCACGCGGCCCTGGGCGATGACCAGGGCTGCCCAACGCCGGCCAATTCTCACGAGCGTTCTGCCCAAATCGATCCCGATTTGGGCAGAACGCTCTTGAGAATTGGCCGGAAAACGCCCGGCGAACACAGTTCGGGCACCACAGGGCCGCCCCCCCGGGGCCCTGTCCGGGATCGCGTGTCGGCGCGTTCCGTCTCCGCCAGGAGGAGCTCCGGGAGGCGAGCCCCGGGGAGGCCGACGCCTCCCGCTCCTCAGCCTCCGGGGGTCCCCTCCCTGGCGCCGGCCGCTGGGGCCGGGCCAGCCCCGAAAGCCGGGCCCGGTCCCGGGCCTGCTTGCTCAGCCTTCCGTTGCCAGGGGCCTGAGCCTGGGGGCCTCCGCATGGGGAACCCTGAGTCCCGCGCCACGAGTCCCCCAGACCGTCCCGGCGACCACGGCACCTTTCGCGGCTTCGTCCCAGCCGTGGAGTGAGAGATCACTCCGTTCCCCCACAGAGGCCAGCCCCCTCCACGGGCGCCCCGGCCGCCCGCCACGGCGGAGGCGGACGCCCGGCCACGGCGCCTCCATCCACTCTGCTCGGGGAAAACTCCCCGGCGCCGGGGCCGCCGGCCGCGCCCCATCGTCGCGGCTCGTTTTCCGGGTGGCCGCGCCATGCCCCGAGCGAGAAAGGGCCCTGCTCCACGCGGCCCTGGGCGCTGACCAGGGCTGCCCAACGCCGGCCAATTCTCACGAGCGTTCTGCCCAAATCGATCCCGATTTGGGCAGAACGCTCGTGAGAATTGGCCGGAAAACGCCCGGCGAACACACTTCGGGCACCAGAGGGCCGCAAGGCCGCCCCCCCGGGGCCCTGTCCGGGATCGCGTGTCGGCGCGTTCCGGCACCGCCAGGAGGAGCTCCGGGAGGCGGGCCCCGGGGAGGCCGACGCCTCCCGCTCCTCAGCCTCCGGGGGTCCCCTCCCTGGCGCCGGCCGCTGGGGCCGGGCCAGCCCCGAAAGCCGGGCCCGGGCCCGGGCCTGCTTGCTCAGCCTTCTGTTGCCAGGGGCCTGAGCCTTGGGGCCTCCGCATGGGGAACCCTGAGTCCCGCGCCACGAGTCCCCCCGACCGTCCCGGCGACCACGGCACCTTTCGCGGCTTCGTCCCAGCCGTGGAGTGAGAGATCACTCCGTTCCCCCACAGAGGCCAGCCCCCTCCACGGGCGCCCCGGCCGCCCGCCACGGCGGAGGCGGACGCCCGGCCACGGCGCCTCCATCCACTCTGCTCGGGGAAAACTCCCCGGCGCCGGGGCCGCCGGCCGCGCCCCATCGTCGCGGCTCGTTTTCCGGGTGGCCGCGCCATGCCCCGAGCGAGAAAGGGCCCTGCTCCACGCGGCCCTGGGCGCTGACCAGGGCTGCCCAACGCCGGCCAATTCTCACGAGCGTTCTGCCCAACTCGATCCCGATTTGGGCAGAACGCTCGTGAGAATTGGCCGGAAAACGCCCGGCGAACACACTTCGGGCACCAGAGGGCCGCAGGGCCGCCCCCCCGGGGCCCTGTCCGGGATCGCGTGTCGGCGCGTTCCGGCACCGCCAGGAGGAGCTCCGGGAGGCGGGCCCCGGGGAGGCCGACGCCTCCCGCTCCTCAGCCTCCGGGGGTCCCCTCCCTGGCGCCGGCCGCTGGGGCCGGGCCAGCCCCGAAAGCCGGGCCCGGGCCCGGGCCTGCTTGTTCAGCCTTCCGTTGCCAGGGGCCTGAGCCTGGGGGCCTCCGCATGGGGAACCCTGAGTCCCGCGCCACGAGTCCCCCCGACCGTCCCGGCGACCACGGCACCTTTCGCGGCTTCGTCCCAGCCGTGGAGTGAGAGATCACTCCGTTCCCCCACAGAGGCCAGCCCCCTCCACGGGCGCCCCGGCCGCCCGCCACGGCGGAGGCGGACGCCCGGCCACGGCGCCTCCATCCACTCTGCTCGGGGAAAACTCCCCGGCGCCGGGGCCGCCGGCCGCGCCACATCGTCGCGGCTCGTTTTCCGGGTGGCCGCGCCATGCCCCGAGCGAGAAAGGGCCCTGCTCCACGCGGCCCTGGGCGCTGACCAGGGCTGCCCAACGCCGGCCAATTCTCACGAGCGTTCTGCCCAAATCGATCCCGATTTGGGCAGAACGCTCGTGAGAATTGGCCGGAAAACGCCCGGCGAACACACTTCGGGCACTACAGGGCCGCAGGGCCGCCCCCCCGGGGCCCTGTCCGGGATCGCGTCTCGGCGCGTTCCGGCACCGCCAGGAGGAGCTCCGGGAGGCGGGCCCCGGGGAGGCCGACGCCTCCCGCTCCTCAGCCTCCGGGGGTCCCCTCCCTGGCGCCGGCCGCTGGGGCCGGGCCAGCCCCGAAAGGCGGGCCCGGGCCCGGGCCTGCTTGCTCAGCCTTCCGTTGCCAGGGGCCTGAGCCTGGGGGCCTCCGCATGGGGAACCCTGAGTCCCGCGCCACGAGTCCCCCCGACCGTCCCGGCGACCACGGCACCTTTCGCGGCTTCGTCCCAGCCGTGGAGTGAGAGATCACTCCGTTCCCCCACAGAGGCCAGCCCCCTCCACGGGCGCCCCGGCCGCTCGCCACGGCGGAGGCGGACGCCCGGCCACGGCGCCTCCATCCACTCTGCTCGGGGAAAACTCCCCGGCGCCGGGGCCGCCGGCCGCGCCCCATCGTCGCGGCTCGTTTTCCGGGTGGCCGCGCCATGCCCCGAGCGAGAAAGGGCCCTGCTCCACGCGGCCCTGGGCGCTGACCAGGGCTGCCCAACGCCGGCCAATTCTCACGAGCGTTCTGCCCAAATCGATCCCGATTTGGGCAGAACGCTCGTGAGAATTGGCCGGAAAACACCCGGCGAACACACTTCGGGCAACAGAGGGCCGCAGGGCCGCCCCCCCGGGGCCCTGTCCGGGATCGCGTCTCGGCGCGTTCCGGCACCGCCAGTAGGAGCTCCGGGAAGCGGGCCCCGGGGAGGCCGACGCCTCCCGCTCCTCAGCCTCCGGGGGTCCCCTCCCTGGCGCCGGCCGCTGGGGCCGGGCCAGCCCCGAAAGCGGGGCCCGGGCCCGGGCCTGCTTGCTCAGCCTTCCGTTGCCAGGGGCCTGAGCCTGGGGGCCTCCGCATGGGGAACCCTGAGTCCCGCGCCACGAGTCCCGCCGACCGTCCCGGCGACCACGGCACCTTTCGCGGCTTCGTCCCAGCCGTGGAGTGAGAGATCACTCTGTTCCCCCACAGAGGCCAGACCCCTCCACGGGCGCCCCGGCCGACCGCCACGGCGGAGGCGGACGCCCGGCCACGGCGCCTCCATCCACTCTGCTCGGGGAAAACTCCCCGGCGCCGGGGCCGCCGGCCGCGCCCCATCGTCGCGGCTCGTTTTCCGGGTGGCCGCGCCATGCCCCGAGCGAGAAAGGGCCCTGCTCCACGCGGCCCTGGGCGCTGACCAGGGCTGCCCAACGCCGGCCAATTCTCACGAGCGTTCTGCCCAAATCGATCCCGATTTGGGCAGAACGCTCGTGAGAATTGGCCGGAAAACGCCCGGCGAACACACTTCGGGCACCAGAGGGCCGCAGGGCCGCCCCCCCGGGGCCCTGTCCGGGATCGCGTCTCGGCGCGTTCCGGCACCGCCAGGAGGAGCTCTGGGAGGCGGGCCCCGGGGAGGCCGACGCCTCCCGCTCCTCAGCCTCCGGGGGTCCCCTCCCTGGCGCCGGCCGCTGGGGCCGGGCCAGCCCCGAAAGCCGGGCCCGGGCCCGGGCCTGCTTGCTCAGCCTTCCGTTGCCAGGGGCCTGAGCCTGGGGGCCTCCGCATGGGGAACCCTGAGTCCCGCGCCACGAGTCCCCCGACCGTCCCGGTGACAACGGCACCATTCGCGGCTTCGTCCCAGCCGTGGAGTGAGAGATCAATCCGTTTCCCCACAGAGGCCAGCCCCCTCCACGGGCGCCCCGGCCGCCCGCCACGGCGGAGGCGGACGCCCGGCCACGGCGCCTCCATCCACTCTGCTCGGGGAAACCTCCCCGGCGCCGGGGCCGCCGGCCGCGCCCCATCGTCGCGGCTCGTTTTGCGGGAGGCCGCGACATGCCCCGAGCGAGAAAGGGCCCTGCTCCACGCGGAACTGGGCGCTGACCAGGGCTGCCCAACGCCGGCCAATTCTCACGAGCGTTCTGCCCAAATCGATCCCGATTTGGGCAGAACGCTCGTGAGAATTGGCCGGAAAAAGCCCGGCGAACACACTTCGGGCACCACAGGGCCGCAGGGCCGCCCCCCCGGGGCCCTGTCCGGGATCGCGTGTCGTCGCGTTCCGGCACCGCCAGGAGGAGCTGCGGGAGGCGTGCACCGGGGAGGCCGACGCCTCCCGCTCCTCAGCCTCCGGGGGTCCCCTCCCTGGCGCTGGCAGCTGGGGCCGGGCAGCCCCAAAAGCCGGGCCCGGAACCGGGCCTGCTTGCTCAGCCTTCCGTTGCCAGGGGCCTGAGCCTGGGGGCCTCCCCATGGGGAAACCTGAGTCCCGCGCCACGAGTCCCCCGACCGTCCCGGAGACAACGGCACCATTCGCGGCTTCGTCCCAGCCGTGGAGTGAGAGAACAATCCGTTTCCCCACAGAGGCCAGCCCCCTCCACGGGCGCCCCGGCCGCCCACCACGGCGGAGGCGGACGCCCGGCCACGGCGCCTCTATCCACTCTGCTCGGGGAAACCTCCCCGGTGCCGGGGCCTCGGCCGCGCCCCATCGTCGCGGCTCGTTTTCCGGGTGGCCACGACATGCCCCGAGCGAGAAAGGGCCCTGCTCCACGCGGAACTGGGCGCTGACCAGGGCTGCCCAACGCCGGCCAATTCTCACGAGCGTTCTGCCCAAATCGATCCCGATTTGGGCAGAACGCTCGTGAGAATTGGCGGGAAAAACCCCGGCGAACACACATCGGGCACCACAGGGCCGCAGGGCCCCCCCCCCGGGGCCCTGTCCGGGATCGCGTGTCATCGCGTTCCGGCACCGCCAGGAGGAGCTGCGGGAGGCGTGTACCGGGGAGGCCGACGCCTCCCGCTCCTCAGGCTCCGGGGTCCCCTCCCTGGCGCCGGCAGCTGGGGCCGGGCAGCCCCGAAAGCCGGGCCCGGAACCGGGCCTGTTTGCTCAGTCTTCCGTTGCCAGGGGCCTGAGCCTGGGGGCCTCCCCATGGGGAACCCTAAATCCCGCGACACGAGTCCCCCGACCCTCCCGGCGACAACGGCACCATTCGCGGCTTCGTCCCAGCCGTGGAGTGAGAGATCAATCCGTTTCCCCACAGAGGCCAGCCCCCTCCACGGGCGCCCCGGCCGCCCACCACGGCGGAGGCGGACGCCCGGCCACGGCGCCTCCATCCACTCTGCTCGGGGAAACCTCCCCGGCGCCGGGGCCGCCGGCCGCGCCCCATCGTCGCGGCTCGTTTTCCGGGTGGCCGCGACATGCCCCGAGCGAGAAAGGGCCCTGCTCCACGCGGAACTGGGCGCTGACCAGGGCTGCCCAACGCCGGCCAATTCTCACGAGCGTTCTGCCCAAATCGATCCCGATTTGGGCAGAACGCTCGTGAGAATTGGCCGAAAAAGCCCGGGGAACACACTTCGGGCACCACAGGGCCCCAGGGCCGCCCCCCCCGGGACCCTGTCCGGGATCGCGTGTCGTCGCGTTACGGCACCTCCAGGAGAGCTGCGGGAGGCGTGCACAGGGGAGGCCGACGCCTCCCGCTCCTCAGCATCCGGGGGTCCCCTCCCTGGCGCCGGCAGCTGGGGCCGGGCAGCCCCGAAAGCCGGGCCCGGGCCCGGGCCTGTTTGCTCAGCCTTCCGTTGCCAGGGGCCTGAGCCTGGGGACCTCCCCATGGGGAACCCTGAGTCCCGCGCCACGAGTCCCCCGACCGTCCCGGCGACAACGGCACCATTCGCGGCTTCGTCCCAGCCGTGGAGTGACAGATCAATCCGTTTCCCCACAGAGGCCAGCCCCCTCAACGGGCGCCCCGGCCGCCCGCCACGGCGGAGGCGGACGCCCGGCCACGGCGCCTCCATCCACTCTGCTCGGGGAAACCTCCCCGGCTCCGGGGCCGCCGGCCGCGCCCCATCGTCGCGGCTCGTTTTCCGGGTGGCCGCGACATGCCCCGAGCGAGAAAGGGCCCTGCTCCACGCGGAACTGGGCGCTGACCAGGGCTGCCCAACGCCGGCCAATTCTCACGAGCGTTCTGCCCAAATCGATCCCGATTTGGGCAGAACGCTCGTGAGAATTGGCCGGAAAATCCCCGGCGAACACACTTCGGGCACCACAGGGCCCCAGGGCCGCCCCCCCCGGGGCCCTGTCCGGGATCGCGTGTCGTCGCGTTCCGGCACCGCCAGGAGGAGCTGCGGGAGGCGTGCACTGGGGAGGCCGACGCCTCCCGCTCCTCAGCCTCCGGGGGTCCCCTCCCTGGCGCCGGCAGCTGGGGCCGGGCATCCCCGAAAGCCGGGCCCGTGCCCGGGCCTGCTTGCTCAGTCTTCCGTTGCCAGGGGCCTGAGCCTTGGGGCCTCCCCATGGGGAACACTGAGTCCCGCGCCACGAGTCCCCCAACCGTCCCGGCGACAACGGCACCATTCGCGGCTTCGTCCCAGCCGTGGAGTGAGAGATCAATCCGTTTCCCCACAGAGGCCAGCCCCCTCCACGGGCGCCGCGGCCGCCCGCCACGGCGGAGGCGGACGCCCGGCCACGGCGCCTCCATCCACTCTGCTAGGGGAAACCTCCCCGGCGCCGGGGCCGCCGGCTGCGCCCCATCGTCACGGCTCGTTTTCCGGGTGGCCGCGACATGCCCCGAGCGAGAAAGGGCCCTGATCCACGCGGAACTGGGCGCTGACCAGGGCTGCCCAACGCCGGCCAATTCTCACGAGCGTTCTGCCCAAATCGATCCCGATTTGGGCAGAACGCTCGTGAGAATTGGCCGGCAAAAGCCCGGCGAACACACTTCGGGCACCACAGGGCCGCAGGGACGCCCCCCCGGGGCCCTGTCCGGGATCGCGTGTCGTCGCATTCCGGCACCGCCAGGAGGAGCTGCGGGAGGCGTGCACAGGGGAGGCCGACGCCTCCCGCTCCTCAGCCTCCGGTGGTCCCCTCCCTGGCGCCGGCAGCTGGGGCCGGGCAGCCCCGAAAGCCTGGCCCGGAACCGGGCCTGCTTGCTCAGCCTTCCGTTGCCAGGGGCCTGAGCCTTGGGGCCTCCCCATGGGGAACACTGAGTCCCGCGCCACGAGTCCCCCGACCGTCCCGGAGACAACGGCACCATTCGCGGCTTCGTCCCAGCCGTGGAGTGAGAGAACAATCCGTTTCCCCACAGAGGCCAGCCCCCTCCACGGGCGCCCTGGCCGCCCGCCACGGCGGAGGCGGACGCCCGGCCACGGCGCCTCCATCCACTCTGCTCGGGGAAACCTTCCCGGCGCCGGGTCCGCCGGCCGCGCCCCATCGTCGCGGCTCGTTTTCCGGGTGGCCGCGACATGCCCCGAGCGAGAAAGGGCCCTGCTCCACGCGGAACTGGGCGCTGACCAGGGCTGCCCAACGCCGGCCAATTCTCACGAGCGTTCTGCCCAAATCGATCCCGATTTGGGCAGAACGCTCGTGAGAATTGGCCGGAAAAATCCCGGCGAACACACTTCGTGCACCACAGGGCCGCAGGGCCGCCCCCCCGGGGCCCTGTCCGGGATCGCGTGTCATCGCGTTCCGGCACCGCCAGGAGGAGCTGCGGGAGGCGTGCACCGGGGAGGCCGACGCCTCCCGCTCCTCAGCCTCCGGAGGTCCCCTCCCTGGCGCCGGCAGCTGGGGCCGGGCAGCCCCGAAAGCCGGGCCCGGGCCCGGGCCTGCTTGCTCAGTCTTCCGTTGCCAGGGGCCTGAGCCTTGGGGCCTCCCCATGGGGAACACTGAGTCCCGCGCCACGAGTCCCCCGACCGTCCCGGCGACAACGGCACCATTCGCGGCTTCGTCCCAGCCGTGGAGTGAGAGATCAATCCGTTTCCCCACAGAGGCCAGCCCCCTCCACGGGCGCCACGGCCGCCCGCCACGGCGGAGGCGGACGCCCGGCCACGGCGCCTCCATCCACTCTGCTAGGGGAAAACTCCCCGGCGCCGGGGCCGCCGGCTGCGCCCCATCGTCACGGCTCGTTTTCCGGGTGGCCGCGACATGCCCCGAGCGAGAAAGGGCCCTGCTCCACGCGGAACTGGGCGCTGCCCAGGGCTGCCCAACGCCGGCCAATTCTCAGGAGCGTTCTGCCCAAATCGATCCCGATTTGGGCAGAACGCTCGTGAGAATTGGCCGGAAAAAGCCCGGCGAACACACTTCGGGCACCACAGGGCCGCAGGGCCGCCCCCCCCGGGCCCTGTCCGGGATCGCGTGTCGTCGCATTCCGGCACCGCCAGGAGGAGCTGCGGGAGGCGTGCACAGGGGAGGCCGACGCCTCCCGCTCCTCAGCCTCCGGGGGTCCCCTCCCTGGCGCCGACAGCTGGGGCCGTGCAGCCCCGAAAGCCTGGCCCGGAACCGGGCCTGCTTGCTCAGCCTTCCGTTGCCAGGGGCCTGAGCCTTGGGGCCTCCCCATGGGGAACACTGAGTCCCGCGCCACGAGTCCCCCGACCGTCCTGGAGACAACGGCACCATTCGCGGCTTCGTCCCAGCCGTGGAGTGAGAGAACAATCCGTTTCCCCACAGAGGCCAGCCCCCTCCACGGGCGCCCCGGCCGCCCGCCACGGCGGAGGCGGACGCCCGGCCACGGCGCCTCCATCCACTCTGCTCGGGGAAACATCCCCGGCGCCGGGGCCGCCGGCCGCGCCCCATCGTCGCGGCTCGTTTTCCGGGTGGCCGCGACATGCCCCGAGCGAGAAAGGGCCCTGCTCCACGCGGAACTGGGCGCTGACCAGGGCTGCCCAACGCCGGCCAATTCTCACGAGCGTTCTGCCCAAATCGATCCCGATTTGGGCAGAACGCTCGTGAGAATTGGCCGGAAAAAGCCCGGCGAACACACTTCGGGCACCACAGGGACGCAGGGCCGCCCCCCCGGGGCCCTGTCCGGGATCGCGTGTCGTCGCGTTCCGGCACCGCCAGGAGGAGCTGCGGGAGGCGTGCACCGGGGAGGCCGACGCCTCCCGCTCCTCAGCCTCTGGGGTTCCCCTCCCTTGCGCCGGCAGCTAGGGCCGGGCAGCCCCGAAAGCCGGGCCCGGGCCCGGGCCTGCTTGCTCAGCCTTCCGTTGCCAGGGGCCTGAGCCTGGGGGCCTCCCCATGGGGAACCCTGAGTCCCGCGCCACGAGTCCCCCGACCGTCCCGGCGACAACGGCACCATTCGCGGCTTCGTCCCAGCCGTGGAGTGAGAGATCAATCCGTTTCCCCACAGAGGCCAGCCCCCTCCACGGGCGCCCCGGCCGCCCGCCACGGCGGAGGCGGACGCCCGGCCACGGCGCCTCCATCCACTCTGCTCGGGGAAACCTCCCCGGCGCCGGGGCCGCCGGCCGCGCCCCATCGTCACGGCTCGTTTTCCGGGTGGCCGCGACATGCCCCGAGCGAGAAAGGGCCCTGCTCCACGCGGAACTGGGCGCTGACCAGGGCTGCCCAATGCCGGCCAATTCTCACGAGCGTTCTGCCCAAATCGATCCCGATTTGGGCAGAACGCTCGTGAGAATTGGCCGAAAAAGCCCGGCGAACACACTTCGGGCACCACAGGGCCCCAGGGCCGCCCCCCCCGGGACCCTGTCCGGGATCGCGTGTCGTCGCGTTACGGCACCTCCAGGAGAGCTGCGGGAGGCGTGCACCGGGGAGGCCGACGCCTCCCGCTCCTCAGCCTCCGGGGGTCCCCTCCCTGGCGCCGGCAGCTGGGGCCGGGCAGCCCCGAAAGCCGGGCCCGGAACCGGGCCTGCTTGCTCAGCCTTCCGTTGCCAGGGGCCTGAGCCTGGGGGCCTCCCCATGGGGAACCCTGAGTCCCGCGCCACGAGTCCCCCGACCGTCCCGGCGACAACGGCACCATTCACGGCTTCGTCCCAGCCGTGGAGTGAGAGATCAATCCGTTTCCCCACAGAGGCCAGCCCCCTCCACGGGCGCCCCGGCCGCCCGCCACGGCGGAGGCGGACGCCCGGCCACGGCGCCTCCATCCACTCTGCTCGGGGAAACCTCCCCGGCGCCGGGGCCGCCGGCCGCGCCCCATCGTCACGGCTCGTTTTCCGGGTGGCAGCGACATGCCCCGAGCGAGAAAGGGCCCAGCTCCACCCGGAACTGGGCGCTGACCAGGGCTGCCCAATGCCGGCCAATTCTCACGAGCGTTCTGCCCAAATCGATCCCGATTTGGGCAGAACGCTCGTGAGAATTGGCCGAAAAAGCCCGGCGAACACACTTCGGGCACCACAGGGCCCCAGGGCCGCCCCCCCCGGGGCCCTGTAAGGGATCGCGTGTCGTCGCGTTACGGCACCTCCAGGAGAGCTGCGGGAGGCGTGCACCGGGGAGGCCGACGCCTCCCGCTCCTCAGCCTCCGGGGGTCCCCTCCCTGGCGCCGGCAGCTGGGGCCGGGCAGCCCCGAAAGCCGGGCCCGGAACCGGGCCTGCTTGCTCAGCCTTCCGTTGCCAGGGGCCTGAGCCTTGGGGCCTCCCCATGGGGAACACTGAGTCCCGCGCCACGAGTCCCCCGACCGTCCTGGAGACAACGGCACCATTCGCGGCTTCGTCCCAGCCGTGGAGTGAGAGAACAATCCGTTTCCCCACAGAGGCCAGCCCCCTCCACGGGCGCCCCGGCCGCCCGCCACGGCGGAGGCGGACGCCCGGCCACGGCGCCTCCATCCACTCTGCTCGGGGAAACCTCCCCGGCGCCGGGGCCGCCGGCCGCGCCCCATCGTCGCGGCTCGTTTTCCGGGTGGCCGCGACATGCCCCGAGCGAGAAAGGGCCCTGCTCCACGCGGAACTGGGCGCTGACCAGGGCTGCCCAACGCCGGCCAATTCTCACGAGCGTTCTGCCCAAATCGATCCCGATTTGGGCAGAACGCTCGTGAGAATTGGCCGGAAAAAGCCCGGCGAACACACTTCGGGCACCACAGGGACGCAGGGCCGCCCCCCCGGGGCCCTGTCCGGGATCGCGTGTCGTCGCGTTCCGGCACCGCCAGGAGGAGCTGCGGGAGGCGTGCACCGGGGAGGCCGACGCCTCCCGCTCCTCAGCCTCCGGGGGTCCCCTCCCTGGCGCCGGCAGCTGGGGCCGGGCAGCCCCGAAAGCCGGGCCCGGAACCGGGCCTGCTTGCTCAGCCTTCCGTTGCCAGGGGCCTGAGCCTGGGGGCCTCTCCATGGGGAACCCTGAGTCCCGCGCCACGAGTCCCCCGACCGTCCCGGCGACAACGGCACCATTCGCGGCTTCGTCCCAGCCGTGGAGTGAGAGATCAATCCGTTTCCCCACAGAGGCCAGCCCCCTCCACGGGCGCCCCGGCCGCCCGCCACGGCGGAGGCGGACGCCCGGCCACGGCGCCTCCATCCACTCTGCTCGGGGAAACCTCCCCGGCGCCGGGTCCGCCGGCCGCGCCCCATCGTCGCAGCTCGTTTTCCGGGTGGCCGCGACATGCCCCGAGCGAGAAAGGGCCCTGCTCCACGCAGAACTGGGCGCTGACCAGGGCTGCCCAACGCCGGCCAATTCTCACGAGCGTTCTGCCCAAATCGATCCCGATTTGGGCAGAACGCTCGTGAGAATTGGCCGGAAAAAGCCCGGCGAACACACTTCGGACACCACAGGGCGGCAGGTCTCCCCCCCGGGGCCCTATCCGGGATCGCGTGTCGTCGCGTTCCGGCACCGCCAGGAGGAGCTGCGGGAGGCGTGCACCGGGGAGGCCGACGCCTCCCGCTCCTCAGCCTCTGGGGGTCCCCTCCCTTGCGCCGGCAGCTAGGGCCGGGCAGCCCCGAAAGCCGGGCCCGGGCCCGGGCCTGCTTGCTCAGCCTTCCGTTGCCAGGGGCCTGAGCCTGGGGGCCTGCCCATGGGGAACCCTGAGTCCCGCGCCACGAGTCCCCCGACCGTCCCGGCCACAACGGCACCATTCGCGGCTTCGTCCCAGCCGTGGAGTGAGAGATCAATCCGTTTCCCCACAGAGGCCAGCCCCCTCCACGGGCGCCCCGGCCGCCCGCCACGGCGGAGGCGGACGCCCGGCCACGGCGCCTCCATCCACTCTGCTCGGGGAAACCTCCCCGGCGCCGGGGCCGCCGGCCGCGCCCCATCGTCACGGATCGTTTTCCGGGTGGCCGCGACATGCCCCGAGCGAGAAAGGGCCCTGCTCCACGCGGAACTGGGCGCTGACCAGGGCTGCCCAATGCCGGCCAATTCTCACGAGCGTTCTGCCCAAATCGATCCCGATTTGGGCAGAACGCTCGTGAGAATTGGCCGAAAAAGCCCGGCGAACACACTTCGGGCACCACAGGGCCCCAGGGCCGCCCCCCCCGAGACCCTGTCCGGGATCGCGTGTCGTCGCGTTACGGCACCTCCAGGAGAGCTGCGGGAGGCGTGCACCGGGGAGGCCGACGCCTCCCGGTCCTCAGCCTCCGGGGGTCCCCTCCCTGGCGCCGGCAGCTGGGGCCGGGCAGCCCCGAAAGCCGGGCCCGGGCCCGGGCCTGTTTGCTCAGCCTTCCGTTGCCAGGGGCCTGAGCCTGGGGACCTCCCCATGGGGAACCCTGAGTCCCGCGCCACGAGTCCCCCGACCGTCCCGGCGACAACGGCACCATTCGCGGCTTCGTCCCAGCCGTGGAGTGAGAGATCAATCCGTTTCCCCACAGAGGCCAGCCCCCTCTACGGGCGCCCCGGCCGCCCGCCACGGCGGAGGCGGACGCCCGGCCACGGCGCCTCCATCCACTCTGCTCGGGGAAACCTCCCCGGCTCCGGGGCCGCCGGCCGCGCCCCATCGTCGCGGCTCGTTTTCCGGGTGGCCGCGACATGCCCCGAGCGAGAAAGGGCCCTGCTCCACGCGGAACTGGGCACTGACCAGGGCTGCCCAACGCCGGCCAATTCTCACGAGCGTTCTGCCCAAATCGATCCCGATTTGGGCAGAACGCTCGTGAGAATTGGCCGGAAAATCCCCGGCGAACACACTTCGGGCACCACAGGGCCCCAGGGCCGCCCCCCCCGGGGCCCTGTCCGGGATCGCGTGTCGTCGCGTTCCGGCACCACCAGGAGGAGCTGCGGGAGGCGTGCACCGGGGAGGCCGAAGCCTCCCGCTCCTCAGCCTCCGGGGGTCCCCTCCCTGGCGCCGGCAGCTGGGGCCGGGCATCCCCGAAAGCCGGGCCCGTGCCCGGGCCTGCTTGCTCAGTCTTCCGTTGCCAGGGGCCTGAGCCTTGGGGCCTCCCCATGGGGAACACTGAGTCCCGCGCCACGAGTCCCCCAACCGTCCCGGCGACAACGGCACCATTCGCGGCTTCGTCCCAGCCGTGGAGTGAGAGATCAATCCGTTTCCCCACAGAGGCCAGCCCCCTCCACGGGCGCCACGGCCGCCCGCCACGGCGGAGGCGGACACCCGGCCACGGCGCCTCCATCCACTCTGCTAGGGGAAACCTCCCCGGCGCCGGGGCCGCCGGCTGCGCCCCATCGTCACGGCTCGTTTTCCGGGTGGCCGCGACATGCCCCGAGCGAGAAAGGGCCCTGATCCACGCGGAACTGGGCGCTGACCAGGGCTGCCCAACGCCGGCCAATTCTCAGGAGCGTTCTGCCCAAATCGATCCCGATTTGGGCAGAACGCTCGTGAGAATTGGCCGGAAAAACCCCGGCGAACACACTTCGGGCACCACAGGGCCGCAGGGCCCCCCCCACGGGGCCCTGTCCGGGATCGCGTGTTATCGCGTTCCGGCACCGCCAGGAGGAGCTGGGGGAGGCGTGTACCGGGGAGGCCGACGCCTCCCGCTCAT
This sequence comes from Meles meles, assembly GCF_922984935.1. NCBI lineage: Eukaryota > Metazoa > Chordata > Mammalia > Carnivora > Mustelidae > Meles > Meles meles. The sequence goes on from NW_025721614.1 coordinate 1,043,434, forward strand.
CAGGCTCCGGGGTCCCCTCCCTGGCGCCGGCAGCTGGGGCCGGGCAGCCCCGAAAGCCGGGCCCGGAACCGGGACTGTTTGCTCAGTCTTCCGTTGCCAGGGGCCTGAACCTGGGGGCCACCCCATGGGGAACCCTAAATCCCGCGCCACGAGTCCCCCGACCGTCCCGGCGACAACGGCACCATTCGCGGCTTCGTCCCAGCCGTGGAGTGAGAGATCAATCCGTTTCCCCACAGAGGCCAGCCCCCTCCACGGGCGCCCCGGCCGCCCGCCACGGCGGAGGCGGACGCCCGGCCACGGCGCCTCCATCCACTCTGCTCGGGGAAACCTCCCCGGCGCCGGGGCCGCCGGCCGCGCCCCATCATCGCGGCTCGTTTTCCGGGTGGCCGCGACATGCCCCGAGCGAGAAAGGGCCCTGCTCCACGCGGAACTGGGCGCTGACCAGGGCTGCCCAACGCCGGCCAATTCTCACGAGCGTTCTGCCCAAATCGATCCCGATTTGGGCAGAACGCTCGTGAGAATTGGCCGGAAAAAGCCTGGCGAACACACTTCGTGCACCACAGGGCCGCAGGGCCGCCCCCCCGGGGCCCTGTCCGGGATCGCGTGTCGTCGCGTTCCGGCACCGCCAGGAGGAGCTGCGGGAGGCGTGCACCGTGAGGCCGACGCCTCCCGCTCCTCAGCCTCTGGGGGTCCCCTCCCTGGCGCTGGCAGCTGGGGCCGGGCAGCCCCGAAAGCCGGGCCCGGAACCGGGCCTGCTTGCTCAGCCTTCCGTTGCCAGGGGCCTGAGCCTGGGGGCCTCCCCATGGGGAACCCTGAGTCCCGCGCCACGAGTCCCCCGACCATCCCGGCGACAACGGCACCATTCGCGGCTTCGTCCCAGCCGTGGAGTGAGAGATCAATCCGTTTCCCCACAGAGGCCAGCCCCCTCAACGGGCGCCCCGGCCGCCCGCCACGGCGGAGGCGGACGCCCGGCCACGGCGCCTCCATCCACTCTGCTAGGGGAAACCTCCCCGGCGCCGGGGCCGCCGGCTGCGCCCCATCGTCACGGCTCGTTTTCCGGGTGGCCGCGACATGCCCCGAGCGAGAAAGGGCCCTGATCCACGCGGAACTGGGCGCTGACCAGGGCTGCACATCGCCGGCCAATTCTCACGAGCGTTCTGCCCAAATCGATCCCGATTTGGGCAGAACGCTCGTGAGAATTGGCCGGAAAAAGCCCGGCGAACACACTTCGGGCACCACAGGGCCGCAGGGCCGCCCCCCCGGGGCCCTGTCCGTGATCGCGTGTCGTCGCATTCCGGCACCGCCAGGAGGAGCTGCGGGAGGCGTGCACAGGGGAGGCCGACGCCTCCCGCTCCTCAGCCTCCGGGGGTCCCCTCCCTGGCGCCGACAGCTGGGGCCGTGCAGCCCCGAAAGCCTGGCCCGGAACCGGGCCTGCTTGCTCAGCCTTCCGTTGCCAGGGGCCTGAGCCTTGGGGCCTCCCCATGGGGAACACTGAGTCCCGCGCCACGAGTCCCCCGACCGTCCTGGAGACAACGGCACCATTCGCGGCTTCGTCCCAGCCGTGGAGTGAGAGAACAATCCGTTTCCCCACAGAGGCCAGCCCCCTCCACGGGCGCCCCGGCCGCCCGCCACGGCGGAGGCGGACGCCCGGCCACGGCGCCTCCATCCACTCTGCTCGGGGAAACCTCCCCGGCGCCGGGGCCGCCGGCCGCGCCCCATCGTCGCGGCTCGTTTTCCGGGTGGCCGCGACATGCCCCGAGCGAGAAAGGGCCCTGCTCCACGCGGAACTGGGCGCTGACCAGGGCTGCCCAACGCCGGCCAATTCTCACGAGCGTTCTGCCCAAATCGATCCCGATTTGGGCAGAACGCTCGTGAGAATTGGCCGGAAAAAGCCCGGCGAACACACTTCGGGCACCACAGGGACGCAGGGCCGCCCCCCCGGGGCCCTGTCCGGGATCGCGTGTCGTCGCGTTCCGGCACCGCCAGGAGGAGCTGCGGGAGGCGTGCACCGGGGAGGCCGACGCCTCCCGCTCCTCAGCCTCCGGGGGTCCCCTCCATGGCGCCGGCAGCTGGGGCCGGGCAGCCCCGAAAGCCGGGCCCGGAACCGGGCCTGCTTGCTCAGCCTTCCGTTGCCAGGGGCCTGAGCCTGGGGGCCTCTCCATGGGGAACCCTGAGTCCCGCGCCACGAGTCCCCCGACCGTCCCGGCGACAACGGCACCATTCGCGGCTTCGTCCCAGCCGTGGAGTGAGAGATCAATCCGTTTCCCCACAGAGGCCAGCCCCCTCCACGGGCGCCCCGGCCGCCCGCCACGGCGGAGGCGGACGCCCGGCCACGGCGCCTCCATCCACTCTGCTCGGGGAAACCTCCCCGGCGCCGGGTCCGCCGGCCGCGCCCCATCGTCGCAGCTCGTTTTCCGGGTGGCCGCGACATGCCCCGAGCGAGAAAGGGCCCTGCTCCACGCGGAACTGGGCGCTGACCAGGGCTGCCCAATGCCGGCCAATTCTCACGAGCGTTCTGCCCAAATCGATCCCGATTTGGGCAGAACGCTCGTGAGAATTGGCCGAAAAAGCCCGGCGAACACACTTCGGGCACCACAGGGCCCCAGGGCCGCCCCCCCCGGGACCCTGTCCGGGATCGCGTGTCGTCGCGTTACGGCACCTCCAGGAGAGCTGCGGGAGGCGTGCACCGGGGAGGCCGACGCCTCCCGCTCCTCAGCCTCCGGGGGTCCCCTCCCTGGCGCCGGCAGCTGGGGCCGGGCAGCCCCGAAAGCCGGGCCCGGGTCCGGGCCTGCTTGCTCAGCCTTCCGTTGCCAGGGGTCTGAGCCTGGGGCCTCCCCATGGGGAACCCTGAGTCCCGCGCCACGAGTCCCCCGACAGTCCCGGCGACAACGGCACCATTCACGGCTTCGTCCCAGCCGTGGAGTGAGAGATCAATCCGTTTCCCCACAGAGGCCAGCCCCCTCCACGGGCGCCCCGGCCGCCCGCCACGGCGGAGGCGGACGCCCGGCCACGGCGCCTCCATCCACTCTGCTCGGGGAAACCTCCCCGGCGCCGGGGCCGCCGGCCGCGCCCCATCGTCACGGCTCGTTTTCCGGGTGGCCGCGACATGCCCCGAGCGAGAAAGGGCCCAGCTCCACCCGGAACTGGGCGCTGACCAGGGCTGCCCAATGCCGGCCAATTCTCACGAGCGTTCTGCCCAAATCGATCCCGATTTGGGCAGAACGCTCGTGAGAATTGGCCGAAAAAGCCCGGCGAACACACTTCGGGCACCACAGGGCCCCAGGGCCGCCCCCCCCGGGGCCCTGTAAGGGATCGCGTGTCGTCGCGTTACGGCACCTCCAGGAGAGCTGCGGGAGGCGTGCACCGGGGAGGCCGACGCCTCCCGCTCCTCAGCCTCCGGGGGTCCCCTCCCTGGCGCCGGCAGCTGGGGCCGGGCAGCCCCGAAAGCCGGGCCCGGAACCGGGCCTGCTTGCTCAGCCTTCCGTTGCCAGGGGCCTGAGCCTTGGGGCCTCCCCATGGGGAACACTGAGTCCCGCGCCACGAGTCCCCCGACCGTCCTGGAGACAACGGCACCATTCGCGGCTTCGTCCCAGCCGTGGAGTGAGAGAACAATCCGTTTCCCCACAGAGGCCAGCCCCCTCCACGGGCGCCCCGCCCGCCCGCCACGGCGGAGGCGGACGCCCGGCCACGGCGCCTCCATCCACTCTGCTCGGGGAAACCTCCCCTGCGCCGGGGCCGCCGGCCGCGCCCCATCGTCGCGGCTCGTTTTCCGGGTGGCCGCGACATGCCCCGAGCGAGAAAGGGCCCTGCTCCACGCGGAACTGGGCGCTGACCAGGGCTGCCCAACGCCGGCCAATTCTCACGAGCGTTCTGCCCAAATCGATCCCGATTTGGGCAGAACGCTCGTGAGAATTGGCCGGAAAAAGCCCGGCGAACACACTTCGGGCACCACAGGGACGCAGGGCCGCCCCCCCGGGGCCCTGTCCGGGATCGCGTGTCGTCGCGTTCCGGCACCGCCAGGAGGAGCTGCGGGAGGCGTGCACCGGGGAGGCCGACGCCTCCCGCTCCTCAGCCTCCGGGGGTCCCCTCCCTGGCGCCGGCAGCTGGGGCCGGGCAGCCCCGAAAGCCGGGCCCGGAACCGGGCCTGCTTGCTCAGCCTTCCGTTGCCAGGGGCCTGAGCCTGGGGGCCTCTCCATGGGGAACCCTGAGTCCCGCGCCACGAGTCCCCCGACCGTCCCGGCGACAACGGCACCATTCGCGGCTTCGTCCCAGCCGTGGAGTGAGAGATCAATCCGTTTCCCCACAGAGGCCAGCCCCCTCCACGGGCGCCCCGGCCGCCCGCCACGGCGGAGGCGGACGCCCGGCCACGGCGCCTCCATCCACTCTGCTCAGGGAAACCTCCCCGGCGCCGGGTCCGCCGGCCGCGCCCCATCGTCGCAGCTCGTTTTCCGGGTGGCCGCGACATGCCCCGAGCGAGAAAGGGCCCTGCTCCACGCAGAACTGGGCGCTGACCAGGGCTGCCCAACGCCGGCCAATTCTCACGAGCGTTCTGCCCAAATCGATCCCGATTTGGGCAGAACGCTCGTGAGAATTGGCCGGAAAAAGCCCGGCGAACACACTTAGGACACCACAGGGCGGCAGGTCTCCCCCCCGGGGCCCTATCCGGGATCGCGTGTCGTCGCGTTCCGGCACCGCCAGGAGGAGCTGCGGGAGGCGTGCACCGGGGAGGCCGACGCCTCCCGCTCCTCAGCCTCTGGGGGTCCCCTCCCTTGCGCCGGCAGCTAGGGCCGGGCAGCCCCGAAAGCCGGGCCCGGGCCCGGGCCTGCTTGCTCAGCCTTCCGTTGCCAGGGGCCTGAGCCTGGGGGCCTGCCCATGGGGAACCCTGAGTCCCGCGCCACGAGTCCCCCGACCGTCCCGGCGACAACGGCACCATTCGCGGCTTCGTCCCAGCCGTGGAGTGAGAGATCAATCCGTTTCCCCACAGAGGCCAGCCCCCTCCACGGGCGCCCCGGCCGCCCGCCACGGCGGAGGCGGACGCCCGGCCACGGCGCCTCCATCCACTCTGCTCGGGGAAACCTCCCCGGCGCCGGGGCCGCCGGCCGCGCCCCATCGTCACGGATCGTTTTCCGGGTGGCCGCGACATGCCCCGAGAGAGAAAGGGCCCTGCTCCACGCGGAACTGGGCGCTGACCAGGGCTGCCCAATGCCGGCCAATTCTCACGAGCGTTCTGCCCAAATCGATCCCGATTTGGGCAGAACGCTCGTGAGAATTGGCCGAAAAAGCCCGGCGAACACACTTCGGGCACCACAGGGCCCCAGGGCCGCCCCCCCCGGGACCCTGTCCGGGATCGCGTGTCGTCGCGTTACGGCACCTCCAGGAGAGCTGCGGCAGGCGTGCACCGGGGAGGCCGACGCCTCCCGCTCCTCAGCCTCCGGGGGTCCCCTCCCTGGCGCCGGCAGCTGGGGCCGGGCAGCCCCGAAAGCCGGGCCCGGGCCCGGGCCTGTTTGCTCAGCCTTCCGTTGCCAGGGGCCTGAGCCTGGGGACCTCCCCATGGGGAACCCTGAGTCCCGCGCCACGAGTCCCCCGACCGTCCCGGCGACAACGGCACCATTCGCGGCTTCGTCCCAGCCGTGGAGTGAGAGATCAATCCGTTTCCCCACAGAGGCCAGCCCCCTCAACGGGCGCCCCGGCCGCCCGCCACGGCGGAGGCGGACGCCCGGCCACGGCGCCTCCATCCACTCTGCTCGGGGAAACCTCCCCGGCTCCGGGGCCGCCGGCCGCGCCCCATCGTCGCGGCTCGTTTTCCGGGTGGCCGCGACATGCCCCGAGCGAGAAAGGGCCCTGCTCCACGCGGAACTGGGCGCTGACCAGGGCTGCCCAACGCCGGCCAATTCTCACGAGCGTTCTGCCCAAATCGATCCCGATTTGGGCAGAACGCTCGTGAGAATTGGCCGGAAAATCCCCGGCGAACACACTTCGGGCACCACAGGGCCCCAGGGCCGCCCCCCCCGGGGCCCTGTCCGGGATCGCGTGTCGTCGCGTTCCGGCACCGCCAGGAGGAGCTGCGGGAGGCGTGCACCGGGGAGGCCGACGCCTCCCGCTCCTCAGCCTCCGGGGGTCCCCTCCCTGGCGCCGGCAGCTGGGGCCGGGCATCCCCGAAAGCCGGGCCCGTGCCCGGGCCTGCTTGCTCAGTCTTCCGTTGCCAGGGGCCTGAGCCTTGGGGCCTCCCCATGGGGAACACTGAGTCCCGCGCCACGAGTCCCCCAACCGTCCCGGCGACAACGGCACCATTCGCGGCTTCGTCCCAGCCGTGGAGTGAGAGATCAATCCGTTTCCCCACAGAGGCCAGCCCCCTCCACGGGCGCCACGGCCGCCCGCCACGGCGGAGGCGGACGCCCGGCCACGGCGCCTCCATCCACTCTGCTAGGGGAAACCTCCCCGGCGCCGGGGCCGCCGGCTGCGCCCCATCGTCACGGCTCGTTTTCCGGGTGGCCGCGACATGCCCCGAGCGAGAAAGGGCCCTGATCCACGCGGAACTGGGCGCTGACCAGGGCTGCCCAACGCCGGCCAATTCTCACGAGCGTTCTGCCCAAATCGATCCCGATTTGGGCAGAACGCTCGTGAGAATTGGCCGGAAAAAGCCCGGCGAACACACTTCGGGCACCACAGGGCCGCAGGGACGCCCCCCCGGGGCCCTGTCCGGGATAGCGTGTCGTCGCATTCCGGCACCGCCAGGAGGAGCTGCGGGAGGCGTGCACCGGGGAGGCCGACGCCTCCCGCTCCTCAGCCTCCGGGGGTCCCCTCCCTGGCGCTGGCAGCTGGGGCCGGGCAGCCCCGAAAGCCGGGCCCGGAACCGGGCCTGCTTGCTCAGCCTTCCGTTGCCAGGGGCCTGAGCCTGGGGGCCTCCCCAAGGGGAACCCTGAGTCCCGCGCCACGAGTCCCCCGACCGTCCCGGCGACAACGGCACAATTCGCGGCTTCGTCCCAGCCGTGGAGTGAGAGATCAATCCGTTTCCCCACAGAGGCCAGCCCCCTCCACCGGCGCCCAGGCCGCCCGCCACGGCGGAGGCTGACGCCCGGCCACGGCGCCTCCATCCACTCTGCTCGGGGAAACCTCCCCGGCGCCGGGGCCGCCGGCCGCGCCCCATCATCGCGGCTCGTTTTCCGGGTGGCCGCGACATGCCCCGAGCGAGAAAGGGCCCTGCTCCACGCGGAACTGGGCGCTGACCAGGGCTGCCCAACGCCGGCCAATTCTCACGAGCGTTCTGCCCAAATCGATCCCGATTTGGGCAGAACGCTCGTGAGAATTGGCCGGAAAAACCCCGGCGAACACACTTCGGGCACCACAGGGCCCCAGGGCCGCCCCCCCCCGGGGCCCTGTCCGGGATCGCGTGTCGTCGCGTTCCGGCACCGCCAGGAGGAGCTGCGGGAGGCGTGCACCGGGGAGGCCGACGCCTCCCGCTCCTCAGCCTCCGGGGGTCCCCTCCCTGGCGCCGGCAGCTGGGGCCGGGCAGCCCCGAAAGCCGGGCCCGGGCCCGGGCCTGTTTGCTCAGCCTTCCGTTGCCAGGGGCCTGAGCCTGGGGACCTCCCCATGGGGAACCCTGAGTCCCGCGCCACGAGTCCCCCGACCGTCCCGGCGACAACGGCACCATTCGCGGCTTCGTCCCAGCTGTGGAGTGAGAGATCAATCCGTTTCCCCACAGAGGCCAGCCCCCTCAACGGGCGCCCCGGCCGCCCGCCACGGCGGAGGCGGACGCCCGGCCACGGCGCCTCCATCCACTCTGCTCGGGGAAACCTCCCCGGCTCCGGGGCCGCCGGCCGCGCCCCATCGTCGCGGCTCGTTTTCCGGGTGGCCGCGACATGCCCCGAGCGAGAAAGGGCCCTGCTCCACGCGGAACTGGGCGCTGACCAGGGCTGCCCAACGCCGGCCAATTCTCACGAGCGTTCTGCCCAAATCGATCCCGATTTGGGCAGAACGCTCGTGAGAATTGGCCGGAAAATCCCCGGCGAACACACTTCGGGCACCACAGGGCCCCAGGGCCGCCCCCCCCGGGGCCCTGTCCGGGATCGCGTGTTGTCGCGTTCCGGCACCGCCAGGAGGAGCTGCGGGAGGCGTGCACCGGGGAGGCCGACGCCTCCCGCTCCTCAGCCTCCGGGGGTCCCCTCCCTGGCGCCGGCAGCTGGGGCCGGGCATCCCCGAAAGCCGGGCCCGTGCCCGGGCCTGCTTGCTCAGTCTTCCGTTGCCAGGGGCCTGAGCCTTGGGGCCTCCCCATGGGGAACACTGAGTCCCGCGCCACGAGTCCCCCAACCGTCCCGGCGACAACGGCACCATTCGCGGCTTCGTCCCAGCCGTGGAGTGAGAGATCAATCCGTTTCCCCACAGAGGCCAGCCCCCTCCACGGGCGCCACGGCCGCCCGCCACGGCGGAGGCGGACGCCCGGCCACGGCGCCTCCATCCACTCTGCTAGGGGAAACCTCCCCGGCGCCGGGGCCGCCGGCTGCGCCCCATCGTCACGGCTCGTTTTCCGGGTGGCCGCGACATGCCCCGAGCGAGAAAGGGCCCTGATCCTCGCGGAACTGGGCGCTGACCAGGGCTGCCCAACGCCGGCCAATTCTCACGAGCGTTCTGCCCAAATCGATCCCGATTTGGGCAGAACGCTCGTGAGAATTGGCCGGAAAAAGCCCGGCGAACACACTTCGGGCACCACAGGGCCGCAGGGACGCCCCCCCGGGGCCCTGTCCGGGATCGCTTGTCGTCGCGTTCCGGCACCGCCAGGAGGAGCTGCGGGAGGCGTGCACAGGGGAGGCCGACGCCTCCCGCTCCTCAGCCTCCGGGGGTCCCCTCCCTGGCGCCGGCAGCTGGGGCCGGGCAGCCCCGAAAGCCTGGCCCGGAACCGGGCCTGCTTGCTCAGCCTTCCGTTGCCAGGGGCCTGAGCCTTGGGGCCTCCCCATGGGGAACCCTGAGTCCTGCGCCACGAGTCCCCCGACCGTCCCGGAGACAACGGCACCATTCGCGGCTTCGTCCCAGCCGTGGAGTGAGAGAACAATCCGTTTCCCCACAGAGGCCAGCCCCCTCCACGGGCACCCCGGCCGCCCGCCACTGCGGAGGCGGACGCCCGGCCACGGCGCCTCCATCCACTCTGCTCGGGGAAACCTCCCCGGCGCCGGGGCCGCCGGCCGCGCCCCATCGTCGCGGCTCGTTTTCCGGGTGGCCGTGACATGCCCCGAGCGAGAAAGGGCCCTGCTCCACGCGGAACTGGGCGCTGACCAGGGCTGCCCAACGCCGGCCAATTCTCACGAGCGTTCTGCCCAAATCGATCCCGATTTGGGCAGAACGCTCGTGAGAATTGGCCGAAAAAGCCCGGCGAACACACTTCGGGCACCACAGGGCCCCAGGGCCGCCCCCCCCGGGACCCTGTCCGGGATCGCGTGTCGTCGCGTTACGGCACCTCCAGGAGAGCTGCGGGAGGCGTGCACCGGGGAGGCCGACGCCTCCCGCTCCTCAGCCTCCGGGGGTCCCCTCCCTGGCGCCGGCAGCTGGGGCCGGGCAGCCCCGAAAGCCGGGCCCGGGCCCGGGCCTGTTTGCTCAGCCTTCCGTTGCCAGGGGCCTGAGCCTGGGGACCTCCCCATGGGGAACCCTGAGTCCCGCGGCACGAGTCCCCCGACCGTCCCGGCGACAACGGCACCATTCGCGGCTTCGTCCCAGCCGTGGAGTGAGAGATCAATCCGTTTCCCCACAGAGGCCAGCCCCCTCAACGGGCGCCCCGGCCGCCCGCCACGGCGGAGGCGGACGCCCGGCCACGGCGCCTCCATCCACTCTGCTCGGGGAAACCTCTCCGGCTCCGGGGCCGCCGGCCGCGCCCCATCGTCGCGGCTCGTTTTCCGGGTGGCCGCGACATGCCCCGAGCGAGAAAGGGCCCTGCTCCACGCGGAACTGGGCGCTGACCAGGGCTGCCCAACGCCGGCCAATTCTCACGAGCGTTCTGCCCAAATCGATTCCGATTTGGGCAGAACGCTCGTGAGAATTGGCCGGAAAATCCCCGGCGAACACACTTCGGGCACCACAGGGCCCCAGGGCCGCCCCCCCCGGGGCCCTGTCCGGGATCGCGTGTCGTCGTGTTCCGGCACCGCCAGGAGGAGCTGCGGGAGGCGTGCACAGGGGAGGCCGACGCCTCCCGCTCCTCAGCCTCCGGGGGTCCCCTCCCTGGCGCCGGCAGCTGGGGCCGGGCATCCCCGAAAGCCGGGCCCGTGCCCGGGCCTGCTTGCTCAGTCTTCCGTTGCCAGGGGCCTGAGCCTTGGGGCCTCCCCATGGGGAACACTGAGTCCCGCGCCACGAGTCCCCCAACCGTCCCGGCGACAACGGCACCATTCGCGGCTTCGTCCCAGCCGTGGAGTGAGAGATCAATCCGTTTCCCCACAGAGGCCAGCCCCCTCCACGGGCGCCACGGCCGCCCGCCACGGCGGAGGCGGACGCCCGGCCACGGCGCCTCCATCCACTCTGCTAGGGGAAACCTCCCCGGCGCCGGGGCCGCCGGCTGCGCCCCATCGTCACGGCTCGTTTTCCGGGTGGCCGCGACATGCCCCGAGCGAGAAAGGGCCCTGATCCACGCGGAACTGGGCGCTGACCAGGGCTGCCCAACGCCGGCCAATTCTCACGAGCGTTCTGCCCAAATCGATCCCGATTTGGGCAGAACGCTCGTGAGAATTGGCCGGAAAAAGCCCGGCGAACACACTTCGGGCACCACAGGGCCGCAGGGACGCCCCCCCGGGGCCCTGTCCGGGATAGCGTGTCGTCGCATTCCGGCACCGCCAGGAGGAGCTGCGGGAGGCGTGCACCGGGGAGGCCGACGCCTCCCGCTCCTCAGCCTCCGGGGGTCCCCTCCCTGGCGCTGGCAGCTGGGGCCGGGCAGCCCCGAAAGCCGGGCCCGGAACCGGGCCTGCTTGCTCAGCCTTCCGTTGCCAGGGGCCTGAGCCTGGGGGCCTCCCCAAGGGGAACCCTGAGTCCCGCGCCACGAGTCCCCCGACCGTCCCGGCGACAACGGCACAATTCGCGGCTTCGTCCCAGCCGTGGAGTGAGAGATCAATCCGTTTCCCCACAGAGGCCAGCCCCCTCCACCGGCGCCCAGGCCGCCCGCCACGGCGGAGGCGGACGCCCGGCCACGGCGCCTCCATCCACTCTGCTCGGGGAAACCTCCCCGGCGCCGGGGCCGCCGGCCGCGCCCCATCATCGCGGCTCGTTTTCCGGGTGGCCGCGACATGCCCCGAGCGAGAAAGGGCCCTGCTCCACGCGGAACTGGGCGCTGACCAGGGCTGCCCAACGCCGGCCAATTCTCACGAGCGTTCTGCCCAAATCGATCCCGATTTGGGCAGAACGCTCGTGAGAATTGGCCGGAAAAACCCCGGCGAACACACTTCGGGCACCACAGGGCCCCAGGGCCGCCCCCCCCCGGGGCCCTGTCCGGGATCGCGTGTCGTCGCGTTCCGGCACCGCCAGGAGGAGCTGCGGGAGGCGTGCACCGGGGAGGCCGACGCCTCCCGCTCCTCAGCCTCCGGGGGTCCCCTCCCTGGCGCCGGCAGCTGGGGCCGGGCAGCCCCGAAAGCCGGGCCCGGGCCCGGGCCTGTTTGCTCAGCCTTCCGTTGCCAGGGGCCTGAGCCTGGGGACCTCCCCATGGGGAACCCTGAGTCCCGCGCCACGAGTCCCCCGACCGTCCCGGCGACAACGGCACCATTCGCGGCTTCGTCCCAGCTGTGGAGTGAGAGATCAATCCGTTTCCCCACAGAGGCCAGCCCCCTCAACGGGCGCCCCGGCCGCCCGCCACGGCGGAGGCGGACGCCCGGCCACGGCGCCTCCATCCACTCTGCTCGGGGAAACCTCCCCGGCTCCGGGGCCGCCGGCCGCGCCCCATCGTCGCGGCTCGTTTTCCGGGTGGCCGCGACATGCCCCGAGCGAGAAAGGGCCCTGCTCCACGCGGAACTGGGCGCTGACCAGGGCTGCCCAACGCCGGCCAATTCTCACGAGCGTTCTGCCCAAATCGATCCCGATTTGGGCAGAACGCTCGTGAGAATTGGCCGGAAAATCCCCGGCGAACACACTTCGGGCACCACAGGGCCCCAGGGCCGCCCCCCCCGGGGCCCTGTCCGGGATCGCGTGTTGTCGCGTTCCGGCACCGCCAGGAGGAGCTGCGGGAGGCGTGCACAGGGGAGGCCGACGCCTCCCGCTCCTCAGCCTCCGGGGGTCCCCTCCCTGGCGCCGACAGCTGGGGCCGTGCAGCGCCGAAAGCCTGGCCCGGAACTGGGCCTGCTTGCTCAGCCTTCCGTTGCCAGGGGCCTGAGCCTTGGGGCCTCCCCATGGGGAACACTGAGTCCCGCGCCACGAGTCCCCCGACCGTCCTGGAGACAACGGCACCATTCGCGGCTTCGTCCCAGCCGTGGAGTGAGAGAACAATCCGTTTCCCCACAGAGGCCAGCCCCCTCCACGGGCGCCCCGGCCGCCCGCCACGGCGGAGGCGGACGCCCGGCCACGGCGCCTCCATCCACTCTGCTCGGGGAAACCTCCCCGGCGCCGGGGCCGCCGGCCGCGCCCCATCGTCGCGGCTCGTTTTCCGGGTGGCCGCGACATGCCCCGAGCGAGAAAGGGCCCTGCTCCACGCGGAACTGGGCGCTGACCAGGGCTGCCCAACGCCGGCCAATTCTCACGAGCGTTCTGCCCAAATCGATCCCGATTTGGGCAGAACGCTCGTGAGAATTGGCCGGAAAAATCCCGGCGAACACACTTCGGGCACCACAGGGACGCAGGGCCGCCCCCCCGGGGCCCTGTCCGGGATCGCGTGTCGTCGCGTTCCGGCACCGCCAGGAGGAGCTGCGGGAGGCGTGTACCGGGGAGGCCGACGCCTCCCGCTCCTCAGCCTCCGGGGGTCCCCTCCCTGGCGCCGGCAGCTGGGGCCGGGCAGCCCCGAAAGCCGGGCCCGGAACCGGGCCTGCTTGCTCAGCCTTCCGTTGCCAGGGGCCTGAGCCTGGGGGCCTCTCCATGGGGAACCCTGAGTCCCGCGCCACGAGTCCCCCGACCGTCCCGGCGACAACGGCACCATTCGCGGCTTCGTCCCAGCCGTGGAGTGAGAGATCAATCCGTTTCCCCACAGAGGCCAGCCCCCTCCACGGGCGCCCCGGCCGCCCGCCACGGCGGAGGCGGACGCCCGGCCACGGCGCCTCCATCCACTCTGCTCGGGGAAACCTCCCCGGCGCCGGGTCCGCCGGCCGCGCCCCATCGTCGCAGCTCGTTTTCCGGGTGGCCGCGACATGCCCCGAGCGAGAAAGGGCCCTGCTCCACGCAGAACTGGGCGCTGACCAGGGCTGCCCAACGCCGGCCAATTCTCACGAGCGTTCTGCCCAAATCGATCCCGATTTGGGCAGAACGCTCGTGAGAATTGGCCGGAAAAAGCCCGGCGAACACACTTCGGACACCACAGGGCCGCAGGGCCGCCCCCCCGGGGCCCTGTCCGGGATCGCGTGTCGTCGCGTTACGGCACCGCCAGGAGGAGCTGCGGGAGGCGTGCACCGGGGAGGCCGACGCCTCCCGCTCCTCAGCCTCCGGGGGTCCCCTCCCTGGCGCCGGCAGCTGGGGCCGGGCAGCCCCGAAAGCCGGGCCCGGGCCCGGGCCTGTTTGCTCAGCCTTCCGTTGCCAGGGGCCTGAGCCTGGGGGCCTCCCCATGGGGAACACTGAGTCCCGCGCCACGAGTCCCCCGACCGTCCCGGCGACAACGGCACCATTCGCGGGTTCGTCCCAGCCGTGGAGTGAGAGATCAATCCGTTTCCCCACAGAGGCCAGCCCCCTCCACGGGCGCCCCGGCCGCCCGCCACGGCGGAGCGGACGCCCGGCCACGGCGCCTCCATCCACTCTGCTCGGGGAAACCTCCCCGGCGCCGGGGCCGCCGGCCGCGCCCCATAGTCGCGGCTCGTTTTCCGGGTGTCCGCGACATGCCCCGAGCGAGAAAGGGCCCTGCTCCACGCGGAACTGGGCGCTGACCAGGGCTGCCCAACGCCGGCCAATTCTCACGAGCGTTCTGCCCAAATCGATCCCGATTTGGGCAGAACGCTCGTGAGAATTGGCCGGAAAAAGCCCGGCGAACACACTTCGGGCACCACAGGGCGGCAGGTCGCCCCCCCCGGGGCCCTGTCCGGGATCGCGTGTCGTCGAGTTCCGGCACCGCCAGGAGGAGCTGCGGGAGGCGTGCACCGGGGAGGCCGACGCCTCCCGCTCCTCAGCCTCCGGTGGTCCCCTCCCTTGCGCCGGCAGCTAGGGCCGGGCAGCCCCGAAAGCCGGGCCCGGGCCCGGGCCTGCTTGCTCAGCCTTCCATTGCCAGGGGCCTGAGCTGGGGGCCTCCCCATGGGGAAAACTGAGTCCCGCGCCACGAGTCCCCCGACCGTCCCGGAGACAACGGCACCATTCGCGGCTTCGTCCCAGCCGTGGAGTGAGAGAACAATCCGTTTCCCCACAGAGGCCAGGCCCCTCCACGGGCGCCCCGGCCGCCCGCCACGGCGGAGGCGGACGCCCGGCCACGGCGCCTCCATCCACTCTGCTCAGGGAAACCTCCCCGGCGCCGGTCCGCCGGCCGCGCCCCATCGTCGCGGCTCGTTTTCCGGGTGGCCGCGACATGCCCCGAGCGGGAAAGGGCCCTGCTCCACGCGGAACTGGGCGCTGACCAGGGCTGCCCAACGCCGGCCAATTCTCACGAGCGTTCTGCCCAAATAGATCCCGATTTGGGCAGAACGCTCGTGAGAATTGGCCGGAAAAAGCCCGGCGAACACACTTCGGGCACCACAGGGCCGCAGGGCCGCCCCCCCGGGGCCCTGTCCGGGATCGCGTGTCGTCGCGTTCCGGCACCGCCAGGAGGAGCTGCGGGAGGCGTGCACCGGGGAGGCCGACGCCTCCCGCTCCTCAGCCTCCGGGGGTCCCCTCCCTGGCGCCGGCAGCTGGGGCCGGGCAGCCCCGAAAGCCGGGCCCGGGCCCGGGCCTGTTTGCTCAGCCTTCCGTTGCCAGGGGCCTGAGCCTGGGGGCCTCCCCATGGGGAACACTGAGTCCCGCGCCACGAGTCCCCCGACCGTCCCGGCGACAACGGCACCATTCGCGGCTTCGTCCCAGCCGTGGAGTGAGAGATCAATCCGTTTCCCCACAGAGGCCAACCCCCTCCACGGGCGCCTCGGCCGCCCGCCACGGCGGAGGCGGACGCCCGGCCACGGCGCCTCCATCCACTCTGCTCGGGGAAACCTCCCCGGTGCCGGGGCCGCCGGCCGCGCCCCATCGTCGCGGCTCGTTTTCCGGGTGGCCGCGACATGCCCTGAGCGAGAAAGGGCCCTGCTCCACGCGGAACTGGGCGCTGACCAGGGCTGCCCAACGCCGGCCAATTCTCACGAGCGTTCTGCCCAAATCGATCCCGATTTGGGCAGAACGCTCGTGAGAATTGGCCGGAAAAAGCCCGGCGAACACACTTCGGGCACCACAGGGCCGCAGGGCCGCCCCCCCGGGGCCCTGTCCGGGATCGCGTGTCGTCGCGTTCCGGCTCCGCCAGGAGGAGCTGCGGGAGGCGTGTACCGGGGAGGCCGACGCCTCCCGCTCCTCAGGCTCCGGGGTCCCCTCCCTGGCGCCGGCAGCTGGGGCCGGGCAGCCCCGAAAGCCGGGCCCGGAACCGGGCCTGTTTGCTCAGTCTTCCGTTGCCAGGGGCCTGAGCCTGGGGGCCTCCCCATGGGGAACCCTAAATCCCGCGACACGAGTCCCCCGACCGTCCCGGCGACAACGGCACCATTCGCGGCTTCGTCCCAGCCGTGGAGTGAGAGAACAATCCGTTTCCCCACAGAGGCCAGGCCCCTCCACGGGCGCCCCGGCCGCCCGCCACGGCGGAGGCGGACGCCCGGCCACGGCGCCTCCATCCACTCTGCTCGGGGAAACCTCCACGGCGCCGGGGCCGCCGGCCGCGCCCCATCCTCGCGGCTCGTTTTCCGGGTGGCCGCGACATGCCCCGAGTGAGAAAGGGCCCTGCTTCACGCGGAACTGGCCGTTGAACAGGGCTGCCCAACGCCGGCCAATTCTCACGAGCGTTCTGCCCAAATCGATCCCGATTTGGGCAGAACGCTCGTGAGAATTGGCCGGAAAAACCCCGGCGAACACACTTCGGGCACCACAGGGCCGCAGGGCCCCCCCCCAGGGGCCCTGTCCAGGATCGCGTGTCGTCGCGTTCCGGCACCGCCAGGAGGAGCTGCGGGAGGCGTGCACCGGGGAGGCCGACGCCTCCCGCTCCTCAGCCTCCAGGGGTCCCCTCCCTGGCGCCGGCAGCTGGGGCCGTCAGCCCCGAAAGCCGGGCCCGGGCCCGGGCCTGCTTGCTCAGTCTTCCGTTCCCAGGGGCCTGAGCCTGGGGGCCTCCCCAAGGGGAACCCTGAGTCCCGCGCCTCGAGTCCCCCGACCGTCCCGGCGACAACGGCACAATTCGCGGCTTCGTCCCAGCCGTGGAGTGAGAGATCAATCCGTTTCCCCACAGAGGCCAGCCCCCTCCACCGGCGCCCCGGCCGCCCGCCACGGCGGAGGCGGACGCCCGGCCACGGCGCCTCTATCCACTCTGCTCGGGGAAACCTCCCCGGTGCCGGGGCCTCGGCCGCGCCCCATCGTCGCGGCTCGTTTTCCGGGTGGCCACGACATGCCCCGAGCGAGAAAGGGCCCTGCTCCACGCGGAAATGGGCGCTGACCAGGGCTGCCCAACGCCGGCCAATTCTCACGAGCGTTCTGCCCAAATCGATCCCGATTTGGGCAGAACGCTCGTGAGAATTGCCGGGAAAAACCCCGGCGAACACACATCGGGCACCACAGGGCCGCAGGGCCCCCCCCCCGGGGCCCTGTCCGGGATCGCGTGTCATCGCGTTCCGGCACCGCCAGGAGGAGCTGCGGGAGGCGTGTACCGGGGAGGCCGACGCCTCCCGCTCCTCAGGCTCCGGGGTCCCCTCCCTGGCGCCGGCAGTTGGGGCCGGGCAGCCCCGAAAGTCGGGCCCGGAACCGGGCCTGTTTGCTCAGTCTTCCGTTGCCAGGGGCCTGAGCCTGGGGGCCTCCCCATGGGGAACCCTAAATCCCGCGACACGAGTCCCCCGACCGTCCCGGCGACAACGGCACCATTCGCGGCTTCGTCCCAGCCGTGGAGTGAGAGATCAATCCGTTTCCCCACAGAGGCCAGCCCCCTCCACGGGCGCCCCGGCCGCCCACCACGGCGGAGGCGGACGCCCGGCCACGGCGCCTCCATCCACTCTGCTCGGGGAAACCTCCCCGGCGCCGGGGCCGCCGGCCGCGCCCCATCGTCGCGGCTCGTTTTCCGGGTGGCCGCGACATGCCCCGAGCGAGAAAGGGCCCTGCTCCACGCGGAACTGGGCGCTGACCAGGGCTGCCCAACGCCGGCCAATTCTCACGAGCGTTCTGCCCAAATCGATCCCGATTTGGGCAGAACGCTCGTGAGAATTGGCCGGAAATTGCCCGGCGAACACACTTCGGGCACCACAGGGCCGCAGGGCCGCCCCCCCGCGGCCCTGTCCGGGATCGCGTGTCGTCGCGTTCCGGCACCGCCAGGAGGAGCTGCGGGAGGCGTGCACCGGGGAGGCCGACGCCTCCCGCTCCTCAGCCTCCGGGGGTCCCCGCCCTGGCGCCGGCAGCTGGGGCCGGGCAGTCCCGAAAGCCGGGCCCGGAACCAGGCCTGTTTGCTCAGTCTTCCGTTGCCAGGGGCCTGAGCCTGGGGGCCTCCCCATGGGGAACCCTGAGTCCCGCGCCACGAGTCCCCCGACCGTCCCGGTGACAACGGCACCATTCGCGGCTTCGTCCCAGCCGTGGAGTGAGAGATCAATCCGTTTCCCCACAGAGGCCAGCCCCCTCCACGGGCGCCCCGGCCGCCCGCCACGGCGGAGGCGGACGCCCGGCCACGGCGCCTCCATCCACTCTGCTCCGGGAAACCTCCCCGGCGCCGGGGCCGCCGGCCGCGCCCCATCGTCGCGGCTCGTTTTGCGGGAGGCCGCGACATGCCCCGAGCGAGAAAGGGCCCTGCTCCACGCGGAACTGGGCGCTGACCAGGGCTGCCCAACGCCGGCCAATTCTCACGAGCGTTCTGCCCAAATCGATCCCGATTTGGGCAGAACGCTCGTGAGAATTGGCCGGAAAAAGCCCGGCGAACACACTTCGGGCACCACAGGGCCGCAGGGCCGCCCCCCCGGGGCCCTGTCCGGGATCGCGTGTCGTCGCGTTCCGACACCGCCAGGAGGAGCTGCGGGAGGCGTGCACCGGGGAGGCCGACGCCTCCCGCTCCTCAGCCTCCGGGGGTCCCCACCCTGGCGCTGGCAGCTGGGGCCGGGCAGCCCCGAAAGCCGGGCCCGGAACCGGGCCTGCTTGCTCAGCCTTCCGTTGCCAGGGGCCTGAGCCTGGGGGCCTCCCCATGGGGAAACCTGAGTCCCGCGCCACGAGTCCCCCGACCGTCCCGGAGACAACGGCACCATTCGCGGCTTCGTCCCAGCCGTGGAGTGAGAGAACAATCCGTTTCCCCACAGAGGCCAGCCCCCTCCACGGGCGCCCCGGCCGCCCACCACGGCGGAGGCGGACGCCCGGCCACGGCGCCTCCATCCACTCTGCTCGGGGAAACCTCCCCGGCGCCGGGGCCGCCGGCCGCGCCCCATCGTCACGGCTTGTTTTCCGGGTGGCCGCGACATGCCCCGAGAGAGAAAGGGCCCTGCTCCACGCGGAACTGGGCGCTGACCAGGGCTGCCCAATGCCGGCCAATTCTCACGAGCGTTCTGCCCAAATCGATCCCGATTTGGGCAGAACGCTCGTGAGAATTGGCCGAAAAAGCCCGGCGAACACACTTCGGGCACCACAGGGCCCCAGGGCCGCCCCCCCCGGGGCCCTGTCCGGGATCGCGTGTCGTCGCGTTACGGCACCTCCAGGAGAGCTGCGGGAGGCGTGCACCGGGGAGGCCGACGCCTCCCGCTCCTCAGCCTCCGGGGGTCCCCTCCCTGGCGCCGGCAGCTGGGGCCGGGCAGCCCCGAAAGCCGGGCCCGGGCCCGGGCCTGCTTGCTCAGTCTTCCGTTGCCAGGGGCCTGAGCCTTGGGGCCTCCCCATGGGGAACACTGAGTCCCGCGCCACGAGTCCCCCGACCGTCCCGGCGACAATGGCACCATTCGCGGCTTCGTCCCAGCCGTGGAGTGAGAGATCAATCCGTTTCCCCACAGTGGCCAGCCCCCTCCACGGGCGCCACGGCCGCCCGCCACGGCGGAGGCGGACGCCCGGCCACGGCGCCTCCATCCACTCTGCTCGGGGAAACCTTCCCGGCGCCGGGTCCGCCGGCCGCGCCCCAACGTCGCGGCTCGTTTTCCGGGTGGCCGCGACATGCCCCGAGCGAGAAAGGGCCCTGATCCACGCGGAACTGGGCGCTGACCAGGGCTGCCCAACGCCGGACAATTCTCACGAGCGTTCTGCCCAAATCGATCCCGATTTGGGCAGAACGCTCGTGAGAATTGGCCGGAAAAAGCCCGGCGAACACACTTCGGGCACCACAGGGCCGCAGGGCCGCCCCCCCGGGGCTCTGTCCGGGATCGCGTGTCGTCGCGTTCCGGCACCGCCAGGAGGAGCTGCGGGAGGCGTGCACCGGGGAGGCCGACGCCTCCCGCTCCTCAGCCTCCGGGGGTCCCCTCCCTGGCGCTGGCAGCTGGGGCCGGGCAGCCCCGAAAGCCGGGCCCGGAACCGGGCCTGCTTGCTCAGCCTTCCGTTGCCAGGGGCCTGAGCCTGGGGGCCTCCCCATGGGGAAACCTGAGTCCCGCGCCACGAGTCCCCCGACCGTCCCGGAGACAACGGCACCATTCGCGGCTTCGTCCCAGCCGTGGAGTGAGAGAACAATCCGTTTCCCCACAGAGGCCAGCCCCCTCCACGGGCGCCCCGGCCGCCCACCACGGCGGAGGCGGACGCCCGGCCACGGCGCCTCCATCCACTCTGCTCGGGGAAACCTCCCCGGCGCCGGGGCCGCCGGCCGCGCCCCATCGTCGCGGCTCGTTTTCCGGGTGGCCGCGACATGCCCCGAGCGAGGAAGGGCCCTGCTCCACGCGGAACTGGGCGCTGACCAGGGCTGCCCAACGCCGGCCAATTCTCACGAGCGTTCTGCCCAAATCGATCCCGATTTGGGCAGAACGCTCGTGAGAATTGGCCGGAAAAAGCCCGGCGAACACACTTCGGGCACCACAGGGCCGCAGGGCCGCCCCCCCGGGGCCCTGTCCGGGATCGCGTGTCGTCGCGTTCCGGCACCGCCAGGAGGTGCTGCGGGAGGCGTGCACCGGGGAGGCCGACGCCTCCCGCTCCTCAGCCTCTGGGGGTCCCCTCCCTGGCGCTGGCGGCTGGGGCCGGGCAGCCCCGAAAGCCGGGCCCGGAACCGGGCCTGCTTGCTCAGCCTTCCGTTGCCAGGGGCCTGAGCCTGGGGGCCTCCCCATGGGGAACCCTGAGTCCCGCGCCACGAGTCCCCCGACCGTCCCGGCGACAACGGCACCATTCGCGGCTTCGTCCCAGCCGTGGAGTGAGAGATCAATCCGTTTCCCCACAGAGGCCAGCCCCCTCCACGGGCGCCCCGGCCGCCCGCCACGGCGGAGGCGGACGCCCGGCCACGGCGCCTCCATCCACTCTGCTCGGGGAAACCTCCCCGGCGCCGGGGCCGCCGGCCGCGCCCCATCGTCACGGCTCGTTTTCCGGGTGGCCGCGACATGCCCCGAGCGAGAAAGGGCCCTGCTCCACGCGGAACTGGGCGCTGACCAGGGCTGCCCAACGCCGGCCAATTCTCACGAGCGTTCTGCCCAAATCGATCCCGATTTGCGCAGAACGCTCGTGAGAATTGGCCGGAAAAAGCCCGGCGAACACACTTCGGGCACCACAGGGCCGCAGGGCCGCCCCCCCGGGGCCCTGTCCGGGATCGCGTGTCGTCGCGTTCTGGCTCCGCCAGGAGGAGCTGCGGGAGGCGTGCAACGGGGAGGCCGACGCCTCCCGCTCCTCAGCCTCCGGTGGTCCCCTCCCTGGCGCCGGCAGCTGGGGCCGGGCAGCCCCGAAAGCCGGGCCCGGGCCCGGGCCTGTTTGCTCAGCCTTCCGTTGCCAGGGGCCTGAGCCTGGGGACCTCCCCATGGGGAACCCTGAGTCCCGCGCCACGAGTCCCCCGACCGTCCCGGCGACAACGGCACCATTCGCGGCTTCGTCCCAGCCGTGGAGTGAGAGATCAATCCGTTTCCCCACAGAGGCCAGCCCCCTCAACGGGCGCCACGGCCGCCCGCCACGGCGGAGGCGGACGCCCGGCCACGGCGCCTCCATCCACTCTGCTAGGGGAAACCTCCCCGGCGCCGGGGCCGCCGGCTGCGCCCCATCGTCACGGCTCGTTTTCCGGGTGGCCGCGACATGCCCCGAGCGAGAAAGGGCCCTGATCCACGCGGAACTGGGCGCTGACCAGGGCTGCCCAACGCCGGCCAATTCTCACGAGCGTTCTGCCCAAATCGATCCCGATTTGGGCAGAACGCTCGTGAGAATTGGCCGGAAAAAGCCCGGCGAACACACTTCGGGCACCACAGGGCCGCAGGGCCGCCCCCCCGGGGCCCTGTCCGGGATCGCGTGTCGTCGCATTCCGGCACCGCCAGGAGGAGCTGCGGGAGGCGTGCACAGGGGAGGCCGACGCCTCCCGCTCCTCAGCCTCCGGGGGTCCCCTCCCTGGCGCCGGAAGCTGGGCCCGGGCAGCCCCGAAAGCCTGGCCCGGAACCGGGCCTGCTTGCTCAGCCTTCCGTTGCCAGGGGCCTGAGCCTTGGGGCCTCCCCATGGGGAACCCTGAGTCCCGCGCCACGAGTCCCCCGACCGTCCCGGAGACCACGGCACCATTCGCGGCTTCGTCCCAGCCGTGGAGTGAGAGAACAATCCGTTTCCCCACAGAGTCCAGCCCCCTCCACGGGCGCCCCGGCCGCCCGCCACGGCGGAGGCGGACGCCCGGCCACGGCGCCTCCATCCACTCTGCTCGGGGAAACCTTCCCGGCGCCGGGTCCGCCGGCCGCGCCCCATCGTCGCGGCTCGTTTTCCGGGTGGCCGCGACATGCCCCGAGCGAGAAAGGGCCCTGCTCCACGCGGAACTGGGCGCTGACCAGGGCTGCCCAACGCCGGCCAATTCTCACGAGCGTTCTGCCCAAATCAATCCCGATTTGGGCAGAACGCTCGTGAGAATTGGCCGGAAAAATCCCGGCGAACACACTTCGTGCACCACAGGGCCGCAGGGCCGCCCCCCCGGGGCCCTGTCCGGGATCGCGTGTCGTCGCGTTCCGGCACCGCCAGGAGGAGCTGCGGGAGGCGTGCACCGGGGAGGCCGACGCCTCCCGCTCCTCAGCCTCCGGAGGTCCCCTCCCTGGCGCCGGCAGCTGGGGCCGGGCAGCCCCGAAAGCCGGGCCCGGTCCCGGGCCTGTTTGCTCAGCCTTCCGTTGCCAGGGGCCTGAGCCTGGGGACCTCCCCATGGGGAACCCTGAGTCCCGCGCCACGAGTCCCCCGACCGTCCCGGCGACAACGGCACCATTCGCGGCTTCGTCCCAGCCGTGGAGTGAGAGATCAATCCGTTTCCCCACAGAGGCCAGCCCCCTCAACGGGCGCCACGGCCGCCCGCCACGGCGGAGGAGGACGCCCGGCCACGGCGCTTCCATCCACTCTGCTAGGGGAAACCTCCCCGGCGCCGGGGCCGCCGGCTGCGCCCCATCGTCACGGCTCGTTTTCCGGGTGGCCGCGACATGCCCCGAGCGAGAAAGGGCCCTGATCCACGCGGAACTGGGCGCTGACCAGGGCTGCCCAACGCCGGCCAATTGTCACGAGCGTTCTGCCCAAATCGATCCCGATTTGGGCAGAACGCTCGTGAGAATTGGCCGGAAAAAGCCCGGCGAACACACTTCGGGCACCACAGGGCCGCAGGGCCGCCCCCCCGGGGCCCTGTCCGGGATCGCGTGTCGTCGCATTCCGGCACCGCCAGGAGGAGCTGCGGGAGGCGTGCACAGGGGAGGCCGACGCCTCCCGCTCCTCAGCCTCCGGGGGTCCCCTCCCTGGCGCCGGAAGCTGGGGCCGGGCAGCCCCGAAAGCCTGGCCCGGAACCGGGCCTGCTTGCTCAGCCTTCCGTTGCCAGGGGCCTGAGCCTTGGGGCCTCCCCATGGGGAACCCTGAGTCCCGCGCCACGAGTCCCCCGACCGTCCCGGAGACAACGGCACCATTCGCGGCTTCGTCCCAGCCGTGGAGTGAGAGAACAATCCGTTTCCCCACAGAGGCCAGCCCCCTCCACGGGCGCCCCGGCCGCCCGCCACGGCGGAGGCGGACGCCCGGCCACGGCGCCTCCATCCACTCTGCTCGGGGAAACCTTCCCGGCGCCGGGTCCGCCGGCCGCGCCCCATCGTCGCGGCTCGTTTTCCGGGTGGCCGCGACATGCCCCGAGCGAGAAAGGGCCCTGCTCCACGCGGAACTGGGCGCTGACCAGGGCTGCCCAACGCCGGCCAATTCTCACGAGCGTTCTGCCCAAATCGATCCCGATTTGGGCAGAACGCTCGTGAGAATTGGCCGGAAAAATCCCGGCGAACACACTTTGTGCACCACAGGGCCGCAGGGCCGCCCCCCCGGGGCCCTGTCCGGGATCGCGTGTCGTCGCGTTCCGGCACCGCCAGGAGGAGCTGCGGGAGGCGTGCACCGGGGAGGCCGACGCCTCCCGCTCCTCAGCCTCTGGGGGTCCCCTCCCTGGCGCTGGCGGCTGGGGCCGGGCAGCCCCGAAAGCCGGGCCCGGAACCGGGCCTGCTTGCTCAGCCTTCCGTTGCCAGGGGCCTGAGCCTGGGGGCCTCCCCATGGGGAACCCTGAGTCCCGCGCCACGAGTCCCCCGACCGTCCCGGCGACAACGGCACCATTCGCGGCTTCGTCCCAGCCGTGGAGTGAGAGATCAATCCGTTTCCCCACAGAGGCCAGCCCCCTCCACGGGCGCCCCGGCCGCCCGCCACGGCGGAGGCGGACGCCCGGCCACGGCGCCTCCATCCACTCTGCTCGGGGAAACCTCCCCGGCGCCGGGGCCGCCGGCCGCGCCCCATCGTCACGGCTTGTTTTCCGGGTGGCCGCGACATGCCCCGAGCGAGAAAGGGCCCTGCTCCACGCGGAACTGGGCGCTGACCAGGGCTGCCCAACGCCGGCCAATTCTCACGAGCGTTCTGCCCAAATCGATCCCGATTTGCGCAGAACGCTCGTGAGAATTGGCCGGAAAAAGCCCGGCGAACACACTTCGGGCACCACAGGGCCGCAGGGCCGCCCCCCCGGGGCCCTGTCCGGGATCGCGTGTCGTCGCGTTCTGGCTCCGCCAGGAGGAGCTGCGGGAGGCGTGCAACGGGGAGGCCGACGCCTCCCGCTCCTCAGCCTCCGGTGGTCCCCTCCCTGGCGCCGGCAGCTGGGGCCGGGCAGCCCCGAAAGCCGGGCCCGGGCCCGGGCCTGTTTGCTCAGCCTTCCGTTGCCAGGGGCCTGAGCCTGGGGACCTCCCCATGGGGAACCCTGAGTCCCGCGCCACGAGTCCCCCGACCGTCCCGGCGACAACGGCACCATTCGCGGCTTCGTCCCAGCCGTGGAGTGAGAGATCAATCCGTTTCCCCACAGAGGCCAGCCCCCTCAACGGGCGCCACGGCCGCCCGCCACGGCGGAGGCGGACGCCCGGCCACGGCGCCTCCATCCACTCTGCTAGGGGAAACCTCCCCGGCGCCGGGGCCGCCGGCTGCGCCCCATCGTCACGGCTCGTTTTCCGGGTGGCCGCGACATGCCCCGAGCGAGAAAGGGCCCTGCTCCACGCGGAACTGGGCGCTGAGCAGGGATGCCCAACGCCGGCCAATTCTCACGAGCGTTCTGCCCAAATCGATCCCGATTTGGGCAGAACGCTCGTGAGAATTGGCCGGAAAAAGCCCGGCGAACACACTTCGGGCACCACAGGGCCGCAGGGCCGACCCCCGGGGCCCTGTCCGGGATCGCGTGTCGTCGCGTTCCGGCACCGCCAGGAGGAGCTGCGGGAGGCGTGCACCGGGGAGGCCGACGCCTCCCGCTCCTCAGCCTCCGGGGGTCCCCTCCCTGGCGCCGGCAGCTGGGGCCGGGCAGCCCCGAAAGCCGGGCCCGGAACCGGGCCTGCTTGCTCAGCCTTCCGTTGCCAGGGGCCTGAGCCTGGGGGCCTCCCCATGGGGAACCCTGAGTCCCGCGCCACGAGTCCCCCGACCGTCCCGGCGACAACGGCACCATTCACGGCTTCGCCCCAGCCGTGGAGTGAGAGATCAATCCGTTTCCCCACAGAGGCCAGCCCCTTCCACGGGCGCCCCGGCCGCCCGCCACGGCGGAGGCGGACGCCCGGCCACGGCGCCTCCATCCACTCTGCTCGGGGAAACCTCCCGGCGCCGGGGCCGCCGGCCGCGCCCCATCGTCGCGGCTCGTTTTCCGGGTGGCCGCGACATGCCCCGAGCGAGAAAGGGCCCTGCTCCACGCGGAAGTGGGCGCTGACCAGGGCTGCCCAACGCCGGCCAATTCTCACGAGCGTTCTGCCCAAATCGAGCCGATTTGGGCAGAACGCTCGTGAGAATTGGCCGGAAAAACCCCGGCGAACACACTTCGGGCACCACAGGGACGCAGGGCCGCCCCCCCGGGGCCCTGTCCGGGATCGCGTGTCGTCGCGTTCCGGCACCGCCAGGAGGAGCTGCGGGAGGCGTGCACCGGGGAGGCCGACGCCTCCCGCTCCTCAGCCTCCGGGGGTCCCCTCCCTGGCGCCGGCAGCTGGGGCCGGGCAGCCCCGAAAGCCGGGCCCGGAACCGGGCCTGCTTGCTCAGCCTTCCGTTGCCAGGGGCCTGAGCCTTGGGGCCTCCCCATGGGGAACCCTGAGTCCCGCGCCACGAGTCCCCCGACCGTCCCGGCGACAACGGCACCATTCGCGGCTTCGTCCCAGCCGTGGAGTGAGAGATCAATCCGTTTCCCCACAGAGGCCAGCCCCCTCCACGGGCGCCCCGGCCGCCCGCCACGGCGGAGGCGGACGCCCGGCCACGGCGCCTCCATCCACTCTGCTCGGGGAAACCTCCCCGGCGCCGGGGCCGCCGGCCGCGCCCCATCGTCGCGGCTCGTTTTCCGGGTGGCCGCGACATGCCCCGAGCGAGAAAGGGCCCTGCTCCACGCGGAACTGGGCGCTGACCAGGGCTGCCCAACGCCGGCCAATTCTCACGAGCGTTCTGCCCAAATCGATCCCGATTTGGGCAGAACGCTCGTGAGAATTGGCCGGAAAAAGCCCGGCGAACACACTTTGGGCACCACAGGGCCGCAGGGCCGCCCCCCCGGGGCCCTGTCCGGGATCGCGTGTCGTCGCGTTCTGGCTCCGCCAGGAGGAGCTGCGGGAGGCGTGCAACGGGGAGGCCGACGCCTCCCGCTCCTCAGCCTCCGGTGGTCCCCTCCCTGGCGCCGGCAGCTGGGGCCGGGCAGCCCCGAAAGCCGGGACCGGGCCCGGGCCTGTTTGCTCAGCCTTCCGTTGCCAGGGGCCTGAGCCTGGGGACCTCCCCATGGGGAACCCTGAGTCCCGCGCCACGAGTCCCCCGACCGTCCCGGCGACAACGGCACCATTCGCGGCTTCGTCCCAGCCGTGGAGTGAGAGATCAATCCGTTTCCCCACAGAGGCCAGCCCCCTCAACGGGCGCCACGGCCGCCCGCCACGGCGGAGGAGGACGCCCGGCCACGGCGCTTCCATCCACTCTGCTAGGGGAAACCTCCCCGGCGCCGGGGCCGCCGGCTGCGCCCCATCGTCACGGCTCGTTTTCCGGGTGGCCGCGACATGCCCCGAGCGAGAAAGGGCCCTGATCCACCCGGAACTGGGCGCTGACCAGGGCTGCCCAACGCCGGCCAATTCTCACGAGCGTTCTGCCCAAATCGATCCCGATTTGGGCAGAACGCTCGTGAGAATTGGCAGGAAAAAGCCCGGCGAACACACTTCGGGCACCACAGGGCCGCAGGGCCGCCCCCCCGGGGCCCTGTCCGGGATCGCGTGTCGTCGCATTCCGGCACCGCCAGGAGGAGCTGCGGGAGGCGTGCACAGGGGAGGCCGACGCCTCCCGCTCCTCAGCCTCCGGGGGTCCCCTCCCTGGCGCCGGAAGCTGGGGCCGGGCAGCCCCGAAAGCCTGGCCCGGAACCGGGCCTGCTTGCTCAGCCTTCCGTTGCCAGGGGCCTGAGCCTTGGGGCCTCCCCATGGGGAACCCTGAGTCCCGCGCCACGAGTCCCCCGACCGTCCCGGAGACAACGGCACCATTCGCGGCTTCGTCCCAGCCGTGGAGTGAGAGAACAATCCGTTTCCCCACAGAGGCCAGCCCCCTCCACGGGCGCCCCGGCCGCCCGCCACGGCGGAGGCGGACGCCCGGCCACGGCGCCTCCATCCACTCTGCTCGGGTAAACCTTCCCGGCGCCGGGTCCGCCGGCCGCGCCCCATCGTCGCGGCTCGTTTTCCGGGTGGCCGCGACATGCCCCGAGCGAGAAAGGGCCCTGCTCCACGCGGAACTGGGCGCTGACCAGGGCTGCCCAACGCCGGCCAATTCTCACGAGCGTTCTGCCCAAATCGATCCCGATTTGGGCAGAACGCTCGTGAGAATTGGCCGGAAAAATCCCGGCGAACACACTTTGTGCACCACAGGGCCGCAGGGCCGCCCCCCCGGGGCCCTGTCCGGGATCGCGTGTCGTCGCGTTCCGGCACCGCCAGGAGGAGCTGCGGGAGGCGTGCACCGGGGAGGCCGACGCCTCCCGCTCCTCAGCCTCCGGAGGTCCCCTCCCTGGCGCCGGCAGCTGGGGCCGGGCAGCCCCGAAAGCCGGGCCCGGGCCCGGGCCTGTTTGCTCAGCCTTCCGTTGCCAGGGGCCTGAGCCTGGGGACCTCCCCATGGGGAACCCTGAGTCCCGCGCCACGAGTCCCCCGACCGTCCCGGCGACAACGGCACCATTCGCGGCTTCGTCCCAGCTGTGGAGTGAGAGATCAATCCGTTTCCCCACAGAGGCCAGCCCCCTCAACGGGCGCCCCGGCCGCCCGCCACGGCGGAGGCGGACGCCCGGCCACGGCGCCTCCATCCACTCTGCTCGGGGAAACCTCCCCGGCGCCGGGGCCGCCGGCCGCGCCCCATCGTCGCGGCTCGTTTTCCGGGTGGACGCGACATGCCCCGAGCGAGAAAGGGCCCTGCTCCACGCGGAACTGGGCGCTGACCAGGGCTGCCCAACGCCGGCCAATTCTCACGAGCGTTCTGCCCAAATCGATCCCGATTTGGGCAGAACGCTCGTGAGAATTGGCCGGAAAAATCCCGGCGAACACACTTCGTGCACCACAGGGACGCAGGGCCGCCCCCCCGGGGCCCTGTCTGGGATCGCGTGTCGTCGCGTTCCGGCACCGCCAGGAGGAGCTGCGGGAGGCGTGCACCGGGGAGGCCGACGCCTCCCGCTCCTCAGCCTCCGGGGGTCCCCTCCCTGGCGCCGGCAGCTGGGGCCGGGCAGCCCCGAAAGCCGGGCCCGGAACCGGGCCTGCTTGCTCAGCCTTCCGTTGCCAGGGGCCTGAGCCTGGGGGCCTCTCCATGGGGAACCCTGAGTCCCGCGCCACGAGTCCCCCGACCGTCCCGGCGACAACGGCACCATTCGCGGCTTCGTCCCAGCCGTGGAGTGAGAGATCAATCCGTTTCCCCACAGAGGCCAGCCCCCTCCACGGGCGCCCCGGCCGCCCGCCACGGCGGAGGCGGACGCCCGGCCACGGCGCCTCCATCCACTCTGCTCGGGGAAACCTCCCCGGCGCCGGGTCCGCCGGCCGCGCCCCATCGTCGCAGCTCGTTTTCCGGGTGGCCGCGACATTCCCCGAGCGAGAAAGGGCCCTGCTCCACGCAGAACTGGGCGCTGACCAGGGCTGCCCAACGCCGGCCAATTCTCACGAGCGTTCTGCCCAAATCGATCCCGATTTGGGCAGAACGCTCGTGAGAATTGGCCGGAAAAAGCCCGGCGAACACACTTCGGACACCACAGGGCGGCAGGTCGCCCCCCCGGGGCCCTGTCCGGGATCGCGTGTCGTCGCGTTCCGGCACCGCCAGGAGGAGCTGCGGGAGGCGTGCACCGGGGAGGCTGACGCCTCCCGCTCCTCAGCCTCTGGGGGTCCCCTCCCTTGCGCCGGCAGCTAGGGCCGGGCAGCCCCGAAAGCCAGGCCCGGGCCCGGGCCTGCTTGCTCAGCCTTCCGTTGCCAGGGGCCTGAGCCTGGGGGCCTCCCCATGGGGAACCCTGTGTCCCGCGCCACGAGTCCCCCGACCGTCCCGGCGACAACGGCACCATTCGCGGCTTCGTCCCAGCCGTGGAGTGAGAGATCAATCCGTTTCCCCACAGAGGCCAGCCCCCTCCACGGGCGCCCCGGCCGCCCGCCACGGCGGAGGCGGACGCCCGGCCACGGCGCCTCCATCCACTCTGCTCGGGGAAACCTCCCCGGCGCCGGGGCCGCCGGCCGCGCCCCATCGTCACGGCTCGTTTTCCGGGTGGCCGCGACATGCCCCGAGAGAGAAAGGGCCCTGCTCCACGCGGAACTGGGCGCTGACCAGGGCTGCCCAATGCCGGCCAATTCTCACGAGCGTTCTGCCCAAATCGATCCCGATTTGGGCAGAACGCTCGTGAGAATTGGCCGAAAAAGCCCGGCGAACACACTTCGGGCACCACAGGGCCCCAGGGCCGCCCCCCCCGGGGCCCTGTCCGGGATCGCGTGTCGTCGCGTTACGGCACCTCCAGGAGAGCTGCGGGAGGCGTGCACCGGGGAGGCCGACGCCTCCCGCTCCTCAGCCTCCGGGGGTCCCCTCCCTGGCGCCGGCAGCTGGGGCCGGGCAGCCCCGAAAGCCGGGCCCGGGCCCGGGCCTGCTTGCTCAGTCTTCCGTTGCCAGGGGCCTGAGCCTTGGGGCCTCCCCATGGGGAACACTGAGTCCCGCGCCACGAGTCCCCCGACCGTCCCGGCGACAATGGCACCATTCGCGGCTTCGTCCCAGCCGTGGAGTGAGAGATCAATCCGTTTCCCCACAGTGGCCAGCCCCCTCCACGGGCGCCACGGCCGCCCGCCACGGCGGAGGCGGACGCCCGGCCACGGCGCCTCCATCCACTCTGCTCGGGGAAACCTTCCCGGCGCCGGGTCCGCCGGCCGCGCCCCATCGTCGCGGCTCGTTTTCCGGGTGGCCGCGACATGCCCCGAGCGAGAAAGGGCCCTGATCCACGCGGAACTGGGCGCTGACCAGGGCTGCCCAACGCCGGACAATTCTCACGAGCGTTCTGCCCAAATCGATCCCGATTTGGGCAGAACGCTCGTGAGAATTGGCCGGAAAAAGCCCGGCGAACACACTTCGGGCACCACAGGGCCGCAGGGCCGCCCCCCCGGGGCCCTGTCTGGGATCGCGTGTCGTCGCGTTCCGGCACCGCCAGGAGGAGCTGCGGGAGGCGTGCACCGGGGAGGCCGACGCCTCCCGCTCCTCAGCCTCCGGGGGTCCCCTCCCTGGCGCTGGCAGCTGGGGCCGGGCAGCCCCGAAAGCCGGGCCCGGAACCGGGCCTGCTTGCTCAGCCTTCCGTTGCCAGGGGCCTGAGCCTGGGGGCCTCCCCATGGGGAAACCTGAGTCCCGCGCCACGAGTCCCCCGACCGTCCCGGAGACAACGGCACCATTCGCGGCTTCGTCCCAGCCGTGGAGTGAGAGAACAATCCGTTTCCCCACAGAGGCCAGCCCCCTCCACGGGCGCCCCGGCCGCCCACCACGGCGGAGGCGGACGCCCGGCCACGGCGCCTCCATCCACTCTGCTCGGGGAAACCTCCCCGGCGCCGGGGCCGCCGGCCGCGCCCCATCGTCGCGGCTCGTTTTCCGGGTGGCCGCGACATGCCCCGAGCGAGAAAGGGCCCTGCTCCACGCGGAACTGGGCGCTGACCAGGGCTGCCCAACGCCGGCCAATTCTCACGAGCGTTCTGCCCAAATCGATCCCGATTTGGGCAGAACGCTCGTGAGAATTGGCCGGAAAAAGCCCGGCGAACACACTTCGGGCACCACAGGGCCGCAGGGCCGCCCCCCCGGGGCCCTGTCCGGGATCGCGTGTCGTCGCGTTCCGGCACCGCCAGGAGGAGCTGCGGGAGGCGTGCACCGGGGAGGCCGACGCCTCCCGCTCCTCAGCCTCTGGGGGTCCCCTCCCTGGCGCTGGCGGCTGGGGCCGGGCAGCCCCGAAAGCCGGGCCCGGAACCGGGCCTGCTTGCTCAGCCTTCCGTTGCCAGGGGCCTGAGCCTGGGGGCCTCCCCATGGGGAACCCTGAGTCCCGCGCCACGAGTCCCCCGACCGTCCCGGCGACAACGGCACCATTCGCGGCTTCGTCCCAGCCGTGGAGTGAGAGATCAATCCGTTTCCCCACAGAGGCCAGCCCCCTCCACGGGCGCCCCGGCCGCCCGCCACGGCGGAGGCGGACGCCCGGCCACGGCGCCTCCATCCACTCTGCTCGGGGAAACCTCCCCGGCGCCGGGGCCGCCGGCCGCGCCCCATCGTCACGGCTCGTTTTCCGGGTGGCCGCGACATGCCCCGAGCGAGAAAGGGCCCTGCTCCACGCGGAACTGGGCGCTGACCAGGGCTGCCCAACGCCGGCCAATTCTCACGAGCGTTCTGCCCAAATCGATCCCGATTTGCGCAGAACGCTCGTGAGAATTGGCCGGAAAAAGCCCGGCGAACACACTTCGGGCACCACAGGGCCGCAGGGCCGCCCCCCCGGGGCCCTGTCCGGGATCGCGTGTCGTCGCGTTCTGGCTCCGCCAGGAGGAGCTGCGGGAGGCGTGCAACGGGGAGGCCGACGCCTCCCGCTCCTCAGCCTCCGGTGGTCCCCTCCCTGGCGCCGGCAGCTGGGGCCGGGCAGCCCCGAAAGCCGGGCCCGGGCCCGGGCCTGTTTGCTCAGCCTTCCGTTGCCAGGGGCCTGAGCCTGGGGACCTCCCCATGGGGAACCCTGAGTCCCGCGCCACGAGTCCCCCGACCGTCCCGGCGACAACGGCACCATTCGCGGCTTCGTCCCAGCCGTGGAGTGAGAGATCAATCCGTTTCCCCACAGAGGCCAGCCCCCTCAACGGGCGCCACGGCCGCCCGCCACGGCGGAGGCGGACGCCCGGCCACGGCGCCTCCATCCACTCTGCTAGGGGAAACCTCCCCGGCGCCGGGGCCGCCGGCTGCGCCCCATCGTCACGGCTCGTTTTCCGGGTGGCCGCGACATGCCCCGAGCGAGAAAGGGCCCTGATCCACGCGGAACTGGGCGCTGACCAGGGCTGCCCAACGCCGGCCAATTCTCACGAGCGTTCTGCCCAAATCGATCCCGATTTGGGCAGAACGCTCGTGAGAATTGGCCGGAAAAAGCCCGGCGAACACACTTCGGGCACCACAGGGCCGCAGGGCCGCCCCCCCGGGGCCCTGCCCGGGATCGCGTGTCGTCGCATTCCGGCACCGCCAGGAGGAGCTGCGGGAGGCGTGCACAGGGGAGGCCGACGCCTCCCGCTCCTCAGCCTCCGGGGGTCCCCTCCCTGGCGCCGGAAGCTGGGCCCGGGCAGCCCCGAAAGCCTGGCCCGGAACCGGGCCTGCTTGCTCAGCCTTCCGTTGCCAGGGGCCTGAGCCTTGGGGCCTCCCCATGGGGAACCCTGAGTCCCGCGCCACGAGTCCCCCGACCGTCCCGGAGACCACGGCACCATTCGCGGCTTCGTCCCAGCCGTGGAGTGAGAGAACAATCCGTTTCCCCACAGAGTCCAGCCCCCTCCACGGGCGCCCCGGCCGCCCGCCACGGCGGAGGCGGACGCCCGGCCACGGCGCCTCCATCCACTCTGCTCGGGGAAACCTTCCCGGCGCCGGGTCCGCCGGCCGCGCCCCATCGTCGCGGCTCGTTTTCCGGGTGGCCGCGACATGCCCCGAGCGAGAAAGGGCCCTGCTCCACGCGGAACTGGGCGCTGACCAGGGCTGCCCAACGCCGGCCAATTCTCACGAGCGTTCTGCCCAAATCAATCCCGATTTGGGCAGAACGCTCGTGAGAATTGGCCGGAAAAATCCCGGCGAACACACTTCGTGCACCACAGGGCCGCAGGGCCGCCCCCCCGGGGCCCTGTCCGGGATCGCGTGTCGTCGCGTTCCGGCACCGCCAGGAGGAGCTGCGGGAGGCGTGCACCGGGGAGGCCGACGCCTCCCGCTCCTCAGCCTCCGGAGGTCCCCTCCCTGGCGCCGGCAGCTGGGGCCGGGCAGCCCCGAAAGCCGGGCCCGGGCCCGGGCCTGTTTGCTCAGCCTTCCGTTGCCAGGGGCCTGAGCCTGGGGACCTCCCCATGGGGAACCCTGAGTCCCGCGCCACGAGTCCCCCGACCGTCCCGGCGACAACGGCACCATTCGCGGCTTCGTCCCAGCCGTGGAGTGAGAGATCAATCCGTTTCCCCACAGAGGCCAGCCCCCTCAACGGGCGCCCCGGCCGCCCGCCACGGCGGAGGCGGACGCCCGGCCACGGCGCCTCCATCCACTCTGCTCGGGGAAACCTCCCCGGCTCCGGGGCCGCCGGCCGCGCCCCATCGTCGCGGCTCGTTTTCCGGGTGGCCGCGACATGCCCCGAGCGAGAAAGGGCCCTGCTCCACGCGGAACTGGGCGCTGACCAGGGCTGCCCAACGCCGGCCAATTCTCACGAGCGTTCTGCCCAAATCGATCCCGATTTGGGCAGAACGCTCGTGAGAATTGGCCGGAAAAATCCCGGCGAACACACTTCGTGCACCACAGGGCCGCAGGGCCGCCCCCCCGGGGCCCTGTCCGGGATCGCGTGTCGTCGCGTTCCGGCACCGCCAGGAGGAGCTGCGGGAGGCGTGCACCGGGGAGGCCGACGCCTCCCGCTCCTCAGCCTCCGGAGGTCCCCTCCCTGGCGCCGGCAGCTGGGGCTGGGCAGCCCCGAAAGCCGGGCCCGGGCCCGGGCCTGTTTGCTCAGCCTTCCGTTGCCAGGGGCCTGAGCCTGGGGACCTCCCCATGGGGAACCCTGAGTCCCGCGCCACGAGTCCCCCGACCGTCCCGGCGACAACGGCACCATTCGCGGCTTCGTCCCAGCCGTGGAGTGAGAGATCAATCCGTTTCCCCACAGAGGCCAGCCCCCTCAACGGGCGCCACGGCCGCCCGCCACGGCGGAGGAGGACGCCCGGCCACGGCGCTTCCATCCACTCTGCTAGGGGAAACCTCCCCGGCGCCGGGGCCGCCGGCTGCGCCCCATCGTCACGGCTCGTTTTCCGGGTGGCCGCGACATGCCCCGAGCGAGAAAGGGCCCTGATCCACGCGGAACTGGGCGCTGACCAGGGCTGCCCAACGCCGGCCAATTCTCACGAGCGTTCTGCCCAAATCGATCCCGATTTGGGCAGAACGCTCGTGAGAATTGGCCGGAAAAAGCCCGGCGAACACACTTCGGGCACCACAGGGCCGCAGGGCCGCCCCCCCGGGGCCCTGTCCGGGATCGCGTGTCGTCGCATTCCGGCACCGCCAGGAGGAGCTGCGGGAGGCGTGCACAGGGGAGGCCGACGCCTCCCGCTCCTCAGCCTCCGGGGGTCCCCTCCCTGGCGCCGGAAGCTGGGGCCGGGCAGCCCCGAAAGCCTGGCC
The DNA here is from genome assembly GCF_922984935.1 of Meles meles. Taxonomy (NCBI): domain Eukaryota; kingdom Metazoa; phylum Chordata; class Mammalia; order Carnivora; family Mustelidae; genus Meles; species Meles meles. Next base: position 1,078,114 of record NW_025721614.1, read on the forward strand.
CGGAACCGGGCCTGCTTGCTCAGCCTTCCGTTGCCAGGGGCCTGAGCCTTGGGGCCTCCCCATGGGGAACCCTGAGTCCCGCGCCACGAGTCCCCCGACCGTCCCGGAGACAACGGCACCATTCGCGGCTTCGTCCCAGCCGTGGAGTGAGAGAACAATCCGTTTCCCCACAGAGGCCAGCCCCCTCCACGGGCGCCCCGGCCGCCCGCCACGGCGGAGGCGGACGCCCGGCCACGGCGCCTCCATCCACTCTGCTCGGGGAAACCTTCCCGGCGCCGGGTCCGCCGGCCGCGCCCCATCGTCGCGGCTCGTTTTCCGGGTGGCCGCGACATGCCCCGAGCGAGAAAGGGCCCTGCTCCACGCGGAACTGGGCGCTGACCAGGGCTGCCCAACGCCGGCCAATTCTCACGAGCGTTCTGCCCAAATCGATCCCGATTTGGGCAGAACGCTCGTGAGAATTGGCCGGAAAAATCCCGGCGAACACACTTTGTGCACCACAGGGCCGCAGGGCCGCCCCCCCGGGGCCCTGTCCGGGATCGCGTGTCGTCGCGTTCCGGCACCGCCAGGAGGAGCTGCGGGAGGCGTGCACCGGGGAGGCCGACGCCTCCCGCTCCTCAGCCTCTGGGGGTCCCCTCCCTGGCGCTGGCAGCTGGGGCCGGGCAGCCCCGAAACCCGGGCCCGGAACCGGGCCTGCTTGCTCAGCCTTCCGTTGCCAGGGGCCTGAGCCTGGGGGCCTCCCCATGGGGAACCCTGAGTCCCGCGCCACGAGTCCCCCGACCGTCCCGGCGACAACGGCACCATTCGCGGCTTCGTCCCAGCCGTGGAGTGAGAGATCAATCCGTTTCCCCACAGAGGCCAGCCCCCTCCACGGGCGCCCCGGCCGCCCGCCACGGCGGAGGCGGACGCCCGGCCACGGCGCCTCCATCCACTCTGCTCGGGGAATCCTCCCCGGCGCCGGGGCCGCCGGCCGCGCCCCATCGTCACGGCTCGTTTTCCGGGTGGCCGCGACATGCCCCGAGCGAGAAAGGGCCCTGCTCCACGCGGAACTGGGCGCTGACCAGGGCTGCCCAACGCCGGACAATTCTCACGAGCGTTCTGCCCAAATCGATCCCGATTTGCGCAGAACGCTCGTGAGAATTGGCCGGAAAAAGCCCGGCGAACACACTTCGGGCACCACAGGGCCGCAGGGCCGCCCCCCCGGGGCCCTGTCCGGGATCGCGTGTCGTCGCGTTCTGGCTCCGCCAGGAGGAGCTGCGGGAGGCGTGCAACGGGGAGGCCGACGCCTCCCGCTCCTCAGCCTCCGGTGGTCCCCTCCCTGGCGCCGGCAGCTGGGGCCGGGCAGCCCCGAAAGCCGGGACCGGGCCCGGGCCTGTTTGCTCAGCCTTCCGTTGCCAGGGGCCTGAGCCTGGGGACCTCCCCATGGGGAACCCTGAGTCCCGCGCCACGAGTCCCCCGACCGTCCCGGCGACAACGGCACCATTCGCGGCTTCGTCCCAGCCGTGGAGTGAGAGATCAATCCGTTTCCCCACAGAGGCCAGCCCCCTCAACGGGCGCCACGGCCGCCCGCCACGGCGGAGGAGGACGCCCGGCCACGGCGCTTCCATCCACTCTGCTAGGGGAAACCTCCCCGGCGCCGGGGCCGCCGGCTGCGCACCATCGTCACGGCTCGTTTTCCGGGTGGCCGCGACATGCCCCGAGCGAGAAAGGGCCCTGATCCACGCGGAACTGGGCGCTGACCAGGGCTGCCCAACGCCGGCCAATTCTCACGAGCGTTCTGCCCAAATCGATCCCGATTTGGGCAGAACGCTCGTGAGAATTGGCCGGAAAAAGCCCGGCGAACACACTTCGGGCACCACAGGGCCGCAGGGCCGCCCCCCCGGGGCCCTGTCCGGGATCGCGTGTCGTCGCATTCCGGCACCGCCAGGAGGAGCTGCGGGAGGCGTGCACAGGGGAGGCCGACGCCTCCCGCTCCTCAGCCTCCGGGGGTCCCCTCCCTGGCGCCGGAAGCTGGGGCCGGGCAGCCCCGAAAGCCTGGCCCGGAACCGGGCCTGCTTGCTCAGCCTTCCGTTGCCAGGGGCCTGAGCCTTGGGGCCTCCCCATGGGGAACCCTGAGTCCCGCGCCACGAGTCCCCCGACCGTCCCGGAGACAACGGCACCATTCGCGGCTTCGTCCCAGCCGTGGAGTGAGAGAACAATCCGTTTCCCCACAGAGGCCAGCCCCCTCCACGGGCGCCCCGGCCGCCCGCCACGGCGGAGGCGGACGCCCGGCCACGGCGCCTCCATCCACTCTGCTCGGGGAAACCTTCCCGGCGCCGGGTCCGCCGGCCGCGCCCCATCGTCGCGGCTCGTTTTCCGGGTGGCCGCGACATGCCCCGAGCGAGAAAGGGCCCTGCTCCACGCGGAACTGGGCGCTGACCAGGGCTGCCCAACGCCGGCCAATTCTCACGAGCGTTCTGCCCAAATCGATCCCGATTTGCGCAGAACGCTCGTGAGAATTGGCCGGAAAAAGCCCGGCGAACACACTTCGGGCACCACAGGGCCGCAGGGCCGCCCCCCCGGGGCCCTGTCCGGGATCGCGTGTCGTCGCGTTCTGGCTCCGCCAGGAGGAGCTGCGGGAGGCGTGCAACGGGGAGGCCGACGCCTCCCGCTCCTCAGCCTCCGGTGGTCCCCTCCCTGGCGCCGGCAGCTGGGGCCGGGCAGCCCCGAAAGCCGGGCCCGGGCCCGGGCCTGTTTGCTCAGCCTTCCGTTGCCAGGGGCCTGAGCCTGGGGACCTCCCCATGGGGAACCCTGAGTCCCGCGCCACGAGTCCCCCGACCGTCCCGGCGACAACGGCACCATTCGCGGCTTCGTCCCAGCCGTGGAGTGAGAGATCAATCCGTTTCCCCACAGAGGCCAGCCCCCTCAACGGGCGCCACGGCCGCCCGCCACGGCGGAGGCGGACGCCCGGCCACGGCGCCTCCATCCACTCTGCTAGGGGAAACCTCCCCGGCGCCGGGGCCGCCGGCTGCGCCCCATCGTCACGGCTCGTTTTCCGGGTGGCCGCGACATGCCCCGAGCGAGAAAGGGCCCTGATCCACGCGGAACTGGGCGCTGACCAGGGCTGCCCAACGCCGGCCAATTCTCACGAGCGTTCTGCCCAAATCGATCCCGATTTGGGCAGAACGCTCGTGAGAATTGGCCGGAAAAAGCCCGGCGAACACACTTCGGGCACCACAGGGCCGCAGGGCCGCCCCCCCGGGGCCCTGTCCGGGATCGCGTGTCGTCGCATTCCGGCACCGCCAGGAGGAGCTGCGGGAGGCGTGCACAGGGGAGGCCGACGCCTCCCGCTCCTCAGCCTCCGGGGGTCCCCTCCCTGGCGCCGGAAGCTGGGCCCGGGCAGCCCCGAAAGCCTGGCCCGGAACCGGGCCTGCTTGCTCAGCCTTCCGTTGCCAGGGGCCTGAGCCTTGGGGCCTCCCCATGGGGAACCCTGAGTCCCGCGCCACGAGTCCCCCGACCGTCCCGGAGACCACGGCACCATTCGCGGCTTCGTCCCAGCCGTGGAGTGAGAGAACAATCCGTTTCCCCACAGAGTCCAGCCCCCTCCACGGGCGCCCCGGCCGCCCGCCACGGCGGAGGCGGACGCCCGGCCACGGCGCCTCCATCCACTCTGCTCGGGGAAACCTTCCCGGCGCCGGGTCCGCCGGCCGCGCCCCATCGTCGCGGCTCGTTTTCCGGGTGGCCGCGACATGCCCCGAGCGAGAAAGGGCCCTGCTCCACGCGGAACTGGGCGCTGACCAGGGCTGCCCAACGCCGGCCAATTCTCACGAGCGTTCTGCCCAAATCAATCCCGATTTGGGCAGAACGCTCGTGAGAATTGGCCGGAAAAATCCCGGCGAACACACTTCGTGCACCACAGGGCCGCAGGGCCGCCCCCCCGGGGCCCTGTCCGGGATCGCGTGTCGTCGCGTTCCGGCACCGCCAGGAGGAGCTGCGGGAGGCGTGCACCGGGGAGGCCGACGCCTCCCGCTCCTCAGCCTCCGGAGGTCCCCTCCCTGGCGCCGGCAGCTGGGGCCGGGCAGCCCCGAAAGCCGGGCCCGGGCCCGGGCCTGTTTGCTCAGCCTTCCGTTGCCAGGGGCCTGAGCCTGGGGACCTCCCCATGGGGAACCCTGAGTCCCGCGCCACGAGTCCCCCGACCGTCCCGGCGACAACGGCACCATTCGCGGCTTCGTCCCAGCCGTGGAGTGAGAGATCAATCCGTTTCCCCACAGAGGCCAGCCCCCTCAACGGGCGCCCCGGCCGCCCGCCACGGCGGAGGCGGACGCCCGGCCACGGCGCCTCCATCCACTCTGCTCGGGGAAACCTCCCCGGCTCCGGGGCCGCCGGCCGCGCCCCATCGTCGCGGCTCGTTTTCCGGGTGGCCGCGACATGCCCCGAGCGAGAAAGGGCCCTGCTCCACGCGGAACTGGGCGCTGACCAGGGCTGCCCAACGCCGGCCAATTCTCACGAGCGTTCTGCCCAAATCGATCCCGATTTGGGCAGAACGCTCGTGAGAATTGGCCGGAAAAATCCCGGCGAACACACTTCGTGCACCACAGGGCCGCAGGGCCGCCCCCCCGGGGCCCTGTCCGGGATCGCGTGTCGTCGCGTTCCGGCACCGCCAGGAGGAGCTGCGGGAGGCGTGCACCGGGGAGGCCGACGCCTCCCGCTCCTCAGCCTCCGGAGGTCCCCTCCCTGGCGCCGGCAGCTGGGGCTGGGCAGCCCCGAAAGCCGGGCCCGGGCCCGGGCCTGTTTGCTCAGCCTTCCGTTGCCAGGGGCCTGAGCCTGGGGACCTCCCCATGGGGAACCCTGAGTCCCGCGCCACGAGTCCCCCGACCGTCCCGGCGACAACGGCACCATTCGCGGCTTCGTCCCAGCCGTGGAGTGAGAGATCAATCCGTTTCCCCACAGAGGCCAGCCCCCTCAACGGGCGCCACGGCCGCCCGCCACGGCGGAGGAGGACGCCCGGCCACGGCGCTTCCATCCACTCTGCTAGGGGAAACCTCCCCGGCGCCGGGGCCGCCGGCTGCGCCCCATCGTCACGGCTCGTTTTCCGGGTGGCCGCGACATGCCCCGAGCGAGAAAGGGCCCTGATCCACGCGGAACTGGGCGCTGACCAGGGCTGCCCAACGCCGGCCAATTCTCACGAGCGTTCTGCCCAAATCGATCCCGATTTGGGCAGAACGCTCGTGAGAATTGGCCGGAAAAAGCCCGGCGAACACACTTCGGGCACCACAGGGCCGCAGGGCCGCCCCCCCGGGGCCCTGTCCGGGATCGCGTGTCGTCGCATTCCGGCACCGCCAGGAGGAGCTGCGGGAGGCGTGCACAGGGGAGGCCGACGCCTCCCGCTCCTCAGCCTCCGGGGGTCCCCTCCCTGGCGCCGGAAGCTGGGGCCGGGCAGCCCCGAAAGCCTGGCCCGGAACCGGGCCTGCTTGCTCAGCCTTCCGTTGCCAGGGGCCTGAGCCTTGGGGCCTCCCCATGGGGAACCCTGAGTCCCGCGCCACGAGTCCCCCGAACTTCCCGGAGACAACGGCACCATTCGCGGCTTCGTCCCAGCCGTGGAGTGAGAGAACAATCCGTTTCCCCACAGAGGCCAGCCCCCTCCACGGGCGCCCCGGCCGCCCGCCACGGCGGAGGCGGACGCCCGGCCACGGCGCCTCCATCCACTCTGCTCGGGGAAACCTTCCCGGCGCCGGGTCCGCCGGCCGCGCCCCATCGTCGCGGCTCGTTTTCCGGGTGGCCGCGACATGCCCCGAGCGAGAAAGGGCCCTGCTCCACGCGGAACTGGGCGCTGACCAGGGCTGCCCAACGCCGGCCAATTCTCACGAGCGTTCTGCCCAAATCGATCCCGATTTGGGCAGAACGCTCGTGAGAATTGGCCGGAAAAATCCCGGCGAACACACTTTGTGCACCACAGGGCCGCAGGGCCGCCCCCCCGGGGCCCTGTCCGGGATCGCGTGTCGTCGCGTTCCGGCACCGCCAGGAGGAGCTGCGTGAGGCGTGCACCGGGGAGGCCGACGCCTCCCGCTCCTCAGCCTCTGGGGGTCCCCTCCCTGGCGCTGGCAGCTGGGGCCGGGCAGCCCCGAAACCCGGGCCCGGAACCGGGCCTGCTTGCTCAGCCTTCCGTTGCCAGGGGCCTGAGCCTGGGGGCCTCCCCATGGGGAACCCTGAGTCCCGCGCCACGAGTCCCCCGACCGTCCCGGCGACAACGGCACCATTCGCGGCTTCGTCCCAGCCGTGGAGTGAGAGATCAATCCGTTTCCCCACAGAGGCCAGCCCCCTCCACGGGCGCCCCGGCCGCCCGCCACGGCGGAGGCGGACGCCCGGCCACGGCGCCTCCATCCACTCTGCTCGGGGAATCCTCCCCGGCGCCGGGGCCGCCGGCCGCGCCCCATCGTCACGGCTCGTTTTCCGGGTGGCCGCGACATGCCCCGAGCGAGAAAGGGCCCTGCTCCACGCGGAACTGGGCGCTGACCAGGGCTGCCCAACGCCGGACAATTCTCACGAGCGTTCTGCCCAAATCGATCCCGATTTGCGCAGAACGCTCGTGAGAATTGGCCGGAAAAAGCCCGGCGAACACACTTCGGGCACCACAGGGCCGCAGGGCCGCCCCCCCGGGGCCCTGTCCAGGATCGCGTGTCGTCGCGTTCTGGCTCCGCCAGGAGGAGCTGCGGGAGGCGTGCAACGGGGAGGCCGACGCCTCCCGCTCCTCAGCCTCCGGTGGTCCCCTCCCTGGCGCCGGCAGCTGGGGCCGGGCAGCCCCGAAAGCCGGGACCGGGCCCGGGCCTGTTTGCTCAGCCTTCCGTTGCCAGGGGCCTGAGCCTGGGGACCTCCCCATGGGGAACCCTGAGTCCCGCGCCACGAGTCCCCCGACCGTCCCGGCGACAACGGCACCATTCGCGGCTTCGTCCCAGCCGTGGAGTGAGAGATCAATCCGTTTCCCCACAGAGGCCAGCCCCCTCAACGGGCGCCACGGCCGCCCGCCACGGCGGAGGAGGACGCCCGGCCACGGCGCTTCCATCCACTCTGCTAGGGGAAACCTCCCCGGCGCCGGGGCCGCCGGCTGCGCACCATCGTCACGGCTCGTTTTCCGGGTGGCCGCGACATGCCCCGAGCGAGAAAGGGCCCTGATCCACGCGGAACTGGGCGCTGACCAGGGCTGCCCAACGCCGGCCAATTCTCACGAGCGTTCTGCCCAAATCGATCCCGATTTGGGCAGAACGCTCGTGAGAATTGGCCGGAAAAAGCCCGGCGAACACACTTCGGGCACCACAGGGCCGCAGGGCCGCCCCCCCGGGGCCCTGTCCGGGATCGCGTGTCGTCGCATTCCGGCACCGCCAGGAGGAGCTGCGGGAGGCGTGCACAGGGGAGGCCGACGCCTCCCGCTCCTCAGCCTCCGGGGGTCCCCTCCCTGGCGCCGGAAGCTGGGGCCGGGCAGCCCCGAAAGCCTGGCCCGGAACCGGGCCTGCTTGCTCAGCCTTCCGTTGCCAGGGGCCTGAGCCTTGGGGCCTCCCCATGGGGAACCCTGAGTCCCGCGCCACGAGTCCCCCGACCGTCCCGGAGACAACGGCACCATTCGCGGCTTCGTCCCAGCCGTGGAGTGAGAGAACAATCCGTTTCCCCACAGAGGCCAGCCCCCTCCACGGGCGCCCCGGCCGCCCGCCACGGCGGAGGCGGACGCCCGGCCACGGCGCCTCCATCCACTCTGCTCGGGGAAACCTTCCCGGCGCCGGGTCCGCCGGCCGCGCCCCATCGTCGCGGCTCGTTTTCCGGGTGGCCGCGACATGCCCCGAGCGAGAAAGGGCCCTGCTCCACGCGGAACTGGGCGCTGACCAGGGCTGCCCAACGCCGGCCAATTCTCACGAGCGTTCTGCCCAAATCGATCCCGATTTGGGCAGAACGCTCGTGAGAATTGGCCGGAAAAATCCCGGCGAACACACTTTGTGCACCACAGGGCCGCAGGGCCGCCCCCCCGGGGCCCTGTCCGGGATCGCGTGTCGTCGCGTTCCGGCACCGCCAGGAGGAGCTGCGGGACGCGTGCACCGGGGAGGCCGACGCCTCCCGCTCCTCAGCCTCCGGAGGTCCCCTCCCTGGCGCCGGCAGCTGGGGCCGGGCAGCCCCGAAAGCCGGGCCCGGGCCCGGGCCTGTTTGCTCAGCCTTCCGTTGCCAGGGGCCTGAGCCTGGGGACCTCCCCATGGGGAACCCTGAGTCCCGCGCCACGAGTCCCCCGACCGTCCCGGCGACAACGGCACCATTCGCGGCTTCGTCCCAGCTGTGGAGTGAGAGATCAATCCGTTTCCCCACAGAGGCCAGCCCCCTCAACGGGCGCCCCGGCCGCCCGCCACGGCGGAGGCGGACGCCCGGCCACGGCGCCTCCATCCACTCTGCTCGGGGAAACCTCCCCGGCGCCGGGGCCGCCGGCCGCGCCCCACCGTCGCGGCTCGTTTTCCGGGTGGCCGCGACATGCCCCGAGCGAGAAAGGGCCCCGCTCCACGCGGAACTGGGCGCTGACCAGGGCTTCCCAACGCCGGCCAATTCTCACGAGCGTTCTGCCCAAATCGATTTGGGCAGAACGCTCGTGAGAATTGGCCGGAAAAATCCCGGCGAACACACTTCGTGCACCACAGGGACGCAGGGCCGCCCCCCCGGGGCCCTGTCCGGGATCGCGTGTCGTCGCGTTCCGGCACCGCCAGGAGGAGCTGCGGGAGGCGTGCACCGGGGAGGCCGACGCCTCCCGCTCCTCAGCCTCCGGGGGTCCCCTCCCTGGCGCCGGCAGCTGGGGCCGGGCAGCCCCGAAAGCCGGGCCCGGAACCGGGCCTGCTTGCTCAGCCTTCCGTTGCCAGGGGCCTGAGCCTGGGGGCCTCTCCATGGGGAACCCTGAGTCCCGCGCCACGAGTCCCCCGACCGTCCCGGCGACAACGGCACCATTCGCGGCTTCGTCCCAGCCGTGGATTGAGAGATCAATCCGTTTCCCCACAGAGGCCAGCCCCCTCCACGGGCGCCCCGGCCGCCCGCCACGGCGGAGGCGGACGCCCGGCCACGGCGCCTCCATCCACTCTGCTCGGGGAAACCTCCCCGGCGCCGGGTCCGCCGGCCGCGCCCCATCGTCGCAGCTCGTTTTCCGGGTGGCCGCGACATGCCCCGAGCGAGAAAGGGCCCTGCTCCACGCAGAACTGGGCGCTGACCAGGGCTGCCCAACGCCGGCCAATTCTCACGAGCGTTCTGCCCAAATCGATCCCGATTTGGGCAGAACGCTCGTGAGAATTGGCCGGAAAAAGCCCGGCGAACACACTTCGGACACCACAGGGCGGCAGGTCGCCCCCCCGGGGCCCTGTCCGGGATCGCGTGTCGTCGCGTTCCGGCACCGCCAGGAGGAGCTGCGGGAGGCGTGCACCGGGGAGGCCGACGCCTCCCGCTCCTCAGCCTCTGGGGGTCCCCTCCCTTGCGCCGGCAGCTAGGGCCGGGCAGCCCCGAAAGCCAGGCCCGGGCCCGGGCCTGCTTGCTCAGCCTTCCGTTGCCAGGGGCCTGAGCCTGGGGGCCTCCCCATGGGGAACCCTGTGTCCCGCGCCACGAGTCCCCCGACCGTCCCGGCGACAACGGCACCATTCGCGGCTTCGTCCCAGCCGTGGAGTGAGAGATCAATCCGTTTCCCCACAGAGGCCAGCCCCCTCCACGGGCGCCCCGGCCGCCCGCCACGGCGGAGGCGGACGCCCGGCCACGGCGCCTCCATCCACTCTGCTCGGGGAAACCTCCCCGGCGCCGGGGCCGCCGGCCGCGCCCCATCGTCACGGCTCGTTTTCCGGGTGGCCGCGACATGCCCCGAGAGAGAAAGGGCCCTGCTCCACGCGGAACTGGGCGCTGACCAGGGCTGACACTGCCGGCCAATTCTCACGAGCGTTCTGCCCAAATCGATCCCGATTTGGGCAGAACGCTCGTGAGAATTGGCCGAAAAAGCCCGGCGAACACACTTCGGGCACCACAGGGCCCCAGGGCCGCCCCCCCCGGGGCCCTGTCCGGGATCGCGTGTCGTCGCGTTACGGCACCTCCAGGAGAGCTGCGGGAGGCGTGCACCGGGGAGGCCGACGCCTCCCGCTCCTCAGCCTCCGGGGGTCCCCTCCCTGGCGCCGGCAGCTGGGGCCGGGCAGCCCCGAAAGCCGGGCCCGGGCCCGGGCCTGCTTGCTCAGTCTTCCGTTGCCAGGGGCCTGAGCCTTGGGGCCTCCCCATGGGGAACACTGAGTCCCGCGCCACGAGTCCCCCGACCGTCCCGGCGACAACGGCACCATTCGCGGCTTCGTCCCAGCCGTGGAGTGAGAGATCAATCCGTTTCCCCACAGTGGCCAGCCCCCTCCACGGGCGCCACGGCCGCCCGCCACGGCGGAGGCGGACGCCCGGCCACGGCGCCTCCATCCACTCTGCTCGGGGAAACCTTCCCGGCGCCGGGTCCGCCGGCCGCGCCCCATCGTCGCGGCTCGTTTTCCGGGTGGCCGCGACATGCCCCGAGCGAGAAAGGGCCCTGATCCACGCGGAACTGGGCGCTGACCAGGGCTGCCCAACGCCGGACAATTCTCACGAGCGTTCTGCCCAAATCGATCCCGATTTGGGCAGAACGCTCGTGAGAATTGGCCGGAAAAATCCCGGCGAACACACTTCGTGCACCACAGGGCCGCAGGGCCGCCCCCCCGGGGCCCTGTCCGGGATCGCGTGTCGTCGCGTTCCGGCACCGCCAGGAGGAGCTGCGGGAGGCGTGCACCGGGGAGGACGACGCCTCCCGCTCCTCAGCCTCCGGAGGTCCCCTCCCTGGCGCCGGCAGCTGGGGCCGGGCAGCCCCGAAAGCCGGGCCCGGGCCCGGGCCTGCTTGCTCAGTCTTCCGTTGCCAGGGGCCTGAGCCTTGGGTCCTCCCCATGGGGAACCCTGAGTCCCGCGCCACGAGTCCCCCGACCGTCCCGGCGACAACGGCACCATTCGCGGCTTCGTCCCAGCCGTGGAGTGAGAGATCAATCCGTTTACCCACAGAGGCCAGCCCCCTCCACGGGCGCCACGGCCGCCCGCCACGGCGGCGGCGGACGCCCGGCCACGGCGCCTCCATCCACTCTGCTAGGGGAAAACTCCCCGGCGCCGGGGCCGCCGGCTGCGCCCCATCGTCACGGCTCGTTTTCCGGGTTGCCGCGACATGCCCCGAGCGAGAAAGGGCACTGCTCCACGCGGAACTGGGCGCTGACCAGGGCTGCCCAACGCCGGCCAATTCTCACGAGCGTTCTGCCCAAATCGATCCCGATTTGGGCAGAACGCTCGTGAGAATTGGCCGGAAAAAGCCCGGCGAACACACTTCGGGCACCACAGGGCCGCAGGGCCGCCCCCCCGGGGCCCTGTCCGGGATCGCGTGTCGTCGCATTCCGGCACCGCCAGGAGGAGCTGCGGGAGGCGTGCACAGGGGAGGCCGACGCCTCCCGCTCCTCAGCCTCCGGGGGTCCCCTCCCTGGCGCCGGCAGCTGGGGCCGTGCAGCCCCGAAAGCCTGGCCAGGAACCGGGCCTGCTTGCTCAGCCTTCCGTTGCCAGGGGCCTGAGCCTTGGGGCCTCCCCATGGGGAACACTGAGTCCCGCGCCACGAGTCCCCCGACCGTCCTGGAGACAACGGCACCATTCGCGGCTTCGTCCCAGCCGTGGAGTGAGAGAACAATCCGTTTCCCCACAGAGGCCAGCCCCCTCCACGGGCGCCCCGGCCGCCCGCCACGGCGGAGGCGGACGCCCGGCCACGTCGCCTCCATCCACTCTGCTCGGGGAAACCTCCCCGGCGCCGGGGCCGCCAACGCGCCCCATCGTCGCGGCTCGTTTTCCGGGTGGCCGCGACATGCCCCGAGCGAGAAAGGGCCCTGCTCCACGCGGAACTGGGCGCTGACCAGGGCTGCCCAACGCCGGCCAATTCTCACGAGCGTTCTGCCCAAATCGATCCCGATTTGGGCAGAACGCTCGTGAGAATTGGCCGGAAAAAGCCCGGCGAACACACTTCGGGCACCACAGGGCCGCAGGGCCGCCCCCCCGGGGCCCTGTCCGGGATCGCGTGTCGTCGCGTTCCGGCACCGCCAGGAGGAGCTGCGGGAGGCGTGCACCGGGGAGGCCGACGCCTCCCGCTCCTCAGCCTCCGGGGGTCCCTTCCCTGGCGCCGGCAGCTGGGGCCGGGCAGCCCCGAAAGCCGGGCCCGGAACCGGGCCTGCTTGCTCAGCCTTCCGTTGCCAGGGGCCTGAGCCTGGGGGCCTCCCCATGGGGAACCCTGAGTCCCGCGCCACGAGTCCCCCGACCGTCCCGGCAACAACGGCACCATTCACGGCTTCGTCCCAGCAGTGGAGTGAGAGATCAATCCGTTTCCCCACAGAGGCCAGCCCCCTCAACGGGCGCCCCGGCCGCCCGCCACGGCGGAGGCGGACGCCCGGCCACGGCGCATCCATCCACTCTGCTCGGGGAAACCTCCCCGGTGCCGGGGCCGCCGGCCGCGCCCCATCGTCGCGGTTCGTTTTCCGGGTGGCCGCGACATGCCCCGAGCGAGAAAGGGCCCTGCTCCACGCGGAACTGGGCGCTGACCAGGGCTGCCCAACGCCGGCCAATTCTCACGAGCGTTCTGCCCAAATCGATCCCGATTTGGGCAGAACGCTCGTGAGAATTGGCCGGAAAAACCCCGGCGAACACACTTCGGGCACCACAGGGCCCCAGGGCCGCCCCCCCCGGGGCCCTGTCCGGGATCGCGTGTCGTCGCGTTCCGGCACCGCCAGGAGGAGCTGCGGGAGGCGTGCACCGGGGAGGCCGACGCCTCCCGCTCCTCAGCCTCCGGGGGTCCCCTCCCTGGCGCCGGCAGCTGGGGCCGGGCAGCCCCGAAAGCCGGGCCCGGGCCCGGGTCTGTTTGCTCAGCCTTCCGTTGCCAGGGGCCTGAGCCTGGGGACCTCCCCATGGGGAACCCTGAGTCCCGCGCCACGAGTCCCCCGACCGTCCCGGCGACAACGGCACCATTCGCGGCTTCGTCCCAGCCGTTGAGTGACAGATCAATCCGTTTCCCCACAGAGGCCAGCCCCCTCAACGGGCGCCCCGGCCGCCCGCCACGACAGAGGCGGACGCCCGGCCACGGCGCCTCCATCCACTCTGCTCGGGGAAACCTCCCCGGCTCCGGGGCCGCCGGCCGCGCCCCATCGTCGCGGCTCGTTTTCCGGGTGGCCGCGACATGCCCCGAGCGAGAAAGGGCCCTGCTCCACGCGGAACTGGGCGCTGACCAGGGCTGCCCAACGCCGGCCAATTCTCACGAGCGTTCTGCCCAAATCGATCCCGATTTGGGCAGAACGCTCGTGAGAATTTGCCGGAAAATCCCCGGCGAACACACTTCGGGCACCACAGGGCCCCAGGGCCGCCCCCCCCGGGGCCCTGTCCGGGATCGCGTGTCGTCGCGTTCCGGCACCGCCAGGAGGAGCTGCGGGAGGCGTGCACCGGGGAGGCCGACGCCTCCCGCTCCTCAGCCTCCGGGGGTCCCCTCCCTGGCGCCGGCAGCTGGGGCCGGGCAGCCCCGAAAGCCGGGCCCGGGCCCGGGTCTGTTTGCTCAGCCTTCCGTTGCCAGGGGCCTGAGCCTGGGGACCTCCCCATGGGGAACCCTGAGTCCCGCGCCACGAGTCCCCCGACCGTCCCGGCGACAACGGCACCATTCGCGGCTTCGTCCCAGCCGTTGAGTGAAAGATCAATCCGTTTCCCCACAGAGGCCAGCCCCCTCAACGGGCGCCCCGGCCGCCCGCCACGACAGAGGCGGACGCCCGGCCACGGCGCCTCCATCCACTCTGCTCGGGGAAACCTCCCCGGCTCCGGGGCGCCGGCCGCGCCCCATCGTCGCGGCTCGTTTTCCGGGTGGCCGCGACATGCCCCGAGCGAGAAAGGGCCCTGCTCCACGCGGAACTGGGCGCTGACCAGGGCTGCCCAACGCCGGCCAATTCTCACGAGCGTTCTGCCCAAATCGATCCCGATTTGGGCAGAACGCTCGTGAGAATTTGCCGGAAAATCCCCGGCGAACACACTTCGGGCACCAAAGGGCCCCAGGGCCGCCCCCCCCGGGGCCCTGTCCGGGATCGCGTGTCGTCGCGTTCCGGCACCGCCAGGAGGAGCTGCGGGAGGCGTGCACCGGGGAGGCCGACGCCTCCCGCTCCTCAGCCTCCGGGGGTCCCCTCCCTGGCGCCGGCAGCTGGGGCCGGGCAGCCCCGAAAGCCGGGCCCGGGCCCGGGCCTGCTTGCTCAGTCTTCCGTTGCCAGGGGCCTGAGCCTTGGGGCCTCCCCATGGGGAACACTGAGTCCCGCGCCACGAGTCCCCCGACCGTCCCGGCGACAATGGCACCATTCGCGGCTTCGTCCCAGCCGTGGAGTGAGAGATCAATCCGTTTCCCCACAGTGGCCAGCCCCCTCCACGGGCGCCACGGCCGCCCGCCACGGCGGAGGCGGACGCCCGGCCACGGCGCCTCCATCCACTCTGCTCGGGGAAACCTTCCCGGCGCCGGGTCCGCCGGCCGCGCCCCATCGTCGCGGCTCGTTTTCCGGGTGGCCGCGACATGCCCCGAGCGAGAAAGGGCCCTGATCCACGCGGAACTGGGCGCTGACCAGGGCTGCCCAACGCCGGACAATTCTCACGAGCGTTCTGCCCAAATCGATCCCGATTTGGGCAGAACGCTCGTGAGAATTGGCCGGAAAAAGCCCGGCGAACACACTTCGGGCACCACAGGGCCGCAGGGCCGCCCCCCCGGGGCCCTGTCCGGGATCGCGTGTCGTCGCGTTCCGGCACCGCCAGGAGGAGCTGCGGGAGGCGTGCACCGGGGAGGCCGACGCCTCCCGCTCCTCAGCCTCCGGGGGTCCCCTCCCTGGCGCTGGCAGCTGGGGCCGGGCAGCCCCGAAAGCCGGGCCCGGAACCGGGCCTGCTTGCTCAGCCTTCCGTTGCCAGGGGCCTGAGCCTGGGGGCCTCCCCATGGGGAAACCTGAGTCCCGCGCCACGAGTCCCCCGACCGTCCCGGAGACAACGGCACCATTCGCGGCTTCGTCCCAGCCGTGGAGTGAGAGAACAATCCGTTTCCCCACAGAGGCCAGCCCCCTCCACGGGCGCCCCGGCCGCCCACCACGGCGGAGGCGGACGCCCGGCCACGGCGCCTCCATCCACTCTGCTCGGGGAAACCTCCCCGGCGCCGGGGCCGCCGGCCGCGCCCCATCGTCGCGGCTCGTTTTCCGGGTGGCCGCGACATGCCCCGAGCGAGAAAGGGCCCTGCTCCATGCGGAACTGGGCGCTGACCAGGGCTGCCCAACGCCGGCCAATTCTCACGAGCGTTCTGCCCAAATCGATCCCGATTTGCGCAGAACGCTCGTGAGAATTGGCCGGAAAAAGCCCGGCGAACACACTTCGGGCACCACAGGGCCGCAGGGCCGCCCCCCCGGGGCCCTGTCCGGGATCGCGTGTCGTCGCGTTCTGGCTCCGCCAGGAGGAGCTGCGGGAGGCGTGCAACGGGGAGGCCGACGCCTCCCGCTCCTCAGCCTCCGGTGGTCCCCTCCCTGGCGCCGGCAGCTGGGGCCGGGCAGCCCCGAAAGCCGGGCCCGGGCCCGGGCCTGTTTGCTCAGCCTTCCGTTGCCAGGGGCCTGAGCCTGGGGACCTCCCCATGGGGAACCCTGAGTCCCGCGCCACGAGTCCCCCGACCGTCCCGGCGACAACGGCACCATTCGCGGCTTCGTCCCAGCCGTGGAGTGAGAGATCAATCCGTTTCCCCACAGAGGCCAGCCCCCTCAACGGGCGCCACGGCCGCCCGCCACGGCGGAGGCGGACGCCCGGCCACGGCGCCTCCATCCACTCTGCTAGGGGAAACCTCCCCGGCGCCGGGGCCGCCGGCTGCGCCCCATCGTCACGGCTCGTTTTCCGGGTGGCCGCGACATGCCCCGAGCGAGAAAGGGCCCTGATCCACGCGGAACTGGGCGCTGACCAGGGCTGCCCAACGCCGGCCAATTCTCACGAGCGTTCTGCCCAAATCGATCCCGATTTGGGCAGAACGCTCGTGAGAATTGGCCGGAAAAATCCCGGCGAACACACTTCGTGCACCACAGGGCCGCAGGGCCGCCCCCCCGGGGCCCTGTCCGGGATCGCGTGTCGTCGCGTTCCGGCACCGCCAGGAGGAGCTGCGGGAGGCGTGCACCGGGGAGGCCGACGCCTCCCGCTCCTCAGCCTCCGGAGGTCCCCTCCCTGGCGCCGGCAGCTGGGGCCGGGCAGCCCCGAAAGCCGGGCCCGGGCCCGGGCCTGTTTGCTCAGCCTTCCGTTGCCAGGGGCCTGAGCCTGGGGACCTCCCCATGGGGAACCCTGAGTCCCGCGCCACGAGTCCCCCGACCGTCCCGGCGACAACGGCACCTTTCGCGGCTTCGTCCCAGCCGTGGAGTGAGAGATCAATCCGTTTCCCCACAGAGGCCAGCCCCCTCAACGGGCGCCCCGGCCGCCCGCCACGGCGGAGGCGGACGCCCGGCCACGGCGCCTCCATCCACTCTGCTCGGGGAAACCTCCCCGGCTCCGGGGCCGCCGGCCGCGCCCCATCGTCGCGGCTCGTTTTCCGGGTGGCCGCGACATGCCCCGAGCGAGAAAGGGCCCTGCTCCACGCGGAACTGGGCGCTGACCAGGGCTGCCCAACGCCGGCCAATTCTCACGAGCGTTCTGCCCAAATCGATCCCGATTTGGGCAGAACGCTCGTGAGAATTGGCCGGAAAAATCCCGGCGAACACACTTCGTGCACCACAGGGCCGCAGGGCCGCCCCCCCGGGGCCCTGTCCGGGATCGCGTGTCGTCGCGTTCCGGCACCGCCAGGAGGAGCTGCGGGAGGCGTGCACCGGGGAGGCCGACGCCTCCCGCTCCTCAGCCTCCGGAGGTCCCCTCCCTGGCGCCGGCAGCTGGGGCCGGGCAGCCCCGAAAGCCGGGCCCGCGCCCGGGCCTGTTTGCTCAGCCTTCCGTTGCCAGGGGCCTGAGCCTGGGGACCTCCCCATGGGGAACCCTGAGTCCCGCGCCACGAGTCCCCCGACCGTCCCGGCGACAAAGGCACCATTCGCGGCTTCGTCCCAGCCGTGGAGTGAGAGATCAATCCGTTTCCCCACAGAGGCCAGCCCCCTCAACGGGCGCCACGGCCGCCCGCCACGGCGGAGGAGGACGCCCGGCCACGGCGCTTCCATCCACTCTGCTAGGGGAAACCTCCCCGGCGCCGGGGCCGCCGGCTGCGCCCCATCGTCACGGCTCGTTTTCCGGGTGGCCGCGACATGCCCCGAGCGAGAAAGGGCCCTGATCCACGCGGAACTGGGCGCTGACCAGGGCTGCCCAACGCCGGCCAATTCTCACGAGCGTTCTGCCCAAATCGATCCCGATTTGGGCAGAACGCTCGTGAGAATTGGCCGGAAAAAGCCCGGCGAACACACTTCGGGCACCACAGGGCCGCAGGGCCGCCCCCCCGGGGCCCTGTCCGGGATCGCGTGTCGTCGCATTCCGGCACCGCCAGGAGGAGCTGCGGGAGGCGTGCACAGGGGAGGCCGACGCCTCCCGCTCCTCAGCCTCCGGGGGTCCCCTCCCTGGCGCCGGAAGCTGGGGCCGGGCAGCCCCGAAAGCCTGGCCCGGAACCGGGCCTGCTTGCTCAGCCTTCCGTTGCCAGGGGCCTGAGCCTTGGGGCCTCCCCATGGGGAACCCTGAGTCCCGCGCCACGAGTCCCCCGACCGTCCCGGAGACAACGGCACCATTCGCGGCTTCGTCCCAGCCGTGGAGTGAGAGAACAATCCGTTTCCCCACAGAGGCCAGCCCCCTCCACGGGCGCCCCGGCCGCCCGCCACGGCGGAGGCGGACGCCCGGCCACGGCGCCTCCATCCACTCTGCTCGGGGAAACCTTCCCGGCGCCGGGTCCGCCGGCCGCGCCCCATCGTCGCGGCTCGTTTTCCGGGTGGTCGCGACATGCCCCGAGCGAGAAAGGGCCCTGCTCCACGCGGAACTGGGCGCTGACCAGGGCTGCCCAACGCCGGCCAATTCTCACGAGCGTTCTGCCCAAATCGATCCCGATTTGGGCAGAACGCTCGTGAGAATTGGCCGGAAAAATCCCGGCGAACACACTTTGTGCACCACAGGGCCGCAGGGCCGCCCCCCCGGGGCCCTGTCCGGGATCGCGTGTCGTCGCGTTCCGGCACCGCCAGGAGGAGCTGCGGGAGGCGTGCACCGGGGAGGCCGACGCCTCCCGCTCCTCAGCCTCTGGGGGTCCCCTCCCTGGCGCTGGCAGCTGGGGCCGGGCAGCCCCGAAACCCGGGCCCGGAACCGGGCCTGCTTGCTCAGCCTTCCGTTGCCAGGGGCCTGAGCCTGGGGGCCTCCCCATGGGGAACCCTGAGTCCCGCGCCACGAGTCCCCCGACCGTCCCGGCGACAACGGCACCATTCGCGGCTTCGTCCCAGCCGTGGAGTGAGAGATCAATCCGTTTCCCCACAGAGGCCAGCCCCCTCCACGGGCGCCCCGGCCGCCCGCCACGGCGGAGGCGGACGCCCGGCCACGGCGCCTCCATCCACTCTGCTCGGGGAAACCTTCCCGGCGCCGGGTCCGCCGGCCGCGCCCCATCGTCGCGGCTCGTTTTCCGGGTGGCCGCGACATGCCCCGAGCGAGAAAGGGCCCTGATCCACGCGGAACTGGGCGCTGACCAGGGCTGCCCAACGCCGGACAATTCTCACGAGCGTTCTGCCCAAATCGATCCCGATTTGGGCAGAACGCTCGTGAGAATTGGCCGGAAAAATCCCGGCGAACACACTTCGTGCACCACAGGGCCGCAGGGCCGCCCCCCCGGGGCCCTGTCCGGGATCGCGTGTCGTCGCGTTCCGGCACCGCCAGGAGGAGCTGCGGGAGGCGTGCACCGGGGAGGACGACGCCTCCCGCTCCTCAGCCTCCGGAGGTCCCCTCCCTGGCGCCGGCAGCTGGGGCCGGGCAGCCCCGAAAGCCGGGCCCGGGCCCGGGCCTGCTTGCTCAGTCTTCCGTTGCCAGGGGCCTGAGCCTTGGGTCCTCCCCATGGGGAACCCTGAGTCCCGCGCCACGAGTCCCCCGACCGTCCCGGCGACAACGGCACCATTCGCGGCTTCGTCCCAGCCGTGGAGTGAGAGATCAATCCGTTTACCCACAGAGGCCAGCCCCCTCCACGGGCGCCACGGCCGCCCGCCACGGCGGCGGCGGACGCCCGGCCACGGCGCCTCCATCCACTCTGCTAGGGGAAAACTCCCCGGCGCCGGGGCCGCCGGCTGCGCCCCATCGTCACGGCTCGTTTTCCGGGTTGCCGCGACATGCCCCGAGCGAGAAAGGGCACTGCTCCACGCGGAACTGGGCGCTGACCAGGGCTGCCCAACGCCGGCCAATTCTCACGAGCGTTCTGCCCAAATCGATCCCGATTTGGGCAGAACGCTCGTGAGAATTGGCCGGAAAAAGCCCGGCGAACACACTTCGGGCACCACAGGGCCGCAGGGCCGCCCCCCCGGGGCCCTGTCCGGGATCGCGTGTCGTCGCATTCCGGCACCGCCAGGAGGAGCTGCGGGAGGCGTGCACAGGGGAGGCCGACGCCTCCCGCTCCTCAGCCTCTGGGGGTCCCCTCCCTGGCGCCGGCAGCTGGGGCCGTGCAGCCCCGAAAGCCTGGCCAGGAACCGGGCCTGCTTGCTCAGCCTTCCGTTGCCAGGGGCCTGAGCCTTGGGGCCTCCCCATGGGGAACACTGAGTCCCGCGCCACGAGTCCCCCGACCGTCCTGGAGACAACGGCACCATTCGCGGCTTCGTCCCAGCCGTGGAGTGAGAGAACAATCCGTTTCCCCACAGAGGCCAGCCCCCTCCACGGGCGCCCCGGCCGCCCGCCACGGCGGAGGCGGACGCCCGGCCACGTCGCCTCCATCCACTCTGCTCGGGGAAACCTCCCCGGCGCCGGGGCCGCCAACGCGCCCCATCGTCGCGGCTCGTTTTCCGGGTGGCCGCGACATGCCCCGAGCGAGAAAGGGCCCTGCTCCACGCGGAACTGGGCGCTGACCAGGGCTGCCCAACGCCGGCCAATTCTCACGAGCGTTCTGCCCAAATCGATCCCGATTTGGGCAGAACGCTCGTGAGAATTGGCCGGAAAAAGCCCGGCGAACACACTTCGGGCACCACAGGGCCGCAGGGCCGCCCCCCCGGGGCCCTGTCCGGGATCGCGTGTCGTCGCGTTCCGGCACCGCCAGGAGGAGCTGCGGGAGGCGTGCACCGGGGAGGCCGACGCCTCCCGCTCCTCAGCCTCCGGGGGTCCCTTCCCTGGCGCCGGCAGCTGGGGCCGGGCAGCCCCGAAAGCCGGGCCCGGAACCGGGCCTGCTTGCTCAGCCTTCCGTTGCCAGGGGCCTGAGCCTGGGGGCCTCCCCATGGGGAACCCTGAGTCCCGCGCCTCGAGTCCCCCGACCGTCCCGGCAACAACGGCACCATTCACGGCTTCGTCCCAGCAGTGGAGTGAGAGATCAATCCGTTTCCCCACAGAGGCCAGCCCCCTCAACGGGCGCCCCGACCGCCCGCCACGGCGGAGGCGGACGCCCGGCCACGGCGCATCCATCCACTCTGCTCGGGGAAACCTCCCCGGTGCCGGGGCCGCCGGCCGCGCCCCATCGTCTCGGTTCGTTTTCCGGGTGGCCGCGACATGCCCCGAGCGAGAAAGGGCCCTGCTCCACGCGGAACTGGGCGCTGACCAGGGCTGCCCAACGCCGGCCAATTCTCACGAGCGTTCTGCCCAAATCGATCCCGATTTGGGCAGAACGCTCGTGAGAATTGGCCGGAAAAACCCCGGCGAACACACTTCGGGCACCACAGGGCCCCAGGGCCGCCCCCCCCGGGGCCCTGTCCGGGATCGCGTGTCGTCGCGTTCCGGCACCGCCAGGAGGAGCTGCGGGAGGCGTGCACCGGGGAGGCCGACGCCTCCCGCTCCTCAGCCTCCGGGGGTCCCCTCCCTGGCGCCGGCAGCTGGGGCCGGGCAGCCCCGAAATCCGGGCCCGGGCCCGGGTCTGTTTGCTCAGCCTTCCGTTGCCAGGGGCCTGAGCCTGGGGACCTCCCCATGGGGAACCCTGAGTCCCGCGCCACGAGTCCCCCGACCGTCCCGGCGACAACGGCACCATTCGCGGCTTCGTCCCAGCCGTTGAGTGACAGATCAATCCGTTTCCCCACAGAGGCCAGCCCCCTCAACGGGCGCCCCGGCCGCCCGCCACGACAGAGGCGGACGCCCGGCCACGGCGCCTCCATCCACTCTGCTCGGGGAAACCTCCCCGGCTCCGGGGCCGCCGGCCGCGCCCCATCGTCGCGGCTCGTTTTCCGGGTGGCCGCGACATGCCCCGAGCGAGAAAGGGCCCTGCTCCACGCGGAACTGGGCGCTGACCAGGGCTGCCCAACGCCGGCCAATTCTCACGAGCGTTCTGCCCAAATCGATCCCGATTTGGGCAGAACGCTCGTGAGAATTTGCCGGAAAATCCCCGGCGAACACACTTCGGGCACCACAGGGCCCCAGGGCCGCCCCCCCCGGGGCCCTGTCCGGGATCGCGTGTCGTCGCGTTCCGGCACCGCCAGGAGGAGCTGCGGGAGGCGTGCACCGGGGAGGCCGACGCCTCCCGCTCCTCAGCCTCCGGGAGTCCCCTCCCTGGCGCCGGCAGCTGGGGCCGGGCATCCCCGAAAGCCGGGCCCGTGCCCGGGCCTGCTTGCTCAGTCTTCCGTTGCCAGGGGCCTGAGCCTTGGGGCCTCCCCATGGGGAACACTGAGTCCCGCGCCACGAGTCCCCCAACCGTCCCGGCGAC
This sequence comes from Meles meles, assembly GCF_922984935.1. Lineage (NCBI taxonomy): Eukaryota > Metazoa > Chordata > Mammalia > Carnivora > Mustelidae > Meles > Meles meles. Next base: position 1,099,946 of record NW_025721614.1, read on the forward strand.
AACGGCACCATTCGCGGCTTCGTCCCAGCCGTGGAGTGAGAGATCAATCCGCTTCCCCACAGAGGCCAGCCCCCTCCACGGGCGCCACGGCCGCCCGCCACGGCGGAGGCGGACGCCCGGCCACGGCGCCTCCATCCACTCTGCTAGGGGAAACCTCCCCGGCGCCGGGGCCGCCGGCTGCGCCCCATCGTCACGGCTCGTTTTCCGGGTGGCCGCGACATGCCCCGAGCGAGAAAGGGCCCTGATCCACGCGGAACTGGGCGCTGACCAGGGCTGCCCAACGCCGGCCAATTCTCACGAGCGTTCTGCCCAAATCGATCCCGATTTGGGCAGAACGCTCGTGAGAATTGGCCGGAAAAAGCCCGGCGAACACACTTCGGGCACCACAGGGCCGCAGGGCCGCCCCCCCCGGGGCCCTGTCCGGGATCGCGTGTCGTCGCATTCCGGCACCGCCAGGAGGAGCTGCGGGAGGCGTGCACAGGGGAGGCCGACGCCTCCCGCTCCTCAGCCTCCGGGGGTCCCCTTCCTGGCGCCGGAAGCTGGGGCCGGGCAGCCCCGAAAGCCTGGCCCGGAACCGGGCCTGCTTGCTCAGCCTTCCGTTGCCAGGGGCCTGAGCCTTGGGGCCTCCCCATGGGGAACCTTGAGTCCCGCGCCACGAGTCCCCCGACCGTCCCGGAGACAACGGCACCATTCGCGGCTTCGTCCCAGCCGTGGAGTGAGAGAACAATCCGTTTCCCCACAGAGGCCAGCCCCCTCCACGGGCGCCCCGGCCGCCCGCCACGGCGGAGGCGGACGCCCGGCCACGGCGCCTCCATCCACTCTGCTCGGGGAAACCTTCCCGGCGCCGGGTCCGCCGGCCGCGCCCCATCGTCGCGGCTCGTTTTCCGGGTGGCCGCGACATGCCCCGAGCGAGAAAGGGCCCTGCTCCACGCGGAACTGGGCGCTGACCAGGGCTGCCCAACGCCGGCCAATTCTCACGAGCGTTCTGCCCAAATCGATCCCGATTTGGGCAGAACGCTCGTGAGAATTGGCCGGAAAAACCCCGGCGAACACACTTCGGGCACCACAGGGCCCCAGGGCCGCCCCCCCCGGGGCCCTGTCCGGGATCGCGTGTCGTCGCGTTCCGGCACCGCCAGGAGGAGCTGCGGGAGGCGTGCACCGGGGAGGCCGACGCCTCCCGCTCCTCAGCCTCCGGGGGTCCCCTCCCTGGCGCCGGCAGCTGGGGCCGGGCAGCCCCGAAAGCCGGGCCCGGGCCCGGGTCTGTTTGCTCAGCCTTCCGTTGCCAGGGGCCTGAGCCTGGGGACCTCCCCATGGGGAACCCTGAGTCCCGCGCCACGAGTCCCCCGACCGTCCCGGCGACAACGGCACCATTCGCGGCTTCGTCCCAGCCGTTGAGTGAAAGATCAATCCGTTTCCCCACAGAGGCCAGCCCCCTCAACGGGCGCCCCGGCCGCCCGCCACGACAGAGGCGGACGCCCGGCCACGGCGCCTCCATCCACTCTGCTCGGGGAAACCTCCCCGGCTCCGGGGCCGCCGGCCGCGCCCCATCGTCGCGGCTCGTTTTCCGGGTGGCCGCGACATGCCCCGAGCGAGAAAGGGCCCTGCTCCACGCGGAACTGGGCGCTGACCAGGGCTGCCCAACGCCGGCCAATTCTCACGAGCGTTCTGCCCAAATCGATCCCGATTTGGGCAGAACGCTCGTGAGAATTTGCCGGAAAATCCCCGGCGAACACACTTCGGGCACCACAGGGCCCCAGGGCCGCCCCCCCCGGGGCCCTGTCCGGGATCGCGTGTCGTCGCGTTCCGGCACCGCCAGGAGGAGCTGCGGGAGGCGTGCACCGGGGAGGCCGACGCCTCCCGCTCCTCAGCCTCCGGGGGTCCCCTCCCTGGCGCCGGCAGCTGGGGCCGGGCAGCCCCGAAAGCCGGGCCCGGGCCCGGGCCTGCTTGCTCAGTCTTCCGTTGCCAGGGGCCTGAGCCTTGGGGCCTCCCCATGGGGAACACTGAGTCCCGCGCCACGAGTCCCCCGACCGTCCCGGCGACAATGGCACCATTCGCGGCTTCGTCCCAGCCGTGGAGTGAGAGATCAATCCGTTTCCCCACAGTGGCCAGCCCCCTCCACGGGCGCCACGGCCGCCCGCCACGGCGGAGGCGGACGCCCGGCCACGGCGCCTCCATCCACTCTGCTCGGGGAAACCTTCCCGGCGCCGGGTCCGCCGGCCGCGCCCCATCGTCGCGGCTCGTTTTCCGGGTGGCCGCGACATGCCCCGAGCGAGAAAGGGCCCTGATCCACGCGGAACTGGGCGCTGACCAGGGCTGCCCAACGCCGGACAATTCTCACGAGCGTTCTGCCCAAATCGATCCCGATTTGGGCAGAACGCTCGTGAGAATTGGCCGGAAAAAGCCCGGCGAACACACTTCGGGCACCACAGGGCCGCAGGGCCGCCCCCCCGGGGCCCTGTCCGGGATCGCGTGTCGTCGCGTTCCGGCACCGCCAGGAGGAGCTGCGGGAGGCGTGCACCGGGGAGGCCGACGCCTCCCGCTCCTCAGCCTCCGGGGGTCCCCTCCCTGGCGCTGGCGGCTGGGGCCGGGCAGCCCCGAAAGCCGGGCCCGGAACCGGGCCTGCTTGCTCAGCCTTCCGTTGCCAGGGGCCTGAGCCTGGGGGCCTCCCCATGGGGAAACCTGAGTCCCGCGCCACGAGTCCCCCGACCGTCCCGGAGACAACGGCACCATTCGCGGCTTCGTCCCAGCCGTGGAGTGAGAGAACAATCCGTTTCCCCACAGAGGCCAGCCCCCTCCACGGGCGCCCCAGCCGCCCACCACGGCGGAGGCGGACGCCCGGCCACGGCGCCTCCATCCACTCTGCTCGGGGAAACCTCCCCGGCGCCGGGGCCGCCGGCCGCGCCCCATCGTCGCGGCTCGTTTTCCGGGTGGCCGCGACATGCCCCGAGCGAGAAAGGGCCCTGCTCCATGCGGAACTGGGCGCTGACCAGGGCTGCCCAACGCCGGCCAATTCTCACGAGCGTTCTGCCCAAATCGATCCCGATTTGGGCAGAACGCTCGTGAGAATTGGCCGGAAAAAGCCCGGCGAACACACTTCGGGCACCACAGGGCCGCAGGGCCGCCCCCCCGGGGCCCTGTCCGGGATCGCGTGTCGTCGCGTTCCGGCACCGCCAGGAGGAGCTCCGGGAGGCGTGCACCGGGGAAGCCGACGCCTCCCGCTCCTCAGCCTCTGGGGGTCCCCTCCCTGGCGCTGGCGGCTGGGGCCGGGCAGCCCCGAAAGCCGGGCCCGGAACCGGGCCTGCTTGCTCAGCCTTCCGTTGCCAGGGGCCTGAGCCTGGGGGCCTCCCCATGGGGAACCCTGAGTCCCGCGCCACGAGTCCCCCGACCGTCCCGGCGACAACGGCACCATTCGCGGCTTCGTCCCAGCCGTGGAGTGAGAGATCAATCCGTTTCCCCACAGAGGCCAGCCCCCTCCACGGGCGCCCCGGCCGCCCGCCACGGCGGAGGCGGACGCCCGGCCACGGCGCCTCCATCCACTCTGCTCGGGGAAACCTCCCCGGCGCCGGGGCCGCCGGCCGCGCCCCATCGTCACGGCTCGTTTTCCGGGTGGCCGCGACATGCCCCGAGCGAGAAAGGGCCCTGCTCCACGCGGAACTGGGCGCTGACCAGGGCTGCCCAACGCCGGCCAATTCTCACGAGCGTTCTGCCCAAATCGATCCCGATTTGCGCAGAACGCTCGTGAGAATTGGCCGGAAAAAGCCCGGCGAACACACTTCGGGCACCACAGGGCCGCAGGGCCGCCCCCCCGGGGCCCTGTCCGGGATCGCGTGTCGTCGCGTTCTGGCTCCGCCAGGAGGAGCTGCGGGAGGCGTGCAACGGGGAGGCCGACGCCTCCCGCTCCTCAGCCTCCGGTGGTCCCCTCCCTGGCGCCGGCAGCTGGGGCCGGGCAGCCCCGAAAGCCGGGCCCGGGCCCGGGCCTGTTTGCTCAGCCTTCCGTTGCCAGGGGCCTGAGCCTGGGGACCTCCCCATGGGGAACCCTGAGTCCCGCGCCACGAGTCCCCCGACCGTCCCGGCGACAACGGCACCATTCGCGGCTTCGTCCCAGCCGTGGAGTGAGAGATCAATCCGTTTCCCCACAGAGGCCAGCCCCCTCAACGGGCGCCACGGCCGCCCGCCACGGCGGAGGCGGACGCCCGGCCACGGCGCCTCCATCCACTCTGCTAGGGGAAACCTCCCCGGCGCCGGGGCCGCCGGCTGCGCCCCATCGTCACGGCTCGTTTTCCGGGTGGCCGCGACATGCCCCGAGCGAGAAAGGGCCCTGATCCACGCGGAACTGGGCGCTGACCAGGGCTGCCCAACGCCGGCCAATTCTCACGAGCGTTCTGCCCAAATCGATCCCGATTTGGGCAGAACGCTCGTGAGAATTGGCCGGAAAAAGCCCGGCGAACACACTTCGGGCACCACAGGGCCGCAGGGCCGCCCCCCCGGGGCCCTGTCCGGGATCGCGTGTCGTCGCATTCCGGCACCGCCAGGAGGAGCTGCGGGAGGCGTGCACAGGGGAGGCCGACGCCTCCCGCTCCTCAGCCTCCGGGGGTCCCCTCCCTGGCGCCGGAAGCTGGGCCCGGGCAGCCCCGAAAGCCTGGCCCGGAACCGGGCCTGCTTGCTCAGCCTTCCGTTGCCAGGGGCCTGAGCCTTGGGGCCTCCCCATGGGGAACCCTGAGTCCCGCGCCACGAGTCCCCCGACCGTCCCGGAGACCACGGCACCATTCGCGGCTTCGTCCCAGCCGTGGAGTGAGAGAACAATCCGTTTCCCCACAGAGTCCAGCCCCCTCCACGGGCGCCCCGGCCGCCCGCCACGGCGGAGGCGGACGCCCGGCCACGGCGCCTCCATCCACTCTGCTCGGGGAAACCTTCCCGGCGCCGGGTCCGCCGGCCGCGCCCCATCGTCGCGGCTCGTTTTCCGGGTGGCCGCGACATGCCCCGAGCGAGAAAGGGCCCTGCTCCACGCGGAACTGGGCGCTGACCAGGGCTGCCCAACGCCGGCCAATTCTCACGAGCGTTCTGCCCAAATCAATCCCGATTTGGGCAGAACGCTCGTGAGAATTGGCCGGAAAAATCCCGGCGAACACACTTCGTGCACCACAGGGCCGCAGGGCCGCCCCCCCGGGGCCCTGTCCGGGATCGCGTGTCGTCGCGTTCCGGCACCGCCAGGAGGAGCTGCGGGAGGCGTGCACCGGGGAGGCCGACGCCTCCCGCTCCTCAGCCTCCGGAGGTCCCCTCCCTGGCGCCGGCAGCTGGGGCCGGGCAGCCCCGAAAGCCGGGCCCGGGCCCGGGCCTGTTTGCTCAGCCTTCCGTTGCCAGGGGCCTGAGCCTGGGGACCTCCCCATGGGGAACCCTGAGTCCCGCGCCACGAGTCCCCCGACCGTCCCGGCGACAACGGCACCATTCGCGGCTTCGTCCCAGCCGTGGAGTGAGAGATCAATCCGTTTCCCCACAGAGGCCAGCCCCCTCAACGGGCGCCCCGGCCGCCCGCCACGGCGGAGGCGGACGCCCGGCCACGGCGCCTCCATCCACTCTGCTCGGGGAAACCTCCCCGGCTCCGGGGCCGCCGGCCGCGCCCCATCGTCGCGGCTCGTTTTCCGGGTGGCCGCGACATGCCCCGAGCGAGAAAGGGCCCTGCTCCACGCGGAACTGGGCGCTGACCAGGGCTGCCCAACGCCGGCCAATTCTCACGAGCGTTCTGCCCAAATCGATCCCGATTTGGGCAGAACGCTCGTGAGAATTGGCCGGAAAAATCCCGGCGAACACACTTCGTGCACCACAGGGCCGCAGGGCCGCCCCCCCGGGGCCCTGTCCGGGATCGCGTGTCGTCGCGTTCCGGCACCGCCAGGAGGAGCTGCGGGAGGCGTGCACCGGGGAGGCCGACGCCTCCCGCTCCTCAGCCTCCGGAGGTCCCCTCCCTGGCGCCGGCAGCTGGGGCCGGGCAGCCCCGAAAGCCGGGCCCGCGCCCGGGCCTGTTTGCTCAGCCTTCCGTTGCCAGGGGCCTGAGCCTGGGGACCTCCCCATGGGGAACCCTGAGTCCCGCGCCACGAGTCCCCCGACCGTCCCGGCGACAACGGCACCATTCGCGGCTTCGTCCCAGCCGTGGAGTGAGAGATCAATCCGTTTCCCCACAGAGGCCAGCCCCCTCAACGGGCGCCACGGCCGCCCGCCACGGCGGAGGAGGACGCCCGGCCACGGCGCTTCCATCCACTCTGCTAGGGGAAACCTCCCCGGCGCCGGGGCCGCCGGCTGCGCCCCATCGTCACGGCTCGTTTTCCGGGTGGCCGCGACATGCCCCGAGCGAGAAAGGGCCCTGATCCACGCGGAACTGGGCGCTGACCAGGGCTGCCCAACGCCGGCCAATTCTCACGAGCGTTCTGCCCAAATCGATCCCGATTTGGGCAGAACGCTCGTGAGAATTGGCCGGAAAAAGCCCGGCGAACACACTTCGGGCACCACAGGGCCGCAGGGCCGCCCCCCCGGGGCCCTGTCCGGGATCGCGTGTCGTCGCATTCCGGCACCGCCAGGAGGAGCTGCGGGAGGCGTGCACAGGGGAGGCCGACGCCTCCCGCTCCTCAGCCTCCGGGGGTCCCCTCCCTGGCGCCGGAAGCTGGGGCCGGGCAGCCCCGAAAGCCTGGCCCGGAACCGGGCCTGCTTGCTCAGCCTTCCGTTGCCAGGGGCCTGAGCCTTGGGGCCTCCCCATGGGGAACCCTGAGTCCCGCGCCACGAGTCCCCCGACCGTCCCGGAGACAACGGCACCATTCGCGGCTTCGTCCCAGCCGTGGAGTGAGAGAACAATCCGTTTCCCCACAGAGGCCAGCCCCCTCCACGGGCGCCCCGGCCGCCCGCCACGGCGGAGGCGGACGCCCGGCCACGGCGCCTCCATCCACTCTGCTCGGGGAAACCTTCCCGGCGCCGGGTCCGCCGGCCGCGCCCCATCGTCGCGGCTCGTTTTCCGGGTGGTCGCGACATGCCCCGAGCGAGAAAGGGCCCTGCTCCACGCGGAACTGGGCGCTGACCAGGGCTGCCCAACGCCGGCCAATTCTCACGAGCGTTCTGCCCAAATCGATCCCGATTTGGGCAGAACGCTCGTGAGAATTGGCCGGAAAAATCCCGGCGAACACACTTTGTGCACCACAGGGCCGCAGGGCCGCCCCCCCGGGGCCCTGTCCGGGATCGCGTGTCGTCGCGTTCCGGCACCGCCAGGAGGAGCTGCGGGAGGCGTGCACCGGGGAGGCCGACGCCTCCCGCTCCTCAGCCTCTGGGGGTCCCCTCCCTGGCGCTGGCAGCTGGGGCCGGGCAGCCCCGAAACCCGGGCCCGGAACCGGGCCTGCTTGCTCAGCCTTCCGTTGCCAGGGGCCTGAGCCTGGGGGCCTCCCCATGGGGAACCCTGAGTCCCGCGCCACGAGTCCCCCGACCGTCCCGGCGACAACGGCACCATTCGCGGCTTCGTCCCAGCCGTGGAGTGAGAGATCAATCCGTTTCCCCACAGAGGCCAGCCCCCTCCACGGGCGCCCCGGCCGCCCGCCACGGCGGAGGCGGACGCCCGGCCACGGCGCCTCCATCCACTCTGCTCGGGGAATCCTCCCCGGCGCCGGGGCCGCCGGCCGCGCCCCATCGTCACGGCTCGTTTTCCGGGTGGCCGCGACATGCCCCGAGCGAGAAAGGGCCCTGCTCCACGCGGAACTGGGCGCTGACCAGGGCTGCCCAACGCCGGACAATTCTCACGAGCGTTCTGCCCAAATCGATCCCGATTTGCGCAGAACGCTCGTGAGAATTGGCCGGAAAAAGCCTGGCGAACACACTTCGGGCACCACAGGGCCGCAGGGCCGCCCCCCCGGGGCCCTGTCCGGGATCGCGTGTCGTCGCGTTCTGGCTCCGCCAGGAGGAGCTGCGGGAGGCGTGCAACGGGGAGGCCGACGCCTCCCGCTCCTCAGCCTCCGGTGGTCCCCTCCCTGGCGCCGGCAGATGGGGCCGGGCAGCCCCGAAAGCCGGGACCGGGCCCGGGCCTGTTTGCTCAGCCTTCCGTTGCCAGGGGCCTGAGCCTGGGGACCTCCCCATGGGGAACCCTGAGTCCCGCGCCACGAGTCCCCCGACCGTCCCGGCGACAACGGCACCATTCGCGGCTTCGTCCCAGCCGTGGAGTGAGAGATCAATCCGTTTCCCCACAGAGGCCAGCCCCCTCAACGGGCGCCACGGCCGCCCGCCACGGCGGAGGAGGACGCCCGGCCACGGCGCTTCCATCCACTCTGCTAGGGGAAACCTCCCCGGCGCCGGGGCCGCCGGCTGCGCACCATCGTCACGGCTCGTTTTCCGGGTGGCCGCGACATGCCCCGAGCGAGAAAGGGCCCTGATCCACGCGGAACTGGGCGCTGACCAGGGCTGCCCAACGCCGGCCAATTCTCACGAGCGTTCTGCCCAAATCGATCCCGATTTGGGCAGAACGCTCGTGAGAATTGGCCGGAAAAAGCCCGGCGAACACACTTCGGGCACCACAGGGCCGCAGGGCCGCCCCCCCGGGGCCCTGTCCGGGATCGCGTGTCGTCGCATTCCGGCACCGCCAGGAGGAGCTGCGGGAGGCGTGCACAGGGGAGGCCGACGCCTCCCGCTCCTCAGCCTCCGGGGGTCCCCTCCCTGGCGCCGGAAGCTGGGGCCGGGCAGCCCCGAAAGCCTGGCCCGGAACCGGGCCTGCTTGCTCAGCCTTCCGTTGCCAGGGGCCTGAGCCTTGGGGCCTCCCCATGGGGAACCCTGAGTCCCGCGCCACGAGTCCCCCGACCGTCCCGGAGACAACGGCACCATTCGCGGCTTCGTCCCAGCCGTGGAGTGAGAGAACAATCCGTTTCCCCACAGAGGCCAGCCCCCTCCACGGGCGCCCCGGCCGCCCGCCACGGCGGAGGTGGACGCCCGGCCACGGCGCCTCCATCCACTCTGCTCGGGGAAACCTTCCCGGCGCCGGGTCCGCCGGCCGCGCCCCATCGTCGCGGCTCGTTTTCCGGGTGGCCGCGACATGCCCCGAGCGAGAAAGGGCCCTGCTCCACGCGGAACTGGGCGCTGACCAGGGCTGCCCAACGCCGGCCAATTCTCACGAGCGTTCTGCCCAAATCGATCCCGATTTGGGCAGAACGCTCGTGAGAATTGGCCGGAAAAATCCCGGCGAACACACTTTGTGCACCACAGGGCCGCAGGGCCGCCCCCCCGGGGCCCTGTCCGGGATCGCGTGTCGTCGCGTTCCGGCACCGCCAGGAGGAGCTGCGGGAGGCGTGCACCGGGGAGGCCGACGCCTCCCGCTCCTCAGCCTCCGGAGGTCCCCTCCCTGGCGCCGGCAGCTGGGGCCGGGCAGCCCCGAAAGCCGGGCCCGGGCCCGGGCCTGTTTGCTCAGCCTTCCGTTGCCAGGGGCCTGAGCCTGGGGACCTCCCCATGGGGAACCCTGAGTCCCGCGCCACGAGTCCCCCGACCGTCCCGGCGACAACGGCACCATTCGCGGCTTCGTCCCAGCTGTGGAGTGAGAGATCAATCCGTTTCCCCACAGAGGCCAGCCCCCTCAACGGGCGCCCCGGCCGCCCGCCACGGCGGAGGCGGACGCCCGGCCACGGCGCCTCCATCCACTCTGCTCGGGGAAACCTCCCCGGCGCCGGGGCCGCCGGCCGCGCCCCATCGTCGCGGCTCGTTTTCCGGGTGGCCGCGACATGCCCCGAGCGAGAAAGGGCCCTGCTCCACGCGGAACTGGGCGCTGACCAGGGCTGCCCAACGCCGGCCAATTCTCACGAGCGTTCTGCCCAAATCGATCCCGATTTGGGCAGAACGCTCGTGAGAATTGGCCGGAAAAACCCCGGCGAACACACTTCGGGCACCACAGGGCCCCAGGGCCGCCCCCCCCGGGGCCCTGTCCGGGATCGCGTGTCGTCGCGTTCCGGCACCGCCAGGAGGAGCTGCGGGAGGCGTGCACCGGGGAGGCCGACGCCTCCCGCTCCTCAGCCTCCGGGGGTCCCCTCCCTGGCGCCGACAGCTGGGGCCGTGCAGCCCCGAAAGCCTGGCCCGGAACCGGGCCTGCTTGCTCAGCCTTCCGTTGCCAGGGGCCTGAGCCTTGGGGCCTCCCCATGGGGAACACTGAGTCCCGCGCCACGAGTCCCCCGACCGTCCTGGAGACAACGGCACCATTCGCGGCTTCGTCCCAGCCGTGGATTGAGAGAACAATCCGTTTCCCCACAGAGGCCAGCCCCCTCCACGGGCGCCCCGGCCGCCCGCCACGGCGGAGGCGGACGCCCGGCCACGGCGCCTCCATTCACTCTGCTCGGGGAAACCTCCCCGGCGCCGGGGCCGCCGGCCGCGCCCCATCGTCGCGGCTCGTTTTCCGGGTGGCCGCGACATGCCCCGAGCGAGAAAGGGCCCCGCTCCACGCGGAACTGGGCGCTGACCAGGGCTTCCCAACGCCGGCCAATTCTCACGAGCGTTCTGCCCAAATCGATTTGGGCAGAACGCTCGTGAGAATTGGCCGGAAAAATCCCGGCGAACACACTTCGTGCACCACAGGGACGCAGGGCCGCCCCCCCGGGGCCCTGTCCGGGATCGCGTGTCGTCGCGTTCCGGCACCGCCAGGAGGAGCTGCGGGAGGCGTGCACCGGGGAGGCCGACGCCTCCCGCTCCTCAGCCTCCGGGGGTCCCCTCCCTGGCGCCGGCAGCTGGGGCCGGGCAGCCCCGAAAGCCGGGCCCGGAACCGGGCCTGCTTGCTCAGCCTTCCGTTGCCAGGGGCCTGAGCCTGGGGGCCTCTCCATGGGGAACCCTGAGTCCCGCGCCACGAGTCCCCCGACCGTCCCGGCGACAACGGCACCATTCGCGGCTTCGTCCCAGCCGTGGATTGAGAGATCAATCCGTTTCCCCACAGAGGCCAGCCCCCTCCACGGGCGCCCCGGCCGCCCGCCACGGCGGAGGCGGACGCCCGGCCACGGCGCCTCCATCCACTCTGCTCGGGGAAACCTCCCCGGCGCCGGGTCCGCCAGCCGCGCCCCATCGTCGCAGCTCGTTTTCCGGGTGGCCGCGACATGCCCCGAGCGAGAAAGGGCCCTGCTCCACGCAGAACTGGGCGCTGACCAGGGCTGCCCAACGCCGGCCAATTCTCACGAGCGTTCTGCCCAAATCGATCCCGATTTGGGCAGAACGCTCGTGAGAATTGGCCGGAAAAAGCCCGGCGAACACACTTCGGACACCACAGGGCGGCAGGTCGCCCCCCCGGGGCCCTGTCCGGGATCGCGTGTCGTCGCGTTCCGGCACCGCCAGGAGGAGCTGCGGGAGGCGTGCACCGGGGAGGCCGACGCCTCCCGCTCCTCAGCCTCTGGGGGTCCCCTCCCTTGCGCCGGCAGCTAGGGCCGGGCAGCCCCGAAAGCCAGGCCCGGGCCCGGGCCTGCTTGCTCAGCCTTCCGTTGCCAGGGGCCTGAGCCTGGGGGCCTCCCCATGGGGAACCCTGTGTCCCGCGCCACGAGTCCCCCGACCGTCCCGGCGACAACGGCACCATTCGCGGCTTCGTCCCAGCCGTGGAGTGAGAGATCAATCCGTTTCCCCACAGAGGCCAGCCCCCTCCACGGGCGCCCCGGCCGCCCGCCACGGCGGAGGCGGACGCCCGGCCACGGCGCCTCCATCCACTCTGCTCGGGGAAACCTCCCCGGCGCCGGGGACGCCGGCCGCGCCCCATCGTCACGGCTCGTTTTCCGGGTGGCCGCGACATGCCCCGAGAGAGAAAGGGCCCTGCTCCACGCGGAACTGGGCGCTGACCAGGGCTGCCCAATGCCGGCCAATTCTCACGAGCGTTCTGCCCAAATCGATCCCGATTTGGGCAGAACGCTCGTGAGAATTGGTCGAAAAAGCCCGGCGAACACACTTCGGGCACCACAGGGCCCCAGGGCCGCCCCCCCCGGGGCCCTGTCCGGGATCGCGTGTCGTCGCGTTACGGCACCTCCAGGAGAGCTGCGGGAGGCGTGCACCGGGGAGGCCGACGCCTCCCGCTCCTCAGCCTCCGGGGGTCCCCTCCCTGGCGCCGGCAGCTGGGGCCGGGCAGCCCCGAAAGCCGGGCCCGGGCCCGGGCCTGCTTGCTCAGTCTTCCGTTGCCAGGGGCCTGAGCCTTGGGGCCTCCCCATGGGGAACACTGAGTCCCGCGCCACGAGTCCCCCGACCGTCCCGGCGACAACGGCACCATTCGCGGCTTCGTCCCAGCCGTGGAGTGAGAGATCAATCCGTTTCCCCACAGTGGCCAGCCCCCTCCACGGGCGCCACGGCCGCCCGCCACGGCGGAGGCGGACGCCCGGCCACGGCGCCTCCATCCACTCTGCTCGGGGAAACCTTCCCGGCGCCGGGTCCGCCGGCCGCGCCCCATCGTCGCGGCTCGTTTTCCGGGTGGCCGCGACATGCCCCGAGCGAGAAAGGGCCCTGATCCACGCGGAACTGGGCGCTGACCAGGGCTGCCCAACGCCGGACAATTCTCACGAGCGTTCTGCCCAAATCGATCCCGATTTGGGCAGAACGCTCGTGAGAATTGGCCGGAAAAATCCCGGCGAACACACTTCGTGCACCACAGGGCCGCAGGGCCGCCCCCCCGGGGCCCTGTCCGGGATCGCGTGTCGTCGCGTTCCGGCACCGCCAGGAGGAGCTGCGGGAGGCGTGCACCGGGGAGGACGACGCCTCCCGCTCCTCAGCCTCCGGAGGTCCCCTCCCTGGCGCCGGCAGCTGGGGCCGGGCAGCCCCGAAAGCCGGGCCCGGGCCCGGGCCTGCTTGCTCAGTCTTCCGTTGCCAGGGGCCTGAGCCTTGGGTCCTCCCCATGGGGAACACTGAGTCCCGCGCCACGAGTCCCCCGACCGTCCCGGCGACAACGGCACCATTCGCGGCTTCGTCCCAGCCGTGGAGTGAGAGATCAATCCGTTTCCCCACAGAGGCCAGCCCCCTCCACGGGCGCCACGGCCGCCCGCCACGGCGGCGGCGGACGCCCGGCCACGGCGCCTCCATCCACTCTGCTAGGGGAAAACTCCCCGGCGCCGGGGCCGCCGGCTGCGCCCCATCGTCACGGCTCGTTTTCCGGGTTGCCGCGACATGCCCCGAGCGAGAAAGGGCACTGCTCCACGCGGAACTGGGCGCTGACCAGGGCTGCCCAACGCCGGCCAATTCTCACGAGCGTTCTGCCCAAATCGATCCCGATTTGGGCAGAACGCTCGTGAGAATTGGCCGGAAAAAGCCCGGCGAACACACTTCGGGCACCACAGGGCCGCAGGGCCGCCCCCCCGGGGCCCTGTCCGGGATCGCGTGTCGTCGCATTCCGGCACCGCCAGGAGGAGCTGCGGGAGGCGTGCACAGGGGAGGCCGACGCCTCCCGCTCCTCAGCCTCCGGGGGTCCCCTCCCTGGCGCCGGCAGCTGGGGCCGTGCAGCCCCGAAAGCCTGGCCAGGAACCGGGCCTGCTTGCTCAGCCTTCCGTTGCCAGGGGCCTGAGCCTTGGGGCCTCCCCATGGGGAACACTGAGTCCCGCGCCACGAGTCCCCCGACCGTCCTGGAGACAACGGCACCATTCGCGGCTTCGTCCCAGCCGTGGAGTGAGAGAACAATCCGTTTCCCCACAGAGGCCAGCCCCCTCCACGGGCGCCCCGGCCGCCCGCCACGGCGGAGGCGGACGCCCGGCCACGTCGCCTCCATCCACTCTGCTCGGGGAAACCTCCCCGGCGCCGGGGCCGCCAACGCGCCCCATCGTCGCGGCTCGTTTTCCGGGTGGCCGCGACATGCCCCGAGCGAGAAAGGGCCCTGCTCCACGCGGAACTGGGCGCTGACCAGGGCTGCCCAACGCCGGCCAATTCTCACGAGCGTTCTGCCCAAATCGATCCCGATTTGGGCAGAACGCTCGTGAGAATTGGCCGGAAAAAGCCCGGCGAACACACTTCGGGCACCACAGGGCCGCAGGGCCGCCCCCCCGGGGCCCTGTCCGGGATCGCGTGTCGTCGCGTTCCGGCACCGCCAGGAGGAGCTGCGGGAGGCGTGCACCGGGGAGGCCGACGCCTCCCGCTCCTCAGCCTCCGGGGGTCCCTTCCCTGGCGCCGGCAGCTGGGGCCGGGCAGCCCCGAAAGCCGGGCCCGGAACCGGGCCTGCTTGCTCAGCCTTCCGTTGCCAGGGGCCTGAGCCTGGGGGCCTCCCCATGGGGAACCCTGAGTCCCGCGCCACGAGTCCCCCGACCGTCCCGGCGACAACGGCACCATTCACGGCTTCGTCCCAGCAGTGGAGTGAGAGATCAATCCGTTTCCCCACAGAGGCCAGCCCCCTCCACGGGCGCCCCGGCCGCCCGCCACGGCGGAGGCGGACGCCCGGCCACGGCGCATCCATCCACTCTGCTCGGGGAAACCTCCCCGGCGCCGGGGCCGCCGGCCGCGCCCCATCGTCGCGGTTCGTTTTCCGGGTGGCCGCGACATGCCCCGAGCGAGAAAGGGCCCTGCTCCACCCGGAACTGGGCGCTGACCAGGGCTGCCCAACGCCGGCCAATTCTCACGAGCGTTCTGCCCAAATCGATCCCGATTTGGGCAGAACGCTCGTGAGAATTGGCCGGAAAAACCCCGGCGAACACACTTCGGGCACCACAGGGCCCCAGGGCCGCCCCCCCCGGGGCCCTGTCCGGGATCGCGTGTCGTCGCGTTCCGGCACCGCCAGGAGGAGCTGCGGGAGGCGTGCACCGGGGAGGCCGACGCCTCCCGCTCCTCAGCCTCCGGGGGTCCCCTCCCTGGCGCCGGCAGCTGGGGCCGGGCAGCCCCGAAAGCCGGGCCCGGGCCCGGGTCTGTTTGCTCAGCCTTCCGTTGCCAGGGGCCTGAGCCTGGGGACCTCCCCATGGGGAACCCTGAGTCCCGCGCCACGAGTCCCCCGACCGTCCCGGCGACAACGGCACCATTCGCGGCTTCGTCCCAGCCGTTGAGTGACAGATCAATCCGTTTCCCCACAGAGGCCAGCCCCCTCAACGGGCGCCCCGGCCGCCCGCCACGACAGAGGCGGACGCCCGGCCACGGCGCCTCCATCCACTCTGCTCGGGGAAACCTCCCCGGCTCCGGGGCCGCCGGCCGCGCCCCATCGTCGCGGCTCGTTTTCCGGGTGGCCGCGACATGCCCCGAGCGAGAAAGGGCCCTGCTCCACGCGGAACTGGGCGCTGACCAGGGCTGCCCAACGCCGGCCAATTCTCACGAGCGTTCTGCCCAAATCGATCCCGATTTGGGCAGAACGCTCGTGAGAATTTGCCGGAAAATCCCCGGCGAACACACTTCGGGCACCACAGGGCCCCAGGGCCGCCCCCCCCGGGGCCCTGTCCGGGATCGCGTGTCGTCGCGTTCCGGCACCGCCAGGAGGAGCTGCGGGAGGCGTGCACCGGGGAGGCCGACGCCTCCCGCTCCTCAGCCTCCGGGAGTCCCCTCCCTGGCGCCGGCAGCTGGGGCCGGGCATCCCCGAAAGCCGGGCCCGTGCCCGGGCCTGCTTGCTCAGTCTTCCGTTGCCAGGGGCCTGAGCCTTGGGGCCTCCCCATGGGGAACACTGAGTCCCGCGCCACGAGTCCCCCAACCGTCCCGGCGACAACGGCACCATTCGCGGCTTCGTCCCAGCCGTGGAGTGAGAGATCAATCCGCTTCCCCACAGAGGCCAGCCCCCTCCACGGGCGCCACGGCCGCCCGCCACGGCGGAGGCGGACGCCCGGCCACGGCGCCTCCATCCACTCTGCTAGGGGAAACCTCCCCGGCGCCGGGGCCGCCGGCTGCGCCCCATCGTCACGGCTCGTTTTCCGGGTGGCCGCGACATGCCCCGAGCGAGAAAGGGCCCTGATCCACGCGGAACTGGGCGCTGACCAGGGCTGCCCAACGCCGGCCAATTCTCACGAGCGTTCTGCCCAAATCGATCCCGATTTGGGCAGAACGCTCGTGAGAATTGGCCGGAAAAAGCCCGGCGAACACACTTCGGGCACCACAGGGCCGCAGGGCCGCCCCCCCGGGGCCCTGTCCGGGATCGCGTGTCGTCGCATTCCGGCACCGCCAGGAGGAGCTGCGGGAGGCGTGCACAGGGGAGGCCGACGCCTCCCGCTCCTCAGCCTCCGGGGGTCCCCTTCCTGGCGCCGGAAGCTGGGGCCGGGCAGCCCCGAAAGCCTGGCCCGGAACCGGGCCTGCTTGCTCAGCCTTCCGTTGCCAGGGGCCTGAGCCTTGGGGCCTCCCCATGGGGAACCTTGAGTCCCGCGCCACGAGTCCCCCGACCGTCCCGGAGACAACGGCACCATTCGCGGCTTCGTCCCAGCCGTGGAGTGAGAGAACAATCCGTTTCCCCACAGAGGCCAGCCCCCTCCACGGGCGCCCCGGCCGCCCGCCACGGCGGAGGCGGACGCCCGGCCACGGCGCCTCCATCCACTCTGCTCGGGGAAACCTTCCCGGCGCCGGGTCCGCCGGCCGCGCCCCATCGTCGCGGCTCGTTTTCCGGGTGGCCGCGACATGCCCCGAGCGAGAAAGGGCCCTGCTCCACGCGGAACTGGGCGCTGACCAGGGCTGCCCAACGCCGGCCAATTCTCACGAGCGTTCTGCCCAAATCGATCCCGATTTGGGCAGAACGCTCGTGAGAATTGGCCGGAAAAATCCCGGCGAACACACTTTGTGCACCACAGGGCCGCAGGGCCGCCCCCCCGGGGCCCTGTCCGGGATCGCGTGTCGTCGCGTTCCGGCACCGCCAGGAGGAGCTGCGGGAGGCGTGCACCGGGGAGGCCGACGCCTCCCGCTCCTCAGCCTCCGGAGGTCCCCTCCCTGGCGCCGGCAGCTGGGGCCGGGCAGCCCCGAAAGCCGGGCCCGGGCCCGGGCCTGTTTGCTCAGCCTTCCGTTGCCAGGGGCCTGAGCCTGGGGACCTCCCCATGGGGAACCCTGAGTCCCGCGCCACGAGTCCACCGACCGTCCCGGCGACAACGGCACCATTCGCGGCTTCGTCCCAGCAGTGGAGTGAGAGATCAATCCGTTTCCCCACAGAGGCCAGCCCCCTCAACGGGCGCCCCGGCCGCCCGCCACGGCGGAGGCGGACGCCCGGCCACGGCGCATCCATCCACTCTGCTCGGGGAAACCTCCCCGGCGCCGGGGCCGCCGGCCGCGCCCCATCGTCGCGGTTCGTTTTCCGGGTGGCCGCGACATGCCCCGAGCGAGAAAGGGCCCTGCTCCACGCGGAACTGGGCGCTGACCAGGGCTGCCCAACGCCGGCCAATTCTCACGAGCGTTCTGCCCAAATCGATCCCGATTTGGGCAGAACGCTCGTGAGAATTGGCCGGAAAAAGCCCGGCGAACACACTTCGGGCACCACAGGGCCCCAGGGCCGCCCCCCCCGGGGCCCTGTCCGGGATCGCGTGTCGTCGCGTTCCGGCACCGCCAGGAGGAGCTGCGGGAGGCGTGCACCGGGGAGGCCGACGCCTCCCGCTCCTCAGCCTCCGGGGGTCCCCTCCCTGGCGCCGGCAGCTGGGGCCGGGCAGCCCCGAAAGCCGGGCCCGGGCCCGGGTCTGTTTGCTCAGCCTTCCGTTGCCAGGGGCCTGAGCCTGGGGACCTCCCCATGGGGAACCCTGAGTCCCGCGCCACGAGTCCCCCGACCGTCCCGGCGACAACGGCACCATTCGCGGCTTCGTCCCAGCCGTTGAGTGAAAGATCAATCCGTTTCCCCACAGAGGCCAGCCCCCTCAACGGGCGCCCCGGCCGCCCGCCACGACAGAGGCGGACGCCCGGCCACGGCGCCTCCATCCACTCTGCTCGGGGAAACCTCCCCGGCTCCGGGGCCGCCGGCCGCGCCCCATCGTCGCGGCTCGTTTTCCGGGTGGCCGCGACATGCCCCGAGCGAGAAAGGGCCCTGCTCCACGCGGAACTGGGCGCTGACCAGGGCTGCCCAACGCCGGCCAATTCTCACGAGCGTTCTGCCCAAATCGATCCCGATTTGGGCAGAACGCTCGTGAGAATTTGCCGGAAAATCCCCGGCGAACACACTTCGGGCACCACAGGGCCCCAGGGCCGCCCCCCCCGGGGCCCTGTCCGGGATCGCGTGTCGTCGCGTTCCGGCACCGCCAGGAGGAGCTGCGGGAGGCGTGCACCGGGGAGGCCGACGCCTCCCGCTCCTCAGCCTCCGGGAGTCCCCTCCCTGGCGCCGGCAGCTGGGGCCGTGCAGCCCCGAAAGCCTGGCCCGGAACCGGGCCTGCTTGCTCAGCCTTCCGTTGCCAGGGGCCTGAGCCTGGGGGCCTCCCCATGGGGAACCCTGAGTCCCGCGCCACGAGTCCCCCGACCGTCCCGGCGACAACGGCACCATTCGCGGCTTCGTCCCAGCCGTGGAGTGAGAGATCAATCCGTTTCCCCACAGAGGCCAGCCCCCTCCACGGACGCCCCGGCCGCCCGCCACGGCGGAGGCGGACGCCCGGCCACGGCGCCTCCATCCACTCTGCTCGGGGAAACCTCCCCGGCGCCGGGGCCGCCGGCCGCGCCCCATCGTCACGGCTCGTTTTCCGGGTGGCCGCGACATGCCCCGAGCGAGAAAGGGCCCTGCTCCACGCGGAACTGGGCGCTGACCAGGGCTGCCCAATGCCGGCCAATTCTCACGAGCGTTCTGCCCAAATCGATCCCGATTTGGGCAGAACGCTCGTGAGAATTGGCCGAAAAAGCCCGGCGAACACACTTCGGGAACCACAGGGCCCCAGGGCCGCCCCCCCCGGGGCCCTATCCGGGATCGCGTGTCGTCGCGTTACGGCACCTCCAGGAGAGCTGCGGGAGGCGTGCACCGGGGAGGCCGACGCCTCCCGCTCCTCAGCCTCCGGGGGTCCCCTCCCTGGCGCCGGCAGCTGGGGCCGGGCAGCCCCGAAAGCCGGGCCCGGGCCCGGGCCTGCTTGCTCAGTCTTCCGTTGCCAGGGGCCTGAGCCTTGGGGCCTCCCCATGGGGAACACTGAGTCCCGCGCCACGAGTCCCCCGACCGTCCCGGCGACAACGGCACCATTCGCGGCTTCGTCCCAGCCGTGGAGTGAGAGATCAATCCGTTTCCCCACAGTGGCCAGCCCCCTCCACGGGCGCCACGGCCGCCCGCCACGGCGGAGGCGGACGCCCGGCCACGGCGCCTCCATCCACTCTGCTCGGGGAAACCTTCCCGGCGCCGGGTCCGCCGGCCGCGCCCCATCGTCGCGGCTCGTTTTCCGGGTGGCCGCGACATGCCCCGAGCGAGAAAGGGCCCTGCACCACGCGGAACTGGGCGCTGACCAGGGCTGCCCAACGCCGGCCAATACTCACGAGCGTTCTGCCCAAATCGATCCCGATTTGGGCAGAACGCTCGTGAGAATTGGCCGGAAAAATCCCGGCGAACACACTTCGTGCACCACAGGGCCGCAGGGCCGCCCCCCCGGGGCCCTGTCCGGGATCGCGTGTCATCGCGTTCCGGCACCGCCAGGAGGAGCTGCGGGAGGCGTGCACCGGGGAGGCCGACGCCTCCCGCTCCTCAGCCTCCGGAGGTCCCCTCCCTGGCGCCGGCAGCTGGGGCCGGGCAGCCCCGAAAGCCGGGCCCGGGCCCGGGCCTGCTTGCTCAGTCTTCCGTTGCCAGGGGCCTGAGCCTGGGGGCCTCCCCATGGGGAACACTGAGTCCCGCGCCACGAGTCCCCCGACCGTCCCGGCGACAACGGCACCATTCGCGGCTTCGTCCCAGCCGTGGAGTGAGAGATCAATCCGTTTCCCCACAGAGGCCAGCCCCCTCCACGGGCGCCACGGCCGCCCGCCACGGCGGAGGCGGACGCCCGGCCACGGCGCCTCCATCCACTCTGCTAGGGGAAAACTCCCCGGCGCCGGGGCCGCCGGCCGCGCCCCATCGTCACGGCTCGTTTTCCGGGTGGCCGCGACATGCCCCGAGGGAGAAAGGGCCCTGCTCCACGCGGAACTGGGCGCTGCCCAGGGCTGCCCAACGCCGGCCAATTCTCAGGAGCGTTCTGCCCAAATCGATCCCGATTTGGGCAGAACGCTCGTGAGAATTGGCCGGAAAAAGCCCGGCGAACACACTTCGGGCACCACAGGGCCGCAGGGCCGCCTCCCCGGGGCCCTGTCCGGGATCGCGTGTCGTCGCATTCCGGCACCGCCAGGAGGAGCTGCGGGAGGCGTGCACAGGGGAGGCCGACGCCTCCCGCTCCTCAGCCTCCGGGGGTCCCCTCCCTGGCGCCGACAGCTGGGGCCGTGCAGCCCCGAAAGCCTGGCCCGGAACCGGGCCTGCTTGCTCAGCCTTCCGTTGCCAGGGGCCTGAGCCTTGGGGCCTCCCCATGGGGAACACTGAGTCCCGCGCCACGAGTCCCCCGACCGTCCTGGAGACAACGGCACCATTCGCGGCTTCGTCCCAGCCGTGGATTGAGAGAACAATCCGTTTCCCCACAGAGGCCAGCCCCCTCCACGGGCGCCCCGGCCGCCCGCCACGGCGGAGGCGGACGCCCGGCCACGGCGCCTCCATCCACTCTGCTCGGGGAAACCACCCCGGCGCCGGGGCCGCCGGCCGCGCCCCATCGTCGCGGCTCGTTTTCCGGGTGGCCGCGACATGCCCCGAGCGAGAAAGGGCCCTGCTCCACGCGGAACTGGGCGCTGACCAGGGCTTCCCAACGCCGGCCAATTCTCACGAGCGTTCTGCCCAAATCGATCCCGATTTGGGCAGAACGCTCGTGAGAATTGGCCGGAAAAAGCCCGGCGAACACACTTCGGGCACCACAGGGACGCAGGGCCGCCCCCCCGGGGCCCTGTCCGGGATCGCGTGTCGTCGCGTTCCGGCACCGCCAGGAGGAGCTGCGGGAGGCGTGCACCGGGGAGGCCGACGCCTCCCGCTCCTCAGCCTCCGGGGGTCCCCTCCCTGGCGCCGGCAGCTGGGGCCGGGCAGCCCCGAAAGCCGGGCCCGGAACCGGGCCTGCTTGCTCAGCCTTCCGTTGCCAGGGGCCTGAGCCTGGGGGCCTCTCCATGGGGAACCCTTAGTCCCGCGCCACGAGTCCCCCGACCGTCCCGGCGACAACGGCACCATTCGCGGCTTCGTCCCAGCCGTGGAGTGAGAGATCAATCCGTTTCCCCACAGAGGCCAGCCCCCTCCACGGGCGCCCCGGCCGCCCGCCACGGCGGAGGCGGACGCCCGGCCACGGCGCCTCCATCCACTCTGCTCGGGGAAACCTCCCCGGCGCCGGGTCCGCCGGCCGCGCCCCATCGTCGCAGCTCGTTTTCCGGGTGGCCGCGACATGCCCCGAGCGAGAAAGGGCCCTGCTCCACGCAGAACTGGGCGCTGACCAGGGCTGCCCAACGCCGGCCAATTCTCACGAGCGTTCTGCCCAAATCGATCCCGATTTGGGCAGAACGCTCGTGAGAATTGGCCGGAAAAAGCCCGGCGAACACACTTCGGACACCACAGGGCGGCAGGTCGCCCCCCCGGGGCCCTGTCCGGGATCGCGTGTCGTCGCGTTCCGGCACCGCCAGGAGGAGCTGCGGGAGGCGTGCACCGGGGAGGCCGACGCCTCCCGCTCCTCAGCCTCTGGGGGTCCCCTCCCTTGCGCCGGCAGCTAGGGCCGGGCAGCCCCGAAAGCCAGGCCCGGGCCCGGGCCTGCTTGCTCAGCCTTCCGTTGCCAGGGGCCTGAGCCTGGGGGCCTCCCCATGGGGAACCCTGTGTCCCGCGCCACGAGTCCCCCGACCGTCCCGGCGACAACGGCACCATTCGCGGCTTCGTCCCAGCCGTGGAGTGAGAGATCAATCCGTTTCCCCACAGAGGCCAGCCCCCTCCACGGGCGCCCCGGCCGCCCGCCACGGCGGAGGCGGACGCCCGGCCACGGCGCCTCCATCCACTCTGCTCGGGGAAACCTCCCCGGCGCCGGGGCCGCCGGCCGCGCCCCATCGTCACGGCTCGTTTTCCGGGTGGCCGCGACATGCCCCGAGAGAGAAAGGGCCCTGCTCCACGCGGAACTGGGCGCTGACCAGGGCTGCCCAATGCCGGCCAATTCTCACGAGCGTTCTGCCCAAATCGATCCCGATTTGGGCAGAACGCTCGTGAGAATTGGCCGAAAAAGCCCGGCGAACACACTTCGGGCACCACAGGGCCCCAGGGCCGCCCCCCCCGGGGCCCTGTCCGGGATCGCGTGTCGTCGCGTTACGGCACCTCCAGGAGAGCTGCGGGAGGCGTGCACCGGGGAGGCCGACGCCTCCCGCTCCTCAGCCTCCGGGGGTCCCCTCCCTGGCGCCGGCAGCTGGGGCCGGGCAGCCCCGAAAGCCGGGCCCGGGCCCGGGCCTGCTTGCTCAGTCTTCCGTTGCCAGGGGCCTGAGCGTTGGGGCCTCCCCATGGGGAACACTGAGTCCCGCGCCACGAGTCCCCCGACCGTCCCGGCGACAACGGCACCAACGCGGCTTCGTTCCAGCCGTGGAGTGAGAGATCAATCCGTTTCCCCACAGTGGCAAGCCCCCTCCACGGGCGCCACGGCCGCCCGCCACGGCGGAGGCGGACGCCCGGCCACGGCGCCTCCATCCACTCTGCTCGGGGAAACCTTCCCGGCGCCGGGTCCGCCGGCCGCGCCCCATCGTCGCGGCTCGTTTTCCGGGTGGCCGCGACATGCCCCGAGCGAGAAAGGGCCCTGCTCCACGCGGAACTGGGCGCTGACCAGGGCTGCCCAACGCCGGCCAATTCTCACGAGCGTTCTGCCCAAATCGATCCCGATTTGGGCAGAACGCTCGTGAGAATTGGCCGGAAAAATCCCGGCGAACACACTTCGTGCACCACAGGGCCGCAGGGCCGCCCCCCCGGGGCCCTGTCCGGGATCGCGTGTCGTCGCGTTCCGGCACCGCCAGGAGGAGCTGCGGGAGGCGTGCACCGGGGAGGACGACGCCTCCCGCTCCTCAGCCTCCGGAGGTCCCCTCCCTGGCGCCGGCAGCTGGGGCCGGGCAGCCCCGAAAGCCGGGCCCGGGCCCGGGCCTGCTTGCTCAGTCTTCCGTTGCCAGGGGCCTGAGCCTTGGGTCCTCCCCATGGGGAACACTGAGTCCCGCGCCACGAGTCCCCCGACCGTCCCGGCGACAACGGCACCATTCGAGGCTTCGTCCCAGCCGTGGAGTGAGAGATCAATCCGTTTACCCACAGAGGCCAGCCCCCTCCACGGGCGCCACGGCCGCCCGCCACGGCGGAGGCGGACGCCCGGCCACGGCGCCTCCATCCACTCTGCTAGGGGAAAACTCCCCGGCGCCGGGGCCGCCGGCTGCGCCCCATCGTCACGGCTCGTTTTCCGGGTTGCCGCGACATGCCCCGAGCGAGAAAGGGCACTGCTCCACGCGGAACTGGGCGCTGACCAGGGCTGCCCAACGCCGGCCAATTCTCACGAGCGTTCTGCCCAAATCGATCCCGATTTGG
Organism: Meles meles; assembly: GCF_922984935.1. Taxonomy (NCBI): domain Eukaryota; kingdom Metazoa; phylum Chordata; class Mammalia; order Carnivora; family Mustelidae; genus Meles; species Meles meles. The sequence continues at coordinate 1,123,356 of NW_025721614.1, forward strand.
GCAGAACGCTCGTGAGAATTGGCCGGAAAAAGCCCGGCGAACACACTTCGGGCACCACAGGGCCGCAGGGCCGCCCCCCCGGGGCCCTGTCCGGGATCGCGTGTCGTCGCATTCCGGCACCGCCAGGAGGAGCTGCGGGAGGCGTGCACAGGGGAGGCCGACGCCTCCCGCTCCTCAGCCTCCGGGGGTCCCCTCCCTGGCGCCGGCAGCTGGGGCCGTGCAGCCCCGAAAGCCTGGCCAGGAACCGGGCCTGCTTGCTCAGCCTTCCGTTGCCAGGGGCCTGAGCCTTGGGGCCTCCCCATGGGGAACACTGAGTCCCGCGCCACGAGTCCCCCGACCGTCCTGGAGACAACGGCACCATTCGCGGCTTCGTCCCAGCCGTGGAGTGAGAGAACAATCCGTTTCCCCACAGAGGCCAGCCCCCTCCACGGGCGCCCCGGCCGCCCGCCACGGTGGAGGCGGACGCCCGGCCACGGCGCCTCCATCCACTCTGCTCGGGGAAACCTCCCCGGCGCCGGGGCCGCCGGCCGCGCCCCATCGTCACGGCTCGTTTTCCGGGTGGCCGCGACATGCCCCGAGCGAGAAAGGGCCCTGCTCCACGCGGAACTGGGCGCTGACCAGGGCTGCCCAACGCCGGCCAATTCTCACGAGCGTTCTGCCCAAATCGATCCCGATTTGGGCAGAACGCTCGTGAGAATTGGCCGGAAAAAGCCCGGCGAACACACTTCGGGCACCACAGGGACGCAGGGCCGCCCCCCCGGGGCCCTGTCCGGGATCGCGTGTCGTCGCGTTCCGGCACCGCCAGGAGGAGCTGCGGGAGGCGTGCACCGGGGAGGCCGACGCCTCCCGCTCCTCAGCCTCCGGGGGTCCCCTCCCTGGCGCCGGCAGCTGGGGCCGGGCAGCCCCGAAAGCCGGGCCCGGAACCGGGCCTGCTTGCTCAGCCTTCCGTTGCCAGGGGCCTGAGCCTGGGGGCCTCTCCATGGGGAACCCTGAGTCCCGCGCCACGAGTCCCCCGACCGTCCCGGCGACAACGACACCATTCGCGGCTTCGTCCCAGCCGTGGAGTGAGAGATCAATCCGTTTCCCCACAGAGGCCAGCCCCCTCCACGGGCGCCCCGGCCGCCCGCCACGGCGGAGGCGGACGCCTGGCCACGGCGCCTCCATCCACTCTGCTCGGGGAAACCTCCCCGGCGCCGGGTCCGCCGGCCGCGCCCCATCGTCGCAGCTCGTTTTCCGGGTGGCCGCGACATGCCCCGAGCGAGAAAGGGCCCTGCTCCACGCAGAACTGGGCGCTGACCAGGGCTGCCCAACGCCGGCCAATTCTCACGAGCGTTCTGCCCAAATCGATCCCGATTTGGGCAGAACGCTCGTGAGAATTGGCCGGAAAAAGCCCGGCGAACACACTTCGGACACCACAGGGCGGCAGGTCGCCCCCCCGGGGCCCTGTCCGGGATCGCGTGTCGTCGCGTTCCGGCACCGCCAGGAGGAGCTGCGGGAGGCGTGCACCGGGGAGGCCGACGCCTCCCGCTCCTCAGCCTCTGGGGGTCCCCTCCCTTGCGCCGGCAGCTAGGGCCGGGCAGCCCCGAAAGCCAGGCCCGGGCCCGGGCCTGCTTGCTCAGCCTTCCGTTGCCAGGGACCTGAGCCTGGGGGCCTCCCCATGGGGAACCCTGTGTCCTGCGCCACGAGTCCCCCGACCGTCCCGGCGACAACGGCACCATTCGCGGCTTCGTTCCAGCCGTGGAGTGAGAGATCAATCCGTTTCCCCACAGAGGCCAGCCCCCTCCACGGGCGCCCCGGCCGCCCGCCACGGCGGAGGCGGACGCCCGGCCACGGCGCCTCCATCCACTCTGCTCGGGGAAACCTCCCCGGCGCCGGGGCCGCCGGCCGCGCCCCATCGTCACGGCTCGTTTTCCGGGTGGCCGCGACATGCCCCGAGAGAGAAAGGGCCCTGCTCCACGCGGAACTGGGCGCTGACCAGGGCTGCCCAATGCCGGCCAATTCTCACGAGCGTTCTGCCCAAATCGATCCCGATTTGGGCAGAACGCTCGTGAGAATTGGCCGAAAAAGCCCGGCGAACACACTTCGGGCACCACAGGGCCCCAGGGCCGCCCCCCCCGGGGCCCTGTCCGGGATCGCGTGTCGTCGCGTTACGGCACCTCCAGGAGAGCTGCGGGAGGCGTGCACCGGGGAGGCCGACGCCTCCCGCTCCTCAGCCTCCGGGGGTCCCCTCCCTGGCGCCGGCAGCTGGGGCCGGGCAGCCCCGAAAGCCGGGCCCGGGCCCGGGCCTGCTTGCTCAGTCTTCCGTTGCCAGGGGCCTGAGCCTTGGGGCCTCCCCATGGGGAACCCTGAGTCCCGCGCCACGAGTCCCCCGACCGTCCCGGCGACAACGGCACCATTCGCGGCTTCGTCCCAGCCGTGGAGTGAGAGATCAATCCGTTTCCCCACAGAGGCCAGCCCCCTCCACGGGCGCCCCGGCCGCCCGCCACGGCGGAGGCGGACGCCCGGCCACGTCGCCTCCATCCACTCTGCTCGGGGAAAGCTCCCCGGCGCCGGGGCCGCCGGCCGCGCCCCATCGTCGCGGCTCGTTTTCCGGGTGGCCGCGACATGCCCCGAGCGAGAAAGGGCCCTGCTCCACGCGGAACTGGGCGCTGACCAGGGCTGCCCAACGCCGGCCAATTCTCACGAGCGTTCTGCCCAAATCGATCCCGATTTGGGCAGAACGCTCGTGAGAATTGGCCGGAAAAAAGCCCGGCGAACACACTTCGGGCACCACAGGGCCGCAGGGCCGCCCCCCCGGGGCCCTGTCCGGGATCGCGTGTCGTCGCGTTCCGGCACCGCCAGGAGGAGCTGCGGGAGGCGTGCACCGGGGAGGCCGACGCCTCCCGCTCCTCAGCCTCCGGGGGTCCCTTCCCTGGCGCCGGCAGCTGGGGCCGGGCAGCCCCGAAAGCCGGGCCCGGAACCGGGCCTGCTTGCTCAGCCTTCCGTTGCCAGGGGCCTGAGCCTGGGGGCCTCCCCATGGGGAACCCTGAGTCCCGCGCCACGAGTCCCCCGACCGTCCCGGCGACAACGGCACCATTCGCGGCTTCGTCCCAGCCGTGGAGTGAGAGATCAATCCGTTTACCCACAGAGGCCAGCCCCCTCCACGGGCGCCACGGCCGCCCGCCACGGCGGAGGCGGACGCCCGGCCACGGCGCCTCCATCCACTCTGCTAGGGGAAAACTCCCCGGCGCCGGGGCCGCCGGCTGCGCCCCATCGTCACGGCTCGTTTTCCGGGTTGCCGCGACATGCCCCGAGCGAGAAAGGGCACTGCTCCACGCGGAACTGGGCGCTGACCAGGGCTGCCCAACGCCGGCCAATTCTCACGAGCGTTCTGCCCAAATCGATCCCGATTTGGGCAGAACGCTCGTGAGAATTGGCCGGAAAAAGCCCGGCGAACACACTTCGGGCACCACAGGGCCGCAGGGCCGCCCCCCCGGGGCCCTGTCCGGGATCGCGTGTCGTCGCATTCCGGCACCGCCAGGAGGAGCTGCGGGAGGCGTGCACAGGGGAGGCCGACGCCTCCCGCTCCTCAGCCTCCGGGGGTCCCCTCCCTGGCGCCGGCAGCTGGGGCCGTGCAGCCCCGAAAGCCTGGCCAGGAACCGGGCCTGCTTGCTCAGCCTTCCGTTGCCAGGGGCCTGAGCCTTGGGGCCTCCCCATGGGGAACACTGAGTCCCGCGCCACGAGTCCCCCGACCGTCCTGGAGACAACGGCACCATTCGCGGCTTCGTCCCAGCCGTGGAGTGAGAGAACAATCCGTTTCCCCACAGAGGCCAGCCCCCTCCACGGGCGCCCCGGCCGCCCGCCACGGTGGAGGCGGACGCCCGGCCACGGCGCCTCCATCCACTCTGCTCGGGGAAACCTCCCCGGCGCCGGGGCCGCCGGCCGCGCCCCATCGTCACGGCTCGTTTTCCGGGTGGCCGCGACATGCCCCGAGCGAGAAAGGGCCCTGCTCCACGCGGAACTGGGCGCTGACCAGGGCTGCCCAACGCCGGCCAATTCTCACGAGCGTTCTGCCCAAATCGATCCCGATTTGGGCAGAACGCTCGTGAGAATTGGCCGGAAAAAGCCCGGCGAACACACTTCGGGCACCACAGGGACGCAGGGCCGCCCCCCCGGGGCCCTGTCCGGGATCGCGTGTCGTCGCGTTCCGGCACCGCCAGGAGGAGCTGCGGGAGGCGTGCACCGGGGAGGCCGACGCCTCCCGCTCCTCAGCCTCCGGGGGTCCCCTCCCTGGCGCCGGCAGCTGGGGCCGGGCAGCCCCGAAAGCCGGGCCCGGAACCGGGCCTGCTTGCTCAGCCTTCCGTTGCCAGGGGCCTGAGCCTGGGGGCCTCTCCATGGGGAACCCTGAGTCCCGCGCCACGAGTCCCCCGACTGTCCCGGCGACAACGACACCATTCGCGGCTTCGTCCCAGCCGTGGAGTGAGAGATCAATCCGTTTCCCCACAGAGGCCAGCCCCCTCCACGGGCGCCCCGGCCGCCCGCCACGGCGGAGGCGGACGCCTGGCCACGGCGCCTCCATCCACTCTGCTCGGGGAAACCTCCCCGGCGCCGGGTCCGCCGGCCGCGCCCCATCGTCGCAGCTCGTTTTCCGGGTGGCCGCGACATGCCCCGAGCGAGAAAGGGCCCTGCTCCACGCAGAACTGGGCGCTGACCAGGGCTGCCCAACGCCGGCCAATTCTCACGAGCGTTCTGCCCAAATCGATCCCGATTTGGGCAGAACGCTCGTGAGAATTGGCCGGAAAAAGCCCGGCGAACACACTTCGGACACCACAGGGCGGCAGGTCGCCCCCCCGGGGCCCTGTCCGGGATCGCGTGTCGTCGCGTTCCGGCACCGCCAGGAGGAGCTGCGGGAGGCGTGCACCGGGGAGGCCGACGCCTCCCGCTCCTCAGCCTCTGGGGGTCCCCTCCCTTGCGCCGGCAGCTAGGGCCGGGCAGCCCCGAAAGCCAGGCCCGGGCCCGGGCCTGCTTGCTCAGCCTTCCGTTGCCAGGGACCTGAGCCTGGGGGCCTCCCCATGGGGAACCCTGTGTCCTGCGCCACGAGTCCCCCGACCGTCCCGGCGACAACGGCACCATTCGCGGCTTCGTCCCAGCCGTGGAGTGAGAGATCAATCCGTTTCCCCACAGAGGCCAGCCCCCTCCACGGGCGCCCCGGCCGCCCGCCACGGCGGAGGCGGACGCCCGGCCACGGCGCCTCCATCCACTCTGCTCGGGGAAACCTCCCCGGCGCCGGGGCCGCCGGCCGCGCCCCATCGTCACGGCTCGTTTTCCGGGTGGCCGCGACATGACCCGAGAGAGAAAGGGCCCTGCTCCACGCGGAACTGGGCGCTGACCAGGGCTGCCCAATGCCGGCCAATTCTCACGAGCGTTCTGCCCAAATCGATCCCGATTTGGGCAGAACGCTCGTGAGAATTGGCCGAAAAAGCCCGGCGAACACACTTCGGGCACCACAGGGCCCCAGGGCCGCCCCCCCCGGGGCCCTGTCCGGGATCGCGTGTCGTCGCGTTACGGCACCTCCAGGAGAGCTGCGGGAGGCGTGCACCGGGGAGGCCGACGCCTCCCGCTCCTCAGCCTCCGGGGGTCCCCTCCCTGGCGCCGGCAGCTGGGGCCGGGCAGCCCCGAAAGCCGGGCCCGGGCCCGGGCCTGCTTGCTCAGTCTTCCGTTGCCAGGGGCCTGAGCCTTGGGGCCTCCCCATGGGGAACCCTGAGTCCCGCGCCACGAGTCCCCCGACCGTCCCGGCGACAACGGCACCATTCGCGGCTTCGTCCCAGCCGTGGAGTGAGAGATCAATCCGTTTCCCCACAGAGGCCAGCCCCCTCCACGGGCGCCCCGGCCACCCGCCACGGCGGAGGCGGACGCCCGGCCACGTCGCCTCCATCCACTCTGCTCGGGGAAAGCTCCCCGGCGCCGGGGCCGCCGGCCGCGCCCCATCGTCGCGGCTCGTTTTCCGGGTGGCCGCGACATGCCCCGAGCGAGAAAGGGCCCTGCTCCACGCGGAACTGGGCGCTGACCAGGGCTGCCCAACGCCGGCCAATTCTCACGAGCGTTCTGCCCAAATCGATCCCGATTTGGGCAGAACGCTCGTGAGAATTGGCCGGAAAAAGCCCGGCGAACACACTTCGGGCACCACAGGGCCGCAGGGCCGCCCCCCCGGGGCCCTGTCCGGGATCGCGTGTCGTCGCGTTCCGGCACCGCCAGGAGGAGCTGCGGGAGGCTTGCACCGGGGAGGCCGACGCCTCCCGCTCCTCAGCCTCCGGGGGTCCCTTCCCTGGCGCCGGCAGCTGGGGCCGGGCAGCCCCGAAAGCCGGGCCCGGAACCGGGCCTGCTTGCTCAGCCTTCCGTTGCCAGGGGCCTGAGCCTGGGGGCCTCCCCATGGGGAACCCTGAGTCCCGCGCCACGAGTCCCCCGACCGTCCCGGCGACAACGGCACCATTCGCGGCTTCGTCCCAGCCGTGGAGTGAGAGATCAATCCGTTTCCCCACAGAGGCCAGCCCCCTCCACGGGCGCCCCGGCCGCCCGCCACGGCGGAGGCGGACGCCCGGCCACGGCGCCTCCATCCACTCTGCTCGGGGAAACCTCCCCGGCGCCGGGGCCGCCGGCCGCGCCCCATCGTCACGGCTCGTTTTCCGGGTGGCCGCGACATGCCCCGAGCGAGAAAGGGCCCTGCTCCACGCGGAACTGGGCGCTGACCAGGGCTGCCCAACGCCGGCCAATTCTCACGAGCGTTCTGCCCAAATCGATCCCGATTTGGGCAGAACGCTCGTGAGAATTGGCCGGAAAAAGCCCGGCGAACACACTTCGGGCACCACAGGGCCCCAGGGCCGCCCCCCCCGGGGCCCTGTCCGGGATCGCGTGTCGTCGCGTTCCGGCACCGCCAGGAGGAGCTGCGGGAGGCGTGCACCGGGGAGGCCGACGCCTCCCGCTCCTCAGACTCCGGGGGTCCCCTCCCTGGCGCCGGCAGCTGGGGCCGGGCAGCCCCGAAAGCCGGGCCCGGGCCCGGGCCTGCTTGCTCAGCCTTCCGTTGCCAGTGGCCTGAGCCTGGGGGCCTCCCCATGGGGAACCCTGAGTCCCGCGCCACGACCCCCGACCGTCCCGGAGACAACGGCACCATTCGCGGCTTCGTCCCAGCCATGGAGTGAGAGAACAATCCGTTTCCCCACAGAGGCCAGCCCCCTCCACGGGCGCCCCGGCCGCCCGCCACGGCGGAAGCGGACGCCCGGCCACGGCGCCTCCATCCACTCTGCTCGGGGAAACCTCCCCGGCGCCGGGTCCGCCGGCCGCGCCCCATCGTCGCGGCTCGTTTTCCGGGAGGCCGCGACATGCCCCGAGCGAGAAAGGGCCCTGCTCCACGCAGAACTGGGCGCTGACCAGGGCTGCCCAACACCGGCCAATTCTCACGAGCGTTCTGCCCAAATCGATCCCGATTTGGGCAGAACGCTCGTGAGAATTGGCCGGAAAAAGCCCGGCGAACACACTTCGGGCACCACAGGGCGGCAGGTCGCCCCCCCGGGGCCCTGTCCGGGATCGCGTGTCGTCGCGTTCCGGCACCGCCAGGAGGAGCTGCGGGAGGCGTTCACCGGGGAGGCCGACGCCTCCCGCTCCTCAGCCTCTGGGGGTCCCCTCCCTTGCGCCGGCAGCTAGGGCCGGGCAGCCCCGAAAGCCGGGCCCGGGCCCGGGCCTGCTTGCTCAGCCTTCCGTTGCCAGGGGCCTGAGCCTGGGGGCCTCCCCATGGGGAAACCTGAGTCCCGCGCCACGAGTCCCCCGACCGTCCCGGAGACAACGGCACCATTCGCGGCTTCGTCCCAGCCGTGGAGTGAGAGAACAATCCGTTTCCCCACAGAGGCCAGCCCCCTCCACGGGCGCCCCGGCCGCCCACCACGGCGGAGGCGGACGCCCGGCCACGGCGCCTCCATTCACTCTGCTCGGGGAAACCTCCCCGGCGCCGGGGCCGCCGGCCGCGCCCCATCGTCGCGGCTCGTTTTCCGGGTGGCCGCGACATGCCCCGAGCGAGAAAGGGCCCTGCACCACGCGGAACTGGGCGCTGACCAGGGCTGCCCAACGCCGGCCAATTCTCACGAGCGTTCTGCCCAAATCGATCCCGATTTGGGCAGAACGCTCGTGAGAATTGGCCGGAAAAAGCCCGGCGAACACACTTCGGGCACCACAGGGCCGCAGGGCCGCCCCCCCTGGGCCCTGTCCGGGATCGCGTGTCGTCGCGTTCCGGCACCGCCAGGAGGAGCTGCGGGAGGCGTGCACCGGGGAGGCCGACGCCTCCCGCTCCTCAGCCTCCAGGGGTCCCCTCCCTGGCGCCGGCAGCTGGGGCCGGGCAGCCCCGAAAGCCGGGCCCGGGCCCGGGCCTGCTTGCTCAGTCTTCCGTTGCCAGGGGCCTGAGCCTGGGGGCCTCCCCAAGGGGAACCCTGAGTCCCGCGCCACGAGTCCCCCGACCGTCCCGGCGACAACTGCACAATTCGCGGCTTCGTCCCAGCCGTGGAGTGAGAGAACAATCCGTTTCCCCACAGAGGCCAGGCCCCTCCACGGGCGCCCCGGCCGCCCGCCACGGCGGAGGCGGACGCCCGGCCACGGCGCCTCCATCCACTCTGCTCGGGGAAACCTCCCCGGCGCCGGGGCCGCCGGCCGCGCCCCATCGTCGCGGCTCGTTTTCCGGGTGGCCGCGACATGCCCCGAGTGAGAAAGGGCCCTGCTCCACGCGGAACTGGCCGTTGAACAGGGCTGCCCAACGCCGGCCAATTCTCACGAGCGTTCTGCCCAAATCGATCCCGATTTGGGCAGAACGCTCGTGAGAATTGGCCGGAAAAACACCGGCGAACACACTTCGGGCACCACAGGGCCGCAGGGCCCCCCCCCAGGGGCTCTGTCCGGGATCGCGTGTCGTCGCGTTCCGGCACCGCCAGGAGGAGCTGCGGGAGGCGTGTACCGGGGAGGCCGACGCCTCCCGCTCCTCAGGCTCCGGGGTCCCCTCCCTGGCGCCGGCAGCTGGGGCCGGGCAGCCCCGAAAGCCGGGCCCGGAACCGGGCCTGTTTGCTCAGTCTTCCGTTGCCAGGGGCCTGAGCCTGGGGGCCTCCCCATGGGGAACCCTAAATCCCGCGACACGAGTCCCCCGACCCTCCCGGCGACAACGGCACCATTCGCGGCTTCGTCCCAGCCGTGGAGTGAGAGATCAATCCGTTTCCCCACAGAGGCCAGCCCCCTCTACGGGCGCCCCTGCCGCCCACCACGGCGGAGGCGGACGCCCGGCCACGGCGCCTCCATCCACTCTGCTCGGGTAAACCTCCCCGGCGCCGGGGCCGCCGGCCGCGCCCCATCGTCGCGGCTCGTTTTCCGGGTGGCCGCGACATGCCCCGAGCGAGAAAGGGCCCTGCTCCACGCGGAACTGGGCGCTGACCAGGGCTGCCCAACGCCGGCCAATTCTCACGAGCGTTCTGCCCAAATCGATCCCGATTTGGGCAGAACGCTCGTGAGAATTGGCCGGAAATTGCCCGGCGAACACACTTCGGGCACCACAGGGCCGCAGGGCCGCCCCCCCGGGGCCCTGTCCGGGATCGCGTGTCGTCGCGTTCCGGCACCGCCAGGAGGAGCTGCGGGAGGCGTGCACAGGGGAGGCCGACGCCTCCCGCTCCTCAGCCTCCGGGGGTCCCCGCCCTGGCGCCGGCAGCTGGGGCCGGGCAGCCCCGAAAGCCGGGCCCGGAACCGGGCCTGTTTGCTCAGTCTTCCGTTGCCAGGGGCCTGAGCCTGGGGGCCTCCCCATGGGGAACCCTGAGTCCCGCGCCACGAGTCCCCCGACCGTCCCGGTGACAACGGCACCATTCGCGGCTTCGTCCCAGCCGTGGAGTGAGAGATCAATCCGTTTCCCCACAGAGGCCAGCCCCCTCCACGGGCGCCCCGGCCGCCCGCCACGGCGGAGGCGGACGCCCGGCCACGGCGCCTCCATCCACTCTGCTCGGGGAAACCTCCCCGGCGCCGGGGCCGCCGGCCGCGCCCCATCGTCGCGGCTCGTTTTGCGGGAGGCCGCGACATGCCCCGAGCGAGAAAGGGCCCTGCTCCACGCGGAACTGGGCGCTGACCAGGGCTGCCCAACGCCGGCCAATTCTCACGAGCGTTCTGCCCAAATCGATCCCGATTTGGGCAGAACGCTCGTGAGAATTGGCCGGAAAAAGCCCGGCGAACACACTTCGGGCACCACAGGGCCGCAGGGCCGCCCCCCCGGGGCCCTGTCCGGGATCGCGTGTCGTCGCGTTCCGGCACCGCCAGGAGGACTGCGGGAGGCGTGCACCGGGGAGGCCGACGCCTCCCGCTCCTCAGCCTCCGGGGGTCCCCTCCCTGGCGCTGGCAGCTGGGGCCGGGCTGCCCCGAAAGCCGGGCGCGGAACCGGGCCTGCTTGCTCAGCCTTCCGTTGCCAGGGGCCTGAGCCTGGGGGCCTCCCCATGGGGAAACCTGAGTCCCGCGCCACGAGTCCCCCGACCGTCCCGGAGACAACGGCACCATTCGCGGCTTCGTCCCAGCCGTGGAGTGAGAGAACAATCCGTTTCCCCACAGAGGCCAGCCCCTCCACGGGCGCCCCGGCCGCCCACCACGGCGGAGGCGGACGCCCGGCCACGGCGCCTCCATCCACTCTGCTCGGGGAAACCTCCCCGGCGCCGGGGCCGCCGGCCGCGCCCCATCATCGCGGCTCGTTTTCCGGGTGGCCGCGACATGCCCCGAGCGAGAAAGGGCCCTGCTCCACGCGGAACTGGGCGCTGACCAGGGCTGCCCAACGCCGGCAAATTCTCACGAGCGTTCTGCCCAAATCGATCCCGATTTGGGCAGAACGCTCGTGAGAATTGGCCGGAAAAAGCCCGGCGAACACACTTCGGGCACCACAGGGCCGCAGGGCCGCCCCCCCGGGGCCCTGTCCGGGATCGCGTGTCGTCGCGTTCCGGCACCGCCAGGAGGAGCTGCGGGAGGCGTGCACCGGGGAGGCCGACGCCTCCCGCTCCTCAGCCTCCGGGGGTCCCCTCCCTGGCGCTGGCAGCTGGGGCCGGGCAGCCCCGAAAGCCGGGCCCGGGCCCGGGCCTGCTTGCTCAGCCTTCCGTTGCCAGGGGCCTGAGCCTGGGGGCCTCCCCATGGGCAACACTGAGTCCCGCGCCACGAGTCCCCCGACCGTCCCAGCGACAACGGCACCATTCGCGGCTTCGTCCCAGCCGTGGAGTGAGAGATCAATCCGTTTCCCCACAGAGGCCAGCCCCCTCCACGGGCGCCCCGGCCGCCCACCACGGCGGAGGCGGACGCCCGGCCACGGCGCCTCCATCCACTCTGCTCGGGGAAACCTCCCCGGCGCCGGGTCCGCCGGCCGCGCCCCATCGTCTCGGCTCGTTTTCCGGGTGGCCGCGACATGCCCCGAGCGAGAAAGGGCCCTGCTCCACGCGGAACTGGGCGCTGACCAGGGCTGCCCAACGCCGGCCAATTCTCACGAGCGTTCTGCCCAAATCGATCCCGATTTGGGCAGAACGCTCGTGAGAATTGGCCGGAAATTGCCCGGCGAACACACTTCGGGCACCACAGGGCCGCAGGGCCGCCCCCCCGGGGCCCTGTCCGGGATCGCGTGTCGTCGCGTTCCGGCACCGCCAGGAGGAGCTGCGGGAGGCGTGCACCGGGGAGGCCGACGCCTGCCGCTCCTCAGACTCCGGGGGTCCCCGCCCTGGCGCCGGCAGCTGGGGCCGGGCAGCCCCGAAAGCCGGGCCCGGAACCGGGCCTGTTTGCTCAGTCTTCCGTTGCCAGGGGCCTGAGCCTGGGGGCCTCCCCATGGGGAACCCTGAGTCCCGCGCCACGAGTCCCCCCGACCGTCCCGGTGACAACGGCACCATTCGCGGCTTCGTCCCAGCCGTGGAGTGAGAGATCAATCCGTTTCCCCACAGAGGCCAGCCCCCTCCACGGGCGCCCCGGCCGCCCGCCACGGCGGAGGCGGACGCCCGGCCACGGCGCCTCCATCCACTCTGCTCGGGGAAACCTCCCCGGCGCCGGGGCCGCCGGCCGCGCCCCATCGTCGCGGCTCGTTTTCCGGGTGTCCGCGACATGCCCCGAGCGAGAAAGGGCCCTGCTCCACGCGGAACTGGGCGCTGACCAGGGCTGCCCAACGCCGGCCAATTCTCACGAGCGTTCTGCCCAAATCGATCCCGATTTGGGCAGAACGCTCGTGAGAATTGGCCGAAAAAAGCCCGGCGAACACACTTCGGGCACCACAGGGCGGCAGGTCGCCCCCCCGGGGCCCTGTCCGGGATCGCGTGTCGTCGCGTTCCGGCACCGCCAGGAGGAGCTGTGGGAGGCGTGCACCGGGGAGGCCGACGCCTCCCGCTCCTCAGCCTCCGGGGGTCCCCTCCCTTGCGCCGGCAGCTAGGGCCGGTCAGCCCCGAAAGCCGGGCCCGGGCCCGGGCCTGCTTGCTCAGCCTTCCATTGCCAGGGGCCTGAGCCTGGGGGCCTCCCCATGGGGAACACTGAGTCCCGCGCCACGAGTCCCCCGACCGTCCCGGAGACAACGGCACCATTCGCGGCTTCGTCCCAGCCGTGGAGTGAGAGAACAATCCGTTTCCCCACAGAGGCCAGGCCCCTCCACGGGCGCCCCGGCCGCCCGCCACGGCGGAGGTGGACGCCCGGCCACGGCGCCTCCATCCACTCTGCTCGGGGAAACCTCCCCGGCGCCGGTCCGCCGGCCGCGCCCCATCGTCGCGGCTCGTTTTTTGGGTGGCCGCGACATGCCCCGAGCGAGAAAGGGCCCTGCTCCACGCGGAACTGGGCGCTGACCAGGGCTGCCCAACGCCGGCCAATTCTCACGAGCGTTCTGCCCAAATAGATCCTGATTTGGGCAGAACGCTCGTGAGAATTGGCCGGAAAAAGCCCGGCGAACACACTTCGGGCACCACAGGGCCGCAGGGCCGCCCCCCCGGGGCCCTGTCCGGGATCGCGTGTCGTCGCGTTCCGGCACCGCCAGGAGGAACTGCGGGAGGCGTGCACCGGGGAGGCCGACGCCTCCCGCTCCTCAGCCTCCGGGGGTCCCCTCCCTGGCGCCGGCAGCTGGGGCCGGGCAGCCCCGAAAGCCGGGCCCGGGCCCGGGCCTGTTTGCTCAGCCTTCCGTTGCCAGGGGCCTGAGCCTGGGGGCCTCCCCATGGGGAACACTGAGTCCCGCGCCACGAGTCCCCCGGTCGTCCCGGCGACAACGGCACCATTCGCGGCTTCGTCCCAGCCGTGGAGTGAGAGATCAATCCGTTTCCCCACAGAGGCCAGCCCCCTCCACGGGCGCCCCGGCCGCCCGCCACGGCGGAGGCGGACGCCCGGCCACGGCGCCTCCATCCACTCTGCTCGGGGAAACCTCCCCGGCGCCGGGTCCGCCGGCCGCGCCCCATCGTCGCGGCTCGTTTTCCGGGTGGCCGCGACATGCCCCGAGCGAGAAAGGGCCCTGCTCCACGCGGAACTGGGCGCTGACCAGGGCTGCCCAACGCCGGCCAATTCTCACGAGCGTTCTGCCCAAATCGATCCCGATTTGGGCAGAACGCTCGTGAGAATTGGCCGGAAAAAGCCCGGCGAACACACTTCGGGCACCACAGGGCCGCAGGGCCGCCCCCCCGGGGCCCTGTCCGGGATCGCGTGTCGTCGCGTTCCGGCACCGCCAGGAGGAGCTGCGGGAGGCGTGTACCGGGGAGGCCGACGCCTCCCGCTCCTCAGGCTCCGGGGTCCCCTCCCTGGCGCCGGCAGCTGGGGCCGGGCAGCCCCGAAAGCCGGGCCCGGAACCGGGCCTGTTTGCTCAGTCTTCCGTTGCCAGGGGCCTGAGCCTGGGGGCCTCCCCATGGGGAACCCTAAATCCCGCGACACGAGTCCCCCGACCGTCCCGGCGACAACGGCACCATTCGCGGCTTCGTCCCAGCCGTGGAGTGAGAGATCAATCCGTTTCCCCACAGAGGCCAGCCCCCTCCACGGGCGCCCCGGCCGCCCACCACGGCGGAGGCGGACGCCCGGCCACGGCGCCTCCATTCACTCTGCTCGGGGAAACCTCCCCGGCGCCGGGGCCGCCGGCCGCGCCCCATCGTCGCGGCTCGTTTTCCGGGTGGCCGCGACATGCCCCGAGCGAGAAAGGGCCCTGCACCACGCGGAACTGGGCGCTGACCAGGGCTGCCCAACGCCGGCCAATTCTCACGAGCGTTCTGCCCAAATCGATCCCGATTTGGGCAGAACGCTCGTGAGAATTGGCCGGAAAAAGCCCGGCGAACACACTTCGGGCACCACAGGGCCGCAGGGCCGCCCCCCCGGGGCCCTGTCCGGGATCGCGTGTCGTCGCGTTCCGGCACCGCCAGGAGGAGCTGCGGGAGGCGTGCACCGGGGAGGCCGACGCCTCCCGCTCCTCAGCCTCCAGGGGTCCCCTCCCTGGCGCCGGCAGCTGGGGCCGGGCAGCCCCGAAAGCCGGGCCCGGGCCCGGGCCTGCTTGCTCAGTCTTCCGTTGCCAGGGGCCTGAGCCTGGGGGCCTCCCCAAGGGGAACCCTGAGTCCCGCGCCACGAGTCCCCCGACCGTCCCGGCGACAACTGCACAATTCGCGGCTTCGTCCCAGCCGTGGAGTGAGAGAACAATCCGTTTCCCCACAGAGGCCAGGCCCCTCCACGGGCGCCCCGGCCGCCCGCCACGGCGGAGGCGGACGCCCGGCCACGGCGCCTCCATCCACTCTGCTCGGGGAAACCTCCCCGGCGCCGGGGCCTCCGGCCGCGCCCCATCGTCGCGGCTCGTTTTCCGGGTGGCCGCGACATGCCCCGAGTGAGAAAGGGCCCTGCTCCACGCGGAACTGGCCGTTGAACAGGGCTGCCCAACGCCGGCCAATTCTCACGAGCGTTCTGCCCAAATCGATCCCGATTTGGGCAGAACGCTCGTGAGAATTGGCCGGAAAAACCCCGGCGAACACACTTCGGGCACCACAGGGCCGCAGGGCCCCCCCCCAGGGGCTCTGTCCGGGATCGCGTGTCGTCGCGTTCCGGCACCGCCAGGAGGAGCTGCGGGAGGCGTGTACCGGGGAGGCCGACGCCTCCCGCTCCTCAGGCTCCGGGGTCCCCTCCCTGGCGCCGGCAGCTGGGGCCGGGCAGCCCCGAAAGCCGGGCCCGGAACCGGGCCTGTTTGCTCAGTCTTCCGTTGCCAGGGGCCTGAGCCTGGGGGCCTCCCCATGGGGAACCCTGAGTCCCGCGCCACGAGTCCCCCGACCGTCCCGGTGACAACGGCACCATTCGCGGCTTCGTCCCAGCCGTGGAGTGAGAGATCAATCCGTTTCCCCACAGAGGCCAGCCCCCTCCACGGGCGCCCCGGCCGCCCGCCACGGCGGAGGCGGACGCCCGGCCACGGCGCCTCCATCCACTCTGCTCGGGGAAACCTCCCCGGCGCCGGGGCCGCCGGCCGCGCCCCATCGTCGCGGCTCGTTTTGCGGGAGGCCGCGACATGCCCCGAGCGAGAAAGGGCCCTGCTCCACGCGGAACTGGGCGCTGACCAGGGCTGCCCAACGCCGGCCAATTCTCACGAGCGTTCTGCCCAAATCGATCCCGATTTGGGCAGAACGCTCGTGAGAATTGGCCGGAAAAAGCCCGGCGAACACACTTCGGGCACCACAGGGCCGCAGGGCCGCCCCCCCGGGGCCCTGTCCGGGATCGCGTGTCGTCGCGTTCCGGCACCGCCAGGAGGAGCTGCGGGAGGCGTGCACCGGGGAGGCCGACGCCTCCCGCTCCTCAGCCTCCGGGGGTCCCCTCCCTGGCGCTGGCAGCTGGGGCCGGGCTGCCCCGAAAGCCGGGCGCGGAACCGGGCCTGCTTGCTCAGCCTTCCGTTGCCAGGGGCCTGAGCCTGGGGGCCTCCCCATGGGGAAACCTGAGTCCCGCGCCACGAGTCCCCCGACCGTCCCGGAGACAACGGCACCATTCGCGGCTTCGTCCCAGCCGTGGAGTGAGAGAACAATCCGTTTCCCCACAGAGGCCAGCCCCCTCCACGGGCGCCCCGGCCGCCCACCACGGCGGAGGCGGACGCCCGGCCACGGCGCCTCCATCCACTCTGCTCGGGGAAACCTCCCCGGCGCCGGGGCCGCCGGCCGCGCCCCATCATCGCGGCTCGTTTTCCGGGTGGCCGCGACATGCCCCGAGCGAGAAAGGGCCCTGCTCCACGCGGAACTGGGCGCTGACCAGGGCTGCCCAACGCCGGCAAATTCTCACGAGCGTTCTGCCCAAATCGATCCCGATTTGGGCAGAACGCTCGTGAGAATTGGCCGGAAAAAGCCCGGCAAACACACTTCGGGCACCACAGGGCCGCAGGGCCGCCCCCCCGGGGCCCTGTCCGGGATCGCGTGTCGTCGCGTTCCGGCACCGCCAGGAGGAGCTGCGGGAGGCGTGCACCGGGGAGGCCGACGCCTCCCGCTCCTCAGCCTCCGGAAGTCCCCTCCCTGGCGCTGGCAGCTGGGGCCGGGCAGCCCCGAAAGCCGGGCCCGGGCCCGGGCCTGCTTGCTCAGCCTTCCGTTGCCAGGGGCCTGAGCCTGGGGGCCTCCCCATGGGCAACACTGAGTCCAGCGCCACGAGTCCCCCGACCGTCCCAGCGACAACGGCACCATTCGCGGCTTCGTCCCAGCCGTGGAGTGAGAGATCAATCCGTTTCCCCACAGAGGCCAGCCCCCTCCACGGGCGCCCCGGCCGCCCACCACGGCGGAGGCGGACGCCCGGCCACGGCGCCTCCATCCACTCTGCTCGGGGAAACCTCCCCGGCGCCGGGTCCGCCGGCCGCGCCCCATCGTCTCGGCTCGTTTTCCGGGTGGCCGCGACATGCCCCGAGCGAGAAAGGGCCCTGCTCCACGCGGAACTGGGCGCTGACCAGGGCTGCCCAACGCCGGCCAATTCTCACGAGCGTTCTGCCCAAATCGATCCCGATTTGGGCAGAACGCTCGTGAGAATTGGCCGGAAATTGCCCGGCGAACACACTTCGGGCACCACAGGGCCGCAGGGCCCGCCCCCCGGGGCCCTGTCCGGGATCGCGTGTCGTCGCGTTCCGGCACCGCCAGGAGGAGCTGCGGGAGGCGTGCACCGGGGAGGCCGACGCCTCCCGCTCCTCAGCCTCCGGGGGTCCCCGCCCTGGCGCCGGCAGCTGGGGCCGGGCAGCCCCGAAAGCCGGGCCCGGAACCGGGCCTGTTTGCTCAGTCTTCCGTTGCCAGGGGCCTGAGCCTGGGGGCCTCCCCATGGGGAACACTGAGTCCCGCGCCACGAGTCCCCCCGACCGTCCCGGTGACAACGGCACCATTCGCGGCTTCGTCCCAGCCGTGGAGTGAGAGATCAATCCGTTTCCCCACAGAGGCCAGCCCCCTCCACGGGCGCCCCGGCCGCCCGCCACGGCGGAGGCGGACGCCCGGCCACGGCGCCTCCATCCACTCTGCTCGGGGAAACCTCCCCGGCGCCGGGGCCGCCGGCCGCGCCCCATCGTCGCGGCTCGTTTTGCGGGAGGCCGCGACATGCCCCGAGCGAGAAAGGGCCCTGCTCCACGCGGAACTGGGCGCTGACCAGGGCTGCCCAACGCCGGCCAATTCTCACGAGCGTTCTGCCCAAATCGATCCCGATTTGGGCAGAACGCTCGTGAGAATTGGCCGGAAAAAGCCCGGCGAACACACTTCGGGCACCACAGGGCCGCAGGGCCGCCCCCCCGGGGCCCTGTCCGGGATCGCGTGTCGTCGCGTTCCGGCACCGCCAGGAGGAGCTGCGGGAGGCGTGCACCGGGGAGGCCGACGCCTCCCGCTCCTCAGCCTCCGGGGGTCCCCTCCCTGGCGCTGGCAGCTGGGGCCGGGCAGCCCCGAAAGCCGGGCCCGGAACCGGGCCTGCTTGCTCAGCCTTCCGTTGCCAGGGGCCTGAGCCTGGGGGCCTCCCCATGGGGAAACCTGAGTCCCGCGCCACGAGTCCCCCGACCGTCCCGGAGACAACGGCACCATTCGCGGCTTCATCCCAGCCGTGGAGTGAGAGAACAATCCGTTTCCCCACAGAGGCCAGCCCCCTCCACGGGCGCCCCGGCCGCCCGCCACGGCGGAGGCGGACGCCCGGCCACGGCGCCTCCATCCACTCTGCTCGGGGAAACCTCCCCGGTGCCGGGGCCTCGGCCGCGCCCCATCGTCGCGGCTCGTTTTCCGGGTGGCCGCGACATGCCCCGAGCGAGAAAGGGCCCTGCTCCACGCGGAACTGGGCGCTGACCAGGGCTGCCCAACGCCGGCCAATTCTCACGAGCGTTCTGCCCAAATCGATCCCGATTTGGGCAGAACGCTCGTGAGAATTGGCCGGAAAAACCCCGGCGAACAAACTTCGGGCACCACAGGGCCGCAGGGCCCCCCCCACGGGGCCCTGTCCGGGATCGCGTGTTATCGCGTTCCGGCACCGCCAGGAGGAGCTGCGGGAGGCGTGTACCGGGGAGGCCGACGCCTCCCGCTCATCAGGCTCCGGGGTCCCCTCCCTGGCGCCGGCAGCTGGGGCCGGGCAGCCCCGAAAGCCGGGCCCGGAACCGGGCCTGTTTGCTCTGTCTTCCGTTGCCAGGGGCCTGAGCCTGGGGGCCACCCCATGGGGAACCCTAAATCCCGCGCCACGAGTCCCCCGACCGTCCCGGCGACAACGGCACCATTCGCGGCTTCGTCCCAGCCGTGGAGTGAGAGATCAATCCGTTTCCCCACAGAGGCCAGCCCCCTCCACGGGCGCCCCGGCCGCCCGCCACGGCGGAGGCGGACGCCCGGCCACGGCGCCTCCATCCACTCTGCTCGGGGAAACCTCCCCGGCGCCGGGGCCGCCGGCCGCGCCCCATCGTCGCGGCTCGTTTTCCGGGTGGCCGCGACATGCCCCGAGCGAGAAAGGGCCCTGCTCCACGCGGAACTGGGCGCTGACCAGGGCTGCCCAACGCCGGCCAATTCTCACGAGCGTTCTGCCCAAATCGATCCCGATTTGGGCAGAACGCTCGTGAGAATTGGCCGGAAAAAGCCCGGCGAACACACTTCGGGCACCACAGGGCCGCAGGGCCGCCCCCCCGGGGCCCTGTCCGGGATCGCGTGTCGTCGCGTTCCGGCACCGCCAGGAGGAGCTGCGGGAGGCGTGCACCGGGGAGGCCGACGCCTCCCGCTCCTCAGCCTCTGGGGGTCCCCTCCCTGGCGCTGGCAGCTGGGGCCGGGCAGCCCCGAAAGCCGGGCCCGGAACCGGGCCTGCTTGCTCAGTCTTCCGTTGCCAGGGGCCTGAGCCTGGGGGCCTCCCCATGGGGAACCCTGAGTCCCGCGCCACGAGTCCCCCGACCGTCCCGGCGACAACGGCACCATTCGCGGCTTCGTCCCAGCCGTGGAGTGAGAGATCAATCCGTTTCCCCACAGAGGCCAGCCCCCTCCACGGGCGCCCCGGCCGCCCGCCACGGCGGAGGCGGACGCCCGGCCACGGCGCCTCCATCCACTCTGCTCGGGGAAACCTCCCCGGCGCCGGGGCCGCCGGCCGCGCCCCATCGTCACGGCTCGTTTTCCGGGTGGCCGCGACATGCCCCGAGCGAGAAAGGGCCCTGCTCCACGCGGAACTGGGCGCTGACCAGGGCTGCCCAACGCCGGCCAATTCTCACGAGCGTTCTGCCCAAATCGATCCCGATTTGCGCAGAACGCTCGTGAGAATTGGCCGGAAAAAGCCCGGCGAACACACTTCGGGCACCACAGGGCCGCAGGGCCGCCCCCCCGGGGCCCTGTCCGGGATCGCGTGTCGTCGCGTTCTGGCTCCGCCAGGAGGAGCTGCGGGAGGCGTGCAACGGGGAGGCCGACGCCTCCCGCTCCTCAGCCTCCGGTGGTCCCCTCCCTGGCGCCGGCAGCTGGGGCCGGGCAGCCCCGAAAGCCGGGCCCGGGCCCGGGCCTGTTTGCTCAGCCTTCCGTTGCCAGGGGCCTGAGCCTGGGGACCTCCCCATGGGGAACCCTGAGTCCCGCGCCACGAGTCCCCCGACCGTCCCGGCCACAACGGCACCATTCGCGGCTTCGTCCCAGCCGTGGAGTGAGAGATCAATCCGTTTCTCCACAGAGGCCAGCCCCCTCAACGGGCGCCACGGCCGCCCGCCACGGCGGAGGCGGACGCCCGGCCACGGCGCCTCCATCCACTCTGCTAGGGGAAACCTCCCCGGCGCCGGGGCCGCCGGCTGCGCCCCATCGTCACGGCTCGTTTTCCGGGTGGCCGCGACATGCCCCGAGCGAGAAAGGGCCCTGCTCCACGCGGAACTGGGCGCTGACCAGGGCTGCCCAACGCCGGCCAATTCTCACGAGCGTTCTGCCCAAATCGATCCCGATTTGGGCAGAACGCTCGTGAGAATTGGCCGGAAAAAGCCCGGCGAACACACTTCGGGCACCACAGGGCCGCAGGGCCGCCCCCCCGGGGCCCTGTCCGGGATCGCGTGTCGTCGCATTCCGGCACCGCCAGGAGGAGCTGCGGGAGGCGTGCACAGGGGAGGCCGACGCCTCCCGCTCCTCAGCCTCCGGGGGTCGCCTCCCTGGCGCCGGAAGCTGGGGCCGGGCAGCCCCGAAAGCCTGGCCCGGAACCGGGCCTGCTTGCTCAGCCTTCCGTTGCCAGGGGCCTGAGCCTTGGGGCCTCCCCATGGGGAACCCTGAGTCCCGCGCAACGAGTCCCCCGACCGTCCCGGAGACAACGGCACCATTCGCGGCTTCGTCCCAGCCGTGGAGTGAGAGAACAATCCGTTTCCCCACAGAGGCCAGCCCCCTCCACGGGCGCCCCGGCCGCCCGCCACGGCGGAGGCGGACGCCCGGCCACGGCGCCTACATCCACTCTGCTCGGGGAAACCTTCCCGGCGCCGGGTCCGCCGGCCGCGCCCCATCGTCGCGGCTCGTTTTCCGGGTGGCCGCGACATGCCCCGAGCGAGAAAGGGCCCTGCTCCACGCGGAACTGGGCGCTGACCAGGGCTGCCCAACGCCGGCCAATTCTCACGAGCGTTCTGCCCAAATCGATCCTGATTTGGGCAGAACGCTCGTGAGAATTGGCTGGAAAAATCCCGGCGAACACACTTCGTGCACCACAGGGCCGCAGGGCCGCCCCCCCGGGGCCCTGTCCGGGATCGCGTGTCGTCGCGTTCCGGCACCACCAGGAGGAGCTGCGGGAGGCGTGCACCGGGGAGGCCGACGCCTCCCGCTCCTCAGCCTCCGGAGGTCCCCTCCCTGGCGCCGGCAGCTGGGGCCGGGCAGCCCCGAAAGCCGGGCCCGGGCCCGGGCCTGTTTGCTCAGCCTTCCGTTGCCAGGGGCCTGAGCCTGGGGACCTCCCCATGGGGAACCCTGAGTCCCGCGCCACGAGTCCCCCGACCGTCCCGGCGACAACGGCACCATTCGCGGCTTCGTCCCAGCCGTGGAGTGAGAGATCAATCCGTTTCCCCACAGAGGCCAGCCCCCTCAACGGGCGCCCCGGCCGCCCGCCACGGCGGAGGCGGACGCCCGGCCACGGCGCATCCATCCACTCTGCTCGGGGAAACCTCCCCGGCGCCGGGGCCACGGGCCGCGCCCCATCGTCGCGGCTCGTTTTCCGGGTGGGCGCGACATGCCCCGAGCGAGAAAGGGCCCTGCTCCACGCGGAACTGGGCGCTGACCAGGGCTGCCCAACGCCGGCCAATTCTCACGAGCGTTCTGCCCAAATCGATCCCGATTTGGGCAGAACGCTCGTGAGAATTGGCCGGAAAAACCCCGGCGAACACACTTCGGGCACCACAGGGCCCCAGGGCCGCCCCCCCCGGGGCTCTGTCCGGGATCGCGTGTCGTCGCGTTCCGGCACCGCCAGGAGGAGCTGCGGGAGGCGTGCACCGGGGAGGCCGACGCCTCCCGCTCCTCAGCCTCCGGGGGTCCCCTCCCTGGCGCCGGCAGCTGGGGCCGGGCAGCCCCGAAAGCCGGGCCCGGGCCCGGGCCTGTTTGCTCAGCCTTCCGTTGCCAGGGGCCTGAGCCTGGGGACCTCCCCATGGGGAACCCTGAGTCCCGCGCCACGAGTCCCCCGACCGTCCCGGCGACAACGGCACCATTCGCGGCTTCGTCCCAGCCGTGGAGTGAGAGATCAATCCGTTTCCCCACAGAGGCCAGCCCCCTCAACGGGCGCCCCGGCCGCCCGCCACGGCGGAGGCGGACGCCCGGCCACGGCGCCTCCATCCACTCTGCTCGGGGAAACCTCCCCGGCTCCGGGGCCGCCGGCCGCGCCCCATCGTCGCGGCTCGTTTTCCGGGTGGCCGCGACATGCCCCGAGCGAGAAAGGGCCCTGCTCCACGCGGAACTGGGCGCTGACCAGGGCTGCCCAACGCCGGCCAATTCTCACGAGCGTTCTGCCCAAATCGATCCCGATTTGGGCAGAACGCTCGTGAGAATTGGCCGGAAAATCCCCGGCGAACACACTTCGGGCACCACAGGGCCCCAGGGCCGCCCCCCCCGGGGCCCTGTCCGGGAACGCGTGTCGTCGCGTTCCGGCACCGCCAGGAGGAGCTGCGGGAGGCGTGCACCGGGGAGGCCGACGCCTCCCGCTCCTCAGCCTCCGGGGGTCCCCTCCCTGGCGCCGGCAGCTGGGGCCGGGCATCCCCGAAAGCCGGGCCCGTGCCCGGGCCTGCTTGCTCAGGCTTCCGTTGCCAGGGGCCTGAGCCTTGGGGCCTCCCCATGGGGAACACTGAGTCCCGCGCCACGAGTCCCCCAACCGTCCCGGCGACAACGGCACCATTCGCGGCTTCGTCCCAGCCGTGGAGTGAGAGATCAATCCGTTTCCCCACAGAGGCCAGCCCCCTCCACGGGCGCCACGGCCGCCCGCCACGGCGGAGGCGGACGCCCGGCCACGGCGCCTCCATCCACACTGCTAGGGGAAACCTCCCCGGCGCCGGGGCCGCCGGCTGCGCCCCATCGTCACGGCTCGTTTTCCGGGTGGCCGCGACATGCCCCGAGCGAGAAAGGGCCCTGCTCCACGCGGAACTGGGCGCTGACCAGGGCTGCCCAACGCCGGCCAATTCTCACGAGCGTTCTGCCCAAATCGATCCCGATTTGGGCAGAACGCTTGTGAGAATTGGCCGGAAAAATCCCGGCGAACACACTTCGTGCACCACAGGGCCGCAGGGCCGCCCCCCCGTGGCCCTGTCCGGGATCGCGTGTCAACGCGTTCCGGCAACGCCAGGAGGAGCTGCGGGAGGCGTGCACCGGGGAGGCCGACGCCTCCCGCTCCTCAGCCTCCGGAGGTCCCCTCCCTGGCGCCGGCAGCTGGGGCCGGGCAGCACCGAAAGCCGGGCCCGGGCCCG
Organism: Meles meles; assembly: GCF_922984935.1. NCBI lineage: Eukaryota > Metazoa > Chordata > Mammalia > Carnivora > Mustelidae > Meles > Meles meles. The sequence continues at coordinate 1,146,679 of NW_025721614.1, forward strand.
GGCCTGCTTGCTCAGCCTTCCGTTGCCAGTGGCCTGAGCCTGGGGGCCTCCCCATGGGGAACCCTGAGTCCCGCGCCACGAGTCCCCCGACCGTCCCGGAGACAACGGCACCATTCGCGGCTTCTTCCCAGCCATGGAGTGAGAGAACAATCCGTTTCCCCACAGAGGCCAGCCCCCTCCACGGGCGCCCCGGCCGCCCGCCACGGCGGAAGCGGACGCCCGGCCACGGCGCCTCCATCCACTCTGCTCGGGGAAACCTCCCTGGCGCCGGGTCCGCCGGCCGCGCCCCATCGTCGCGGCTCGTTTTCCGGGTGGCCGCGACATGCCCCGAGCGAGAAAGGGCCCTGCTCCACGCAGAACTGGGCGCTGACCAGGGCTGCCCAACGCCGGACAATTCTCACGAGCGTTCTGCCCAAATCGATCCCGATTTGGGCAGAACGCTCGTGAGAATTGGCCGGATAAAGCCCGGCGAACACACTTCGGGCACCACAGGGCGGCAGGTCGCCCCCCCGGGGCCCTGTCCGGGATCGCGTGTCGTCGCGTTCCGGCATCGCCAGGAGGAGCTGCGGGAGGCGTGCACCGGGGAGGCCGACGCCTCCCGCTCCTCAGCCTCTGGGGTCCCCTCCCTTGCGCCGGCAGCTAGGGCCGGGCAGCCCCGAAAGCCGGGCCCGGGCCCGGGCCTGCTTGCTCAGCCTTCCGTTGCCAGGGGCCTGAGCCTGGGGGCCTCCCCATGGGGAACACTGAGTCCCGCGCCACGAGTCCCCCGACCGTCCCGGAGACAACGGCACCATTCGCGGCTTCGTCCCAGCCGTGGAGTGAGAGAACAATCCGTTTCCCCACAGAGGCCAGGCCCCTCCACGGGCGCCACGGCCGCCCGCCACGGCGGAGGCGGACGCCCGGCCACGGCGCCTCCATCCATTCTGCTCGGGGAAACCTCCCCGGCGCCGGGGCCGCCGGCCGCGCCCCATCGTCGCAGCTCGTTTTCCGGGTGGCCGCGACATGCCCCGAGCGAGAAAGGGCCCTGCTCCACGCGGAACTGGGCGCTACCAGGGCTGCCCAACGCCGGCCAATTCTCACGAGCGTTCTGCCCAAATCGATCCCGATTTGGGCAGAACGCTCGTGAGAATTGGCCGGAAAAAGCCCGGCGAACACACTTCGGGCACCACAGGGCCGACGGGCCGCCCCCCCGGGGCCCTGTCCGGGATCGCGTGTCGTCGCGTTCCGGCACCGCCAGGAGGAGCTGCGGGAGGCGTGCACCGGGGAGGCCGACGCCTCCCACTCCTCAGCCTCCGGGGGTCCCGTCCCTGGCGCTGGCAGCTGGGGCCGGGCAGCCCCGAAAGCCGGGCCCGGAACCGGGCCTGTTTGCTCAGTCTTCCGTTGCCAGGCGCCTGAGCCTGGGGGCCTCCCCATGGGGAACCCTAAATCCCACGACACGAGTCCCCCGACCGTCCCGGCGACAACGGCACCATTCGCGGCTTCGTCCCAGCCGTAGAGTGAGAGATCAATCCGTTTCCCCACAGAGGCCAGCCCCCTCCACGGGCGCCCCGGCCGCCAACCACGACGGAGGCGGACGCCCGGCCACGGCGCCTCCATTCACTCTGCTCGGGGAAACCTCCCCGGCGCCGGGGCCGCCGGCCGCGCCCCATCGTCGCGGCTCGTTTTCCGGGTGGCCGCGACATGCCCCGAGCGAGAAAGGGCCCTGCACCACGCGGAACTGGGCGCTGACCAGGGCTGCCCAACGCCGGCCAATTCTCACGAGCGTTCTGCCCAAATCGATCCCGATTTGGGCAGAACGCTCGTGAGAATTGGCCGGAAAAAGCCCGGCGAACACACTTGGGAACCACAGGGCCGCAGGGCCGCCCCCCCGGGGCCCTGTCCGGGATCGCGTGTCGTCGCGTTCCGGCACCGCCAGGAGGAGCTGCGGGAGGCGTGCACCGGGGAGGCCGACGCCTCCCGCTCCTCAGCCTCCAGGGGTCACCTCCCTGGCGCCGGCAGCTGGGGCCGGGCAGCCCCGAAAGCCGGGCCCGGGCCCGGGCCTGCTTGCTCAGTCTTCCGTTGCCAGGGGCCTGAGCCTGGGGGCCTCCCCAAAGGGAACCCTGAGTCCCACGCCACGAGTCCCCCGACCGTCTCGGCGACAACGGCACAATTCGCGGCTTCGTCCCAGCCGTGGAGTGAGAGAACAATCCGTTTCCCCACAGAGGCCAGGCCCCTCCACGGGCGCCCCGGCCGCCCGCCACGGCGGAGGCGGACGCCCGGCCACGGCGCCTCCATCCACTCTGCTCGGGGAAACCTCCACGGCGCCGGGGCCGCCGGCCGCGCCCCATCGTCGCGGCTCGTTTTCCGGGTGGCCGCGACATGCCCCGAGTGAGAAAGGGCCCTGCTCCACGCGGAACTGGCCGTGGAACAGGGCTGCCCAACGCCGGCCAATTCTCACGAGCGTTCTGCCCAAATCGATCCCGATTTGGGCAGAACGCTCGTGAGAATTGGCCGGAAAAACCCCGGCGAACACACTTCGGGCACCACAGGGCCGCAGGGCCCCCCCCAGGGGCCCTGTCCGCGATCGCGTGTCGTCGCGTTCCGGCACCGCCAGGAGGAGCTGCGGGAGGCGTGCACCGGGGAGGCCGACGCCTCCCGCTCCTCAGCCTCCAGGGGTCCCCTCCCTGGCGCCGGCAGCTGGGGCCGGGCAGCCCCGAAAGCCGGGCCCGGGCCCGGGCCTGCTTGGTCAGTCTTCCGTTGCCAGGGGCCTGAGCCTGGGGGCCTCCCCAAGGGGAACCCTGAGTCCCGCGCCACGAGTCCCCCGACCGTCCCGGCGACAACGGCACAATTCGCGGCTTCGTCCCAGCCGTGGAGTGAGAGATCAATCCGTTTCCCCACAGAGGCCAGCCCCCTCCACCGGCGCCCCGGCCGCCCGCCACGGCGGAGGCGGACGCCCGGCCACGGCGCCTCTATGCACTCTGCTCGGGGAAACCTCCCCGGTGCCGGGGCCTCGGCCGCGCCCCATCGTCGCGGCTCGTTTTCCGGGTGGCCACGACATGCCCCGAGCGAGAAAGGGCCCTGCTCCACGCGGAACTGGGCGCTGACCAGGGCTGCCCAACGCCGGCCAATTCTCACGAGCGTTCTGCCCAAATCGATCCCGATTTGGGCAGAACGCTCGTGAGAATTGCCGGGAAAAACCCCGGCGAACACACATCGGGCACCACAGGGCCGCAGGGCCCCCCCCCCGGGGCCCTGTCCGGGATCGCGTGTCATCGCGTTCCGGCACCGCCAGGAGGAGCTGCGGGAGGCGTGTACCGGGGAGGCCGACGCCTACCGCTCCTCAGGCTCCGGGGTCCCCTCCCTGGCGCCGGCAGCTGGGGCCGGGCAGCCCCGAAAGCCGGGCCCGGAACCGGGCCTGTTTGCTCAGTCTTCCGTTGCCAGGGGCCTGAGCCTGGGGGCCTCCCCATGGGGAACCCTAAATCCCGCGACACGAGTCCCCCGACCGTCCCGGCGACAACGGCACCATTCGCGGCTTCGTCCCAGCCGTGGAGTGAGAGATCAATCCGTTTCCCCACAGAGGCCAGCCCCCTCCACGGGCGCCCCGGCCGCCCACCACGGCGGAGGCGGACGCCCGGCCACGGCGCCTCCATCCACTCTGCTCGGGGAAACCTCCCCGGCGCCGGGGCCGCCGGCCGCGCCCCATCGTCGCGGCTCGTTTTCCGGGTGGCCGCGACATGCCCCGAGCGAGAAAGGGCCCTGCTCCACGCGGAACTGGGCGCTGACCAGGGCTGCCCAACGCCGGCCAATTCTCACGAGCGTTCTGCCCAAATCGATCCCGATTTGGGCAGAACGCTCGTGAGAATTGGCCGGAAATTGCCCGGCGAACACACTTCGGGCACCACAGGGCCGCAGGGCCGCCCCCCCGGGGCCCTGTCCGGGATCGCGTGTCGTCGCGTTCCGGCACCGCCAGGAGGAGCTGCGGGAGGCGTGCACCGGGGAGGCCGACGCCTCCCGCTCCTCAGCCTCCGGGGGTCCCCGCCCTGCCGCCGGCAGCTGGTGCCGGGCAGTCCCGAAAGCCGGGCCCGGAACCGGGCCTGTTTGCTCAGTCTTCCGTTGCCAGGGGCCTGAGCCTGGGGGCCTCCCCATGGGGAACCCTGAGTCCCGCGCCACGAGTCCCCCGACCGTCCCGGTGACAACGGCACCATTCGCGGCTTCGTCCCAGCCGTGGAGTGAGAGATCAATCCGTTTCCCCACAGAGGCCAGCCCCCTCCACGGGCGCCCCGGCCGCCCGCCACGGCGGAGGCGGACGCCCGGCCACGGCGCCTCCATCCACTCTGCTCGGGGAAACCTCCCCGGCGCCGGGGCCGCCGGCCGCGCCCCATCGTCGCGGCTCGTTTTGCGGGAGGCCGCGACATGCCCCGAGCGAGAAAGGGCCCTGCTCCACGCGGAACGGGGCGCTGACCAGGGCTGCCCAACGCCGGCCAATTCTCACGAGCGTTCTGCCCAAATCGGGATCGATTTGGGCAGAACGCTCGTGAGAATTGGCCGGAAAAAGCCCGGCGAACACACTTCGGGCACCACAGGGCCGCAGGGCCGCCCCCCCGGGGCCCTGTCCGGGATCGCGTGTCGTCGCGTTCCGGCACCGCCAGGAGGAGCTGCAGGAGGCGTGCACCGGGGAGGCCGACGCCTCCCGCTCCTCAGCCTCCGGGGGTCCCCTCCCTGGCGCTGGCAGCTGGGGCCGGGCAGCCCCGAAAGCCGGGCCCGGAACCGGGCCTGCTTGCTCAGCCTTCCGTTGCCAGGGGCCTGAGCCTGGGGGCCTCCCCATGGGGAAACCTGAGTCCCGCGCCACGAGTCCCCCGACCGTCCCGGAGACAACGGCACCATTCGCGGCTTCGTCCCAGCCGTGGAGTTAGAGAACAATCCGTTTCCCCACAGAGGCCAGCCCCCTCCACGGGCGCCCCGGCCGCCCACCACGGCGGAGGCGGACGCCCGGCCACGGCGCCTCCATCCACTCTGCTCGGGGAAACCTCCCCGGCGCCGGGGCCGCCGGCCGCGCCCCATCGTCGCGGCTCGTTTTCCGGGTGGCCGCGACATGCCCCGAGCGAGAAAGGGCCCTGCTCCACGCGGAACTGGGCGCTGACCAGGGCTGCCCAACGCCGGCCAATGCTCACGAGCGTTCTGCTCAAATCGATCCCGAGTTGGGCAGAACGCTCGTGAGAATTGGCCGGAAAAAGCCCGGCGAACACACTTCGGGCACCACAGGGCCGCAGGGCCCCCCCCCCGGGGCCCTGTCCGGGATCGTGTGTCGTCGCGTTCAGGCACCGCCAGGAGGAGCTGCGGTAGGCGTGTACCGGGGAGGCCGACGCCTCCCGCTCCTCAGCCTCCGGGGGTCCCCTCCCTGGCGCCGGCAGCTGGGGCCGGGCAGCCCCGAAAGCCGGGCCCGGAACAGGGCCTGCTTGCTCAGCCTTCCGTTGCCAGGGGCCTGAGCCTGGGGGCCTCCCCATGGGGAACCCTGAGTCCCGCACCACGAGTCCCCCGACCGTCCCGGAGACAACGGCACCATTCGCGACTTCGTCCCAGCCGTGGAGTGAGAGAACAATCCGTTCCCCACAGAGGCCAGCCCCCGCCACGGGCGCCCCGGCCGCCCGCCACGGCGGAGGCGGACGCCCGGCCACGGCGCCTCCATCCACTCTGCTCGGGGAAACCTCCCCGGCGCCGGGGCCGCCGGCCGCGCCCCATCGTCGCGGCTCGTTTTCCGGGTGGCCGCGACATGCCCCGAGCGAGAAAGGGCCCTGCTCCACGCGGAACTGGGCGCTGACCAGGGCTGCCCAACGCCGGCCAATTCTCACGAGCGTTCTGCCCAAATCGATCCCGATTTGGGCAGAACGCTCGTGAGAATTGGCCAGAAATTGCCCGGCGAATACACTTCGGGCACCACAGGGCCGCAGGGCCGCCCCCCCGGGGCCCTGTCCGGTATCGCGTGTCGTCGCGTTCCGGCACCGCCAGGAGGAGCTGCGGGAGGCGTGCACCGGGGAGGCCGAAGCCTCCCGCTCCTCAGCCTCCGGGGGTCCCCTCCCTGGCGCCGGCAGCTGGGGCCGGGCAGCCCCGAAAGCCGGGCCCGGAACCGGGCCTGCTTGCTCAGCCTTCCGTTGCCAGGGGCCTGAGCCTGGGGGCCTCCCCATGGGGAACCCTGAGTCCCACGCCACGAGTCCCCCGACCGTCCCGGAGACAACGGCACCATTCGCGGCTTCGTCCCAGCCGTGGAGTGAGAGAACAATCCGTTTCCCACAGAGGCCAGCCCCCTCCACGGGCGCCCCGGCCGCCCGCCACGGCGGAGGCGGACGCCCGGCCACGGCGCCTCCATCCACTCTGCTCGGGGAAACCTCCCCGGCGCCGGGGCCGCCGGCCGCGCCCCATCGTCGCGGCTCGTTTTCCGGGGGCCGTGACATGCCCCGAGCGAGAAAGGGCCCTGCTCCACGCGGAACTGGGCGCTGACCAGGGCTGCCCAACGACGGCCAATTCTCACGAGCGTTCTGCCCAAATCGATCCCGATTTGGGCAGAACGCTCGTGAGAATTGGCCGGAAAAAGCCCGGCGAACACACTTCGGGCACCACAGGGCGGCAGGTCGCCCCCCCGGGGCCCTGTCCGGGATCGCGTGTCGTCGCGTTCCGGCACCGCCAGGAGGAGCTGTGGGAGGCGTGCACCGGGGAGGCCGACGCCTCCCGCTCCTCAGCCTCCGGGGGTCCCCACCCTTGCGCCGGCAGCTAGGGCCGGGCAGCCCCGAAAGCCGGGCCCGGGCCCGGGCCTGCTTGCTCAGCCTTCCATTGCCAGGGGCCTGAGCCTGGGGGCCTCCCCATGGGGAACACTGAGTCCCGCGCCACGAGTCCCCCGACCGTCCCGGAGACAACGGCACCATTCGCGGCTTCGTCCCAGCCGTGGAGTGAGAGAACAATCCGTTTCCCCACAGAGGCCAGGCCCCTCCACGGGCGCCCCGGCCGCCCGCCACGGCGGAGGCGGACGTCCGGCCACGGCGCCTCCATCCACTCTGCTCGGGGAAACCTCCCCGGCGCCGGTCCGCCGGCCGCGCCCCATCGTCGCGGCTCGTTTTCCGGGTGGCCGCGACATGCCCCGAGCGAGAAAGGGCCCTGCTCCACGCGGAACTGGGCGCTGACCAGGGCTGCCCAACGCCGGCCAATTCTCACGAGCGTTCTGCCCAAATAGATCCTGATTTGGGCAGAACGCTCGTGAGAATTGGCCGGAAAAAGCCCGGCGAACACACTTCGGGCACCACAGGGCCGCAGGGCCGCCCCCCCGGGGCCCTGTCCGGGATCGCGTGTCGTCGCGTTCCGGCACCGCCAGGAGGAACTGCGGGAGGCGTGCACCGGGGAGGCCGACGCCTCCCGCTCCTCAGCCTCCGGGGGTCCCCTCCCTGGCGCCGGCAGCTGGGGCCGGGCAGCCCCGAAAGCCGGGCCTGGGCCCGGGCCTGTTTGCTCAGCCTTCCGTTGCCAGGGGCCTGAGCCTGGGGGCCTCCCCATGGGGAACACTGAGTCCCGCGCCACGAGTCCCCCGACCGTCCCGGCGACAACGGCACCATTCGCGGCTTCGTCCCAGCCGTGGAGTGAGAGATCAATCCGTTTCCCCACAGAGGCCAGCCCCCTCCACGGGCGCCCCGGCCGCCCGCCACGGCGGAGGCGGACGCCCGGCCACGGCGCCTCCATCCACTCTGCTCGGGGAAACCTCCCCGGCGCCGGGGCCGCCGGCCGCGCCCCATCGTCGCGGCTCGTTTTCCGGGTGGCCGCGACATGCCCCGAGCGAGAAAGGGCCCTGCTCCACGCGGAACTGGGCGCTGACCAGGGCTGCCCAACGCCGGCCAATTCTCACGAGCGTTCTGCCCAAATCGATCCCGATTTTGGCAGAACGCTCGTGAGAATTGGCCGGAAAAAGCCCGGCGAACACACTTCGGGCACCACAGGGCCGCAGGGCCGCCCCCCCGGGGCCCTGTCCTGGATCGCGTGTCGTCGCGTTCCGGCACCGCCAGGAGGAGCTGCGGGAGGCGTGTACCGGGGAGGCCGACGCCTCCCGCTCCTCAGGCTCCGGGGTCCCCTCCCTGGCGCCGGCAGCTGGGGCCGGGCAGCCCCGAAAGCCGGGCCCGGAACCGGGCCTGTTTGCTCAGTCTTCCGTTGCCAGGGGCCTGAGCCTGGGGGCCTCCCCATGGGGAACCCTAAATCCCGCGACACGAGTCCCCCGACCGTCCCGGTGACAACGGCACCATTCGCGGCTTCGTCCCAGCCGTGGAGTGAGAGATCAATCCGTTTCCCCACAGAGGCCAGCCCCCTCCACGGGCGCCCCGGCCGCCCACCACGGCGGAGGCGGACGCCCGGCCACGGCGCCTCCATTCACTCTGCTCGGGGAAACCTCCCCGGCGCCGGGGCCGCCGGCCGCGCCCCATCGTCGCGGCTCGTTTTCCGGGTGGCCGCGACATGCCCCGAGCGAGAAAGGGCCCTGCACCACGCGGAACTGAGCGCTGACCAGGGCTGCCCAACGCCGGCCAATTCTCACGAGCGTTCTGCCCAAATCGATCCCGATTTGGGCAGAACGCTCGTGAGAATTGGCCGGAAAAAGCCCGGCGAACACACTTCGGGCACCACAGGGCCGCAGGGCCGCCCCCCCGGGGCCCTGTCCGGGATCGCGTGTCGTCGCGTTCCGGCACCGCCAGGAGGAGCTGCGGGAGGCGTGCACCGGGGAGGCCGACGCCTCCCGCTCCTCAGCCTCCAGGGTTCCCCTCCCTGGCGCCGGCAGCTGGGGCCGGGCAGCCCCGAAAGCCGGGCCCGGGCCCGGGCCTGCTTGCTCAGTCTTCCGTTGCCAGGGGCCTGAGCCTGGGGGCCTCCCCAAGGGGAACCCTGAGTCCCGCGCCACGAGTCCCCCGACCGTCCCGGCGACAACGGCACAATTCGCGGCTTCGTCCCAGCCGTGGAGTGAGAGAACAATCCGTTTCCCCACAGAGGCCAGGCCCCTCCACGGGCGCCCCGGCCGCCCACCACGGCGGAGGCGGACGCCCGGCCACGGCGCCTCCATCCACTCTGCTCGGGGAAACCTCCCCGGCGCCGGGGCCGCCGGCCGCGCCCCATCGTCGCGGCTCGTTTTCCGGGTGGCCGCGACATGCCCCGAGTGAGAAAGGGCCCTGCTCCACGCGGAACTGGCCGTTGAACAGGGCTGCCCAACGCCGGCCAATTCTCACGAGCGTTCTGCCCAAATCGATCCCGATTTGGGCAGAACGCTCGTGAGAATTGGCCGGAAAAACCCCGACGAACACACTTCGGGCACCACAGGGCCGCAGGGCCCCCCCCCAGGGGCCCTGTCCGGTATCGCGTGTCGTCGCGTTCCGGCACCGCCAGGAGGAGCTGCGGGAGGCGTGCACCGGGGAGGCCGACGCCTCCCGCTCCTCAGCCTCCGGGGGTCCCCTCCCTGGCGCCGGCAGCTGGGGCCGGGCAGCCCCGAAAGCCGGGCCCGGGCCCGGTCCTGTTTGCTCGGCCTTCCGTTGCCAGGGGCCTGAGCCTGGGGGCCTCCCCATGGGGAACACTGAGTCCCGCGCCACGAGTCCCCCGACCGTCCCGGCGACAACGGCACCATTCGCGGCTTCGTCCCAGCCGTGGAGTGAGAGATCAATCTGTTTCCCCACAGAGGCCAGCCCCCTCCACGGGCGCCCCGGCCGCCCGCCACGGCGGAGGCGGACGCCCAGCCACGGCGCCTCCATCCACTCTGCTCGGGGAAACCTCCCCGGCGCCGAGGCCGCCGGCCGCGCCCCATCGTCGCGGATCGTTTTCCGGGTGGCCGCGACATGCCCCGAGCGAGAAAGGGCCCTGCTCCACGCGGAACTGGGCGCTGACCAGGGCTGCCCAACGCCGGCCAATGCTCACGAGCGTTCTGCCCAAATCGATCCCGAGTTGGGCAGAACGCTCGTGAGAATTGGCCGGAAAAAGCCCGGCGAACACACTTCGGGCACCACAGGGCCGCAGGGCCCCCCCCCGGGGCCCTGTCCGGGATCGCGTGTCGTCGCGTTCCGGCACCGCCAGGAGGAGCTGCGGTAGGCGTGTACCGGGGAGGCCGACGCCTCCCGCTCCTCAGCCTCCGGGGGTCCCCTCCCTGGCGCCGGCAGCTGGGGCCGGGCAGCCCCGAAAGCCGGGCCCGGAACAGGGCCTGCTTGCTCAGCCTTCCGTTGCCAGGGGCCTGAGCCTGGGGGCCTCCCCTTGGGGAACACTGAGTCCCGCGCCACGAGTCCCCCGACCGTCCCGGCGACAACGGCACCATTCGCGGCTTCGTCCCAGCCGTGGAGTGAGAGATCAATCCGTTTCCCCACAGAGGCCAGCCCCCTCCACGGGCGCCCCGGCCGCCCGCCACGGCGGAGGCGGACGCCCGGCCACGGCGCCTCCATCCACTCTGCTCGGGGAAACCTCCCCGGCGCCGGGTCCGCCGGCCGCGCCCCATCGTCGCGGCTCGTTTTCCGGGTGGCCGCGACATGCCCCGAGCGAGAAAGGGCCCTGCTCCACGCGGAACTGGGCGCTGACCAGGGCTGCCCAACGCCGGCCAATTCTCACGAGCGTTCTGCCCAAATCGATCCCGATTTGGGCAAAACGCTCGTGAGAATTGGCCGGAAAAAGCCCGGCGAACACACTTCGGGCACCACAGGGCCGCAGGGCCGCCCCCCCGGGGCCCTGTCTGGGATCGCGTGTCGTCGCGTTCCGGCACCGCCAGGAGGAGCTGCGGGAGGCGTGTACCGGGGAGGCCGACGCCTCCCGCTCCTCAGGCTCCGGGGTCCCCTCCCTGGCGCCGGCAGCTGGGGCCGGGCAGCCCCGAAAGCCGGGCCCGGAACCGGGCCTGTTTGCTCAGTCTTCCGTTGCCAGGGGCCTGAGCCTGGGGGCCTCCCCATGGGGAACACTGAGTCCCGCGCCACGAGTCCCCCGACCGTCCCGGCGACAACGGCACCATTCGTGGCTTCGTCCCAGCCGTGGAGTGAGAGATCAATCTGTTTCCCCACAGAGGCCAGCCCCCTCCACGGGCGCCCCGGCCGCCCGCCACGGCGGAGGCGGACGCCCGGCCACGGCGCCTCCATCCACTCTGCTCGGGGAAACCTCCCCGGCGCCGGGGCCGCCGGCCGCGCCCCATCGTCGCGGATCGTTTTCCGGGTGGCCGCGACATGCCCCGAGCGAGAAAGGGCCCTGCTCCACGCGGAACTGGGCGCTGACCAGGGCTGCCCAACGCCGGCCAATGCTCACGAGCGTTCTGCCCAAATCGATCCCGAGTTGGGCAGAACGCTCGTGAGAATTGGCCGGAAAAAGCCCGGCGAACACACTTCGGGCACCACAGGGCCGCAGGGCCCCCCCCCCGGGGCCCTGTCCGGGATCGCGTGTCGTCGCGTTCCGGCACCGCCAGGAGGAGCTGCGGTAGGCGTGTACCGGGGAGGCCGACGCCTCCCGCTCCTCAGCCTCCGGGGGTCCCCTCCCTGGCGCCGGCAGCTGGGGCCGGGCAGCCCCGAAAGCCGGGCCCGGAACAGGGCCTGCTTGCTCAGCCTTCCGTTGCCAGGGGCCTGAGCCTGGGGGCCTCCCCTTGGGGAACACTGAGTCCCGCGCCACGAGTCCCCCGACCGTCCCGGCGACAACGGCACCATTCGCGGCTTCGTCCCAGCCGTGGAGTGAGAGATCAATCCGTTTCCCCACAGAGGCCAGCCCCCTCCACGGGCGCCCCGGCCGCCCGCCACGGCGGAGGCGGACGCCCGGCCACGGCGCCTCCATCCACTCTGCTCGGGGAAACCTCCCCGGCGCCGGGGCCGCCGGCCGCGCCCCATCGTCGCGGCTCGTTTTCCGGGTGGCCGCGACATGCCCCGAGCGAGAAAGGGCCCTGCTCCACGCGGAACTGGGCGCTGACCAGGGCTGCCCAACGCCGGCCAATTCTCACGAGCGTTCTGCCCAAATCGATCCCGATTTGGGCAGAACGCTCGTGAGAATTGGCCGGAAAAAGCCCGGCGAACACACTTCGGGCACCACAGGGCCGCAGGGCCGCCCCCCCGGGGCCCTGTCCGGGATCGCGTGTCGTCGCGTTCCGGCACCGCCAGGAGGAGCTGCGGGAGGCGTGCACCGGGGAGGCCGACGCCTCCCGCTCCTCAGCCTCCAGGGTTCCCCTCCCTGGCGCCGGCAGCTGGGGCCGGGCAGCCCCGAAAGCCGGGCCCGGGCCCGGGCCTGCTTGCTCAGTCTTCCGTTGCCAGGGGCCTGAGCCTGGGGGCCTCCCCAAGGGGAACCCTGAGTCCCGCGCCACGAGTCCCCCGACCGTCCCGGCGACAACTGCACAATTCGCGGCTTCGTCCCAGCCGTGGAGTGAGAGAACAATCCGTTTCCCCACAGAGGCCAGGCCCCTCCACGGGCGCCCCGGCCGCCCGCCACGGCGGAGGCGGACGCCCGGCCACGGCGCCTCCATCCACTCTGCTCGGGGAAACCTCCCCGGCGCCGGGGCCGCCGGCCGCGCCCCATCGTCGCGGATCGTTTTCCGGGTGGCCGCGACATGCCCCGAGCGAGAAAGGGCCCTGCTCCACGCGGAACTGGGCGCTGACCAGGGCTGCCCAACGCCGGCCAATGCTCACGAGCGTTCTGCCCAAATCGATCCCGAGTTGGGCAGAACGCTCGTGAGAATTGGCCGGAAAAAGCCCGGCGAACACACTTCGGGCACCACAGGGCCGCAGGGCCCCCCCCCAGGGGCCCTGTCCGGTATCGCGTGTCGTCGCGTTCCGGCACCGCCAGGAGGAGCTGCGGGAGGCGTGCACCGGGGAGGCCGACGCCTCCCGCTCCTCAGCCTCCGGGGGTCCCCTCCCTGGCGCCGGCAGCTGGGGCCGGGCAGCCCCGAAAGCCGGGCCCGGGCCCGGTCCTGTTTGCTCGGCCTTCCGTTGCCAGGGGCCTGAGCCTGGGGGCCTCCCCATGGGGAACACTGAGTCCCGCGCCACGAGTCCCCCGACCGTCCCGGCGACAACGGCACCATTCGCGGCTTCGTCCCAGCCGTGGAGTGAGAGATCAATCTGTTTCCCCACAGAGGCCAGCCCCCTCCACGGGCGCCCCGGCCGCCCGCCACGGCGGAGGCGGACGCCCAGCCACGGCGCCTCCATCCACTCTGCTCGGGGAAACCTCCCCGGCGCCGGGGCCGCCGGCCGCGCCCCATCGTCGCGGATCGTTTTCCGGGTGGCCGCGACATGCCCCGAGCGAGAAAGGGCCCTGCTCCACGCGGAACTGGGCGCTGACCAGGGCTGCCCAACGCCGGCCAATGCTCACGAGCGTTCTGCCCAAATCGATCCCGAGTTGGGCAGAACGCTCGTGAGAATTGGCCGGAAAAAGCCCGGCGAACACACTTCGGGCACCACAGGGCCGCAGGGCCCCCCCCCCGGGGCCCTGTCCGGGATCGCGTGTCGTCGCGTTCCGGCACCGCCAGGAGGAGCTGCGGTAGGCGTGTACCGGGGAGGCCGACGCCTCCCGCTCCTCAGCCTCCGGGGGTCCCCTCCCTGGCGCCGGCAGCTGGGGCCGGGCAGCCCCGAAAGCCGGGCCCGGAACAGGGCCTGCTTGCTCAGCCTTCCGTTGCCAGGGGCCTGAGCCGGGGGGCCTCCCCTTGGGGAACACTGAGTCCCGCGCCACGAGTCCGCCGACCGTCCCGGCGACAACGGCACCATTCGCGGCTTCGTCCCAGCCGTGGAGTGAGAGATCAATCCGTTTCCCCACAGAGGCCAGCCCCCTCCACGGGCGGCCCGGCCCCCGCCACGGCGGAGGCGGACGCCCGGCCACGGCGCCTCCATCCACTCTGCTCGGGGAAACCTCCCCGGCGCCGGGGCCGCCGGCCGCGCCCCATCGTCGCGGCTCGTTTTCCGGGTGGCCGCGACATGCCCCGAGCGAGAAAGGGCCCTGCTCCACGCGGAACTGGGCGCTGACCAGGGCTGCCCAACGCCGGCCAATTCTCACGAGCGTTCTGCCCAAATCGATCCCGATTTGGGCAGAACGCTCGTGAGAATTGGCCGGAAAAAGCCCGGCGAACACACTTCGGGCACCACAGGGCCGCAGGGCCGCCCCCCCGGGGCCCTGTCCGGGATCGCGTGTCGTCGCGTTCCGGCACCGCCAGGAGGAACTGCGGGAGGCGTGCACCGGGGAGGCCGACGCCTCCCGCACCTCAGCCTCCGGGGGTCCCCTCCCTGGCGCCGGCAGCTGGGGCCGGGCAGCCCCGAAAGCCGGGCCCGGGCCCGGGCCTGTTTGCTCAGCCTTCCGTTGCCAGGGGCCTGAGCCTGGGGGCCTCCCCATGGGGAACACTGAGTCCCGCGCCACGAGTCCCCCGACCGTCCCGGCGACAACGGCACCATTCGCGGCTTCGTCCCAGCCGTGGAGTGAGAGATCAATCCGTTTCCCCACAGAGGCCAGCCCCCTCCACGGGCGCCCCGGCCGCCCGCCACGGCGGAGGCGGACGCCCGGCCACGGCGCCTCCATCCACTCTGCTCGGGGAAACCTCCCCGGCGCCGGGTCCGCCGGCCGCGCCCCATCGTCGCGGCTCGTTTTCCGGGTGGCCGCGACATGCCCCGAGCGAGAAAGGGCCCTGCTCCACGCGGAACTGGGCGCTGACCAGGGCTGCCCAACGCCGGCCAATTCTCACGAGCGTTCTGCCCAAATCGATCCCGATTTGGGCAGAACGCTCGTGAGAATTGGCCGGAAAAAGCCCGGCGAACACACTTCGGGCACCACAGGGCCGCAGGGCCGCCCCCCCGGGGCCCTGTCCGGGATCGCGTGTCGTCGCGTTCCGGCACCGCCAGGAGGAGCTGCGGGAGGCGTGTACCGGGGAGGCCGACGCCTCCCGCTCCTCAGGCTCCGGGGTCCCCTCCCTGGCGCCGGCAGCTGGGGCCGGGCAGCCCCGAAAGCCGGGCCCGGAACCGGGCCTGTTTGCTCAGTCTTCAGTTGCCAGGGGCCTGAGCCTGGGGGCCTCACCATGGGGAACCCTAAATCCCGCGACACGAGTCCCCCGACCGTCCCGGCGACAACGGCACCATTCGCGGCTTCGTCCCAGCCGTGGAGTGAGAGATCAATCCGTTTCCCCACAGAGGCCAGCCCCCTCCACGGGCGCCCCGGCCGCCACCTTGGCGGAGGCGGACGCCCGGCCACGGCGCCTCCATTCACTCTGCTCGGGGAAACCTCCCCGGCGCCGGGGCCGCCGGCCGCGCCCCATCGTCGCGGCTCGTTTTCCGGGTGGCCGCGACATGCCCCGAGCGAGAAAGGGCCCTGCACCACGCGGAACTGGGCGCTGACCAGGGCTGCCCAACGCCGGCCAATTCTCACGAGCGTTCTGCCCAAATAGATCCCGATTTGGGCAGAACGCTCGTGAGAATTGGCCGGAAAAAGCCCGGCGAACACACTTCGGGCACCACAGGGCCGCAGGGCCGCCCCCCCGGGGCCCTGTCCGGGATCGCGTGTCGTCGCGTTCCGGCACCGCCAGGAGGAGCTGCGGGAGGCGTGCACCGGGGAGGCCGACGCCTCCCGCTCCTCAGCCTCCAGGGGTCCCCTCCCTGGCGCCGGCAGCTGGGGCCGGGCAGCCCCGAAAGCCGGGCCCGGGCCCGGGCCTGTTTGCTCAGCCTTCCGTTGCCAGGGGCCTGAGCCTGGGGGCCTCCCCATGGGGAACACTGAGTCCCGCGCCACGAGTCCCCCGACCGTCCCGGCGACAACGGCACCATTCGCGGCTTCGTCCCAGCCGTGGAGTGAGAGATCAATCCGTTTCCCCACAGAGGCCAGCCCCCTCCACGGGCGCCCCGGCCGCCCGCCACGGCGGAGGCGGACGCCCGGCCACGGCGCCTCCATCCACTCTGCTCGGGGAAACCTCCCCGGCGCCGGGTCCGCCGGCCGCGCCCCATCGTCGCGGCTCGTTTTCCGGGTGGCCGCGACATGCCCCGAGCGAGAAAGGGCCCTGCTCCACGCGGAACTGGGCGCTGACCAGGGCTGCCCAACGCCGGCCAATTCTCACGAGCGTTCTGCCCAAATCGATCCCGATTTGGGCAGAACGCTCGTGAGAATTGGCCGGAAAAAGCCCGGCGAACACACTTCGGGCACCACAGGGCCGCAGGGCCGCCCCCCCGGGGCCCTGTCCGGGATCGCGTGTCGACGCGTTCCGGCACCGCCAGGAGGAGCTGCGGGAGGCGTGCACCGGGGAGGCCGACGCCTCCCGCTCCTCAGCCTCCAGGGGTCCCCTCCCTGGCGCCGGCAGCTGGGGCCGGGCAGCCCCGAAAGCCGGGCCCGGGCCCGGGCCTGCTTGCTCAGTCTTCCGTTGCCAGGGGCCTGAGCCTGGGGGCCTCCCCATGGGGAACACTGAGTCCCGCGCCACGAGTCCCCCGACCGTCCCGGCGACAACGGCACCATTCGTGGCTTCGTCCCAGCCGTGGAGTGAGAGATCAATCTGTTTCCCCACAGAGGCCAGCCCCCTCCACGGGCGCCCCGGCCGCCCGCCACGGCGGAGGCGGACGCCCGGCCACGGCGCCTCCATCCACTCTGCTCGGGGAAACCTCCCCGGCGCCGGGGCCGCCGGCCGCGCCCCATCGTCGCGGATCGTTTTCCGGGTGGCCGCGACATGCCCCGAGCGAGAAAGGGCCCTGCTCCACGCGGAACTGGGCGCTGACCAGGGCTGCCCAACGCCGGCCAATGCTCACGAGCGTTCTGCCCAAATCGATCCCGAGTTGGGCAGAACGCTCGTGAGAATTGGCCGGAAAAAGCCCGGCGAACACACTTCGGGCACCACAGGGCCGCAGGGCCCCCCCCCCGGGGCCCTGTCCGGGATCGCGTGTCGTCGCGTTCCGGCACCGCCAGGAGGAGCTGCGGTAGGCGTGTACCGGGGAGGCCGACGCCTCCCGCTCCTCAGGCTCCGGGGTCCCCTCCCTGGCGCCGGCAGCTGGGGCCGGGCAGCCCCGAAAGCCGGGCCCGGAACCGGGCCTGTTTGCTCAGTCTTCCGTTGCCAGGGGCCTGAGCCTGGGGGCCTCCCCATGGGGAACCCTAAATCCCGCGACACGAGTCCCCCGACCCTCCCGGCGACAACGGCACCATTCGCGGCTTCGTCCCAGCCGTGGAGTGAGAGATCAATCCGTTTCCCCACAGAGGCCAGCCCCCTCCACGGGCGCCCCGGCCGCCCACCACGGCGGAGGCGGACGCCCGGCCACGGCGCCTCCATCCACTCTGCTCGGGGAAACCTCCCCGGCGCCGGGGCCGCCGGCCGCGCCCCATCGTCGCGGCTCGTTTTCCGGGTGGCCGCGTCATGCCCCGAGCGAGAAAGGGCCCTGCTCCACGCGGAACTGGGCGCTGACCAGGGCTGCCCAACGCCGGCCAATTCTCACGAGCGTTCTGCCCAAATCGATCCCGATTTGGGCAGAACGCTCGTGAGAATTGGCCGGAAATTGCCCGGCGAACACACTTCGGGCACCACAGGGCCGCAGGGCCGCCCCCCCGGGGCCCTGTCCGGGATCGCGTGTCGTCGCGTTCCGGCACCGCCAGGAGGAGCTGCGGGAGGCGTGCACCGGGGAGGCCGACGCCTCCCGCTCCTCAGCCTCCGGGGGTCCCCGCCCTGGCGCCGGCAGCTGGGGCCGGGCAGCCCCGAAAGCCGGGCCCGGAACCGGGCCTGTTTGCTCAGTCTTCCGTTGCCAGGGGCCTGAGCCTGGGGGCCTCCCCATGGGGAACCCTGAGTCCCGCGCCACGAGTCCCCCGACCGTCCCGGTGACAACGGCACCATTCGCGGCTTCGTCCCAGCCGTGGAGTGAGAGATCAATCCGTTTCCCCACAGAGGCCAGCCCCCTCCACGGGCGCCCCGGCCGCCCGCCACGGCGGAGGCGGACGCCCGGCCACGGCGCCTCCATCCACTCTGCTCGGGGAAACCTCCCCGGCGCCGGGGCCGCCGGCCGCGCCCCATCGTCGCGGCTCGTTTTGCGGGAGGCCGCGACATGCCCCGAGCGAGAAAGGGCCCTGCTCCACGCGGAACTGGGCGCTGACCAGGGCTGCCCAACGCCGGCCAATTCTCACGAGCGTTCTGCCCAAATCGATCCCGATTTGGGCAGAACGCTCGTGAGAATTGGCCGGAAAAAGCCCGGCGAACACACTTCGGGCACCACAGGGCCGCAGGGCCGCCCCCCCGGGGCCCTGTCCGGGATCGCGTGTCGGCGCGTTCCGGCACCGCCAGGAGGAGCTGCGGGAGGCGTGCACCGGGGAGGCCGAAGCCTCCCGCTCCTCAGCCTCCGGGGGTCCCCTCCCTGGCGCTGGCAGCTGGGGCCGGGCAGCCCCGAAAGCCGGGCCCGGAACCGGGCCTGCTTGCTCAGCCTTCCGTTGCCAGGGGCCTGAGCCTGGGGGCCTCCCCATGGGGAAACCTGAGTCCCGCGCCACGAGTCCCCCGACCGTCCCGGAGACAACGGCACCATTCGCGGCTTCGTCCCAGCCGTGGAGTGAGAGAACAATCCGTTTCCCCACAGAGGCCAGCCCCCTCCACGGGCGCCCCGGCCGCCCACCACGGCGGAGGCGGACGCCCGGCCACGGCGCCTCCATCCACTCTGCTCGGGGAAACCTCCCCGGCGCCGGGGCCGCCGGCCGCGCCCCATCGTCGCGGCTCGTTTTCCGGGTGGCCGCGACATGCCCCGAGCGAGAAAGGGCCCTGCTCCACGCGGAACTGGGCGCTGACCAGGGCTGCCCAACGCCGGCCAATTCTCACGAGCGTTCTGCCCAAATCGATCCCGATTTGGGCAGAACGCTCGTGAGAATTGGCCGGAAAAAGCCCGGCGAACACACTTCGGGCACCACAGGCCGCAGGGCCGCCCCCCCGGGGCCCTGTCCGGGATCGCGTGTCGTCGCGTTCCGGCACCGCCAGGAGGAGCTGCGGGAGGCGTGCACCGGGGAGGCCGACGCCTCCCGCTCCTCAGCCTCCAGGGGTCCCCTCCCTGGCGCCGGCAGCTGGGGCAGGGCAGCCCCGAAAGCCGGGCCCGAGCCCGGGCCTGTTTGCTCAGCCTTCCGTTGCCAGGGGCCTGAGCCTGGGGGCCTCCCCATGGGCAACACTGAGTCCCGCGCCACGAGTCCCCCGACCGTCCCAGCGACAACGGCACCATTCGCGGCTTCGTCCCAGCCGTGGAGTGAGAGATCAATCCGTTTCCCCACAGAGGCCAGCCCCCTCCACGAGCGCCCCGGCCGCCCACCACGGCGGAGGCGGACGCCCGGCCACGGCGCCTCCATTCACTCTGCTCGGGGAAACCTCCCCGGCGCCGGGGCCGCCGGCCGCGCCCCATCGTCGCGGCTCGTTTTCCGGGTGGCCGCGACATGCCCCGAGCGAGAAAGGGCCCTGCACCACGCGGAACTGGGCGCTGACCAGGGCTGCCCAACGCCGGCCAATTCTCACGAGCGTTCTGCCCAAATCGATCCCGATTTGGGCAGAACGCTCGTGAGAATTGGCCGGAAAAAGCCCGGCGAACACACTTCGGGCACCACAGGGCCGCAGGGCCGCCCCCCCGGGGCCCTGTCCGGGATCGCGTGTCGTCGCGTTCCGGCACCGCCAGGAGGAGCTGCGGGAGGCGTGCACCGGGGAGGCCGACGCCTCCCGCTCCTCAGCCTCCAGGGGTCCCCTCCCTGGCGCCGGCAGCTGGGGCCGGGCAGCCCCGAAAGCCGGGCCCGGGCCCGGGCCTGCTTGCTCAGTCTTCCGTTGCCAGGGGCCTGAGCCTGGGGGCCTCCCCAAGGGGAACCCTGAGTCCCGCGCCACGAGTCCCCCGACCGTCCCGGCGACAACGGCACAATTCGCGGCTTCGTCCCAGCCGTGGAGTGAGAGAACAATCCGTTTCCCCACAGAGGCCAGGCCCCTCCACGGGCGCCCCGGCCGCCCGCCATGGCGGAGGCGGACGCCCGGCCACGGCGCCTCCATCCACTCTGCTCGGGGAAACCTCCCCGGCGCCGGGGCCGCCGGCCGCGCCCCATCGTCGCGGCTCGTTTTCCGGGTGGCCGCGCCATGCCCCGAGCGAGAAAGGGCCCTGCTCCACGCGGCACTGGGCGCTGACCAGGGCTGCCCAACGCCGGCCAATTCTCACGAGCGTTCTGCCCAAATCGATCCCGATTTTGGCAGAACGCTCGTGAGAATTGGCCGGAAAACGCCCGGCGAACACACTTCGGGCACCACAGGGCCGCAGGGCCGCCCCCCCGGGGCCCTGTCCGGGATCGCGTGTCGTCGCGTTCCGGTACCGCCAGGAGGAGCTCCGGGAGGCGGGCCCCGGGGAGGCCGACGCCTCCCGCTCCTCAGCCTCCGGGGGTCCCCTCCCTGGCGCCGGCCGCTGGGTCCGGGCCAGCCCCGAAACCCGGGCCCGGGCCCGGGCCTGCTTGCTCAGCCTTCCTTGGCCAGGGGCCTGAGCCAGGGGGCCTCCGCATGGGGAACCCTGAGTCCTGGGCCACGAGTCCCCCCGACCGTCCCGGCGACAACGGCACCTTTCGCGGCTTCGTCCCAGCCGTGGAGTGAGAGATCACTCCGTTCCCCCACAGAGGCCAGCCCCCTCCACGGGCGCCCCGGCCGCCCGCCACGGCGGAGGCGGACGCCCGGCCACGGCGCCTCCATCCACTCTGCTCGGGGAAAACTCCCCGGCGCCGGGGCCGCCGGCCGCGCCCCATCGTCGCGGCTCATTTTCCGGGTGGCCGCGCCATGCCCCGAGCGAGAAAGGGCCCTGTTCCACGCGGCACTGGGCGCTGACCAAGGATGCCCAACGCCGGCCAATTCTCACGAGCGTTCTGCCCAAATCGATCCCAATTTGGGCAGATCGCTCGTGAGAATTGGCCGGAAAAAGCCCGGCGAACACACTTCGGGCACCACAGGGCCGCAGGGCCGCCCCCCCGGGGCCCTGTCCGGGATCGCGTGTCGTCGCGTTCCGGCACCGCCAGGAGGAGCTCCGGGAGGCGGGCCCCGGGGAGGCCGACGCCTCCCGCTCCTCAGCCTCCGGGGGTCCCCTCCCTGGCGCCGGCCGCTGGGGCCGGGCCAGCCCCGAAAGCCGGGCCCGGGCCCGGGCCTGCTTGCTCAGCCTTCCGTGGCCAGGGGCCTGAGCCTGGGGGCCTCCGCATGGGGAACCCTGAGTCCCGGGCCACGAGTCCCCCCGACCGTCCCGGCGACAACGGCACCTTTCGCGGCTTCGTCCCAGCCGTGGAGTGAGAGATCACTCCGTTCCCCCACAGAGGCCAGCCCCCTCCACGGGCGCCCCGGCCGCCCGCCACGGCGGAGGCGGACGCCCGGCCACGGCGCCTCCATCCACTGTGCTCGGGGAAAACTCCCCGGCGCCAGGGCCGCCGGCCGCGCCCCATCGTCGCGGCTCGTTTTCAGGGTGGCCGCGCCATGCCCCGAGTGAGAAAGGGCCCTGCTCCACGCGGCACTGGGCGCTGACCAGGGCTGCCCAACGCCGGCCAATTCTCACGAGCGTTCTGCCCAAATCGATCCCGATTTGGGCAGAACGCTCGAGAGAACTGGCCGGAAAACGCCCGGCGAACACACTTCGGGGACCACAGGGCCGCAGGGCCGCCCCCCCGGGGCCCTGTCCTGGATCGCGTGTCGTCGCGTTCCGGCACCTCCAGGAGGAACTCCGGGAGGCGGGCCCTGGGGAGGCCGACGCCTCCCTCTCCTCAGCCTCCGGGGGTCCCCTCCCTGGCGCTGGCCGCTGGGGACGGGCCAGCCCCGAACGCCGGGCCCGGGCCCGGGCATGCTTGCTCAGCCTTCCGTGGCCAGGGGCCTGAGCCTGGGGGCCTCCGCATGGGGAAGCCTGAGTCCCGCGCCACGAGTCCCCCGACCGTCCCGGCGACAACGGCACCTTTCGCGGCTTCGTCCCAGCCGTGGAGTGAGAGATCACTCCGTTCCCCCACAGAGGCCAGCCCCCTCCACGGGCGCCCCGGCCGCCCGCCACGGCGGAGGCCGACGCCCGGCCACGGCGCCTCCATCCACTCTGCTCGGGGAAAACTCCCCGGCGCCGGGGCCGCCGGCCGCGCCCCATCGTCGCGGCTCGTTTTCCGGGTGGCCGCGCCATGCCCCGAGCGAGAAAGGGCCCTGCTCCACGCGGCACTGGGCGCTGACCAGGGCTGCCCAACGCCGGCCAATTCTCACGAGCGTTCTGCCCAAATCGATCCCGATTTGGGCAGAATGCTCGTGAGAATTAGCCGGAAAACGCCCGGCGAACACAGTTCGGGCACCACAGGGCCGCAGGGCCGCCCCCCCGGGGCCCTGTCCGGGATCGCGTGTCGTCGCGTTCCGGCACCGCCAGGAGAAACTCCGGGAGGCGGGCCCCGGGGAGGCCGACGCCTCCCGCTCCTCAGCCTCCGGGGGTCCCCTCCCTGGCGCCGGCCGCTGGGGCCGGGCCAGACCCGAAAGCCGGGCCGGGCCCGGGCCTGCTTGCTCAGCCTTCCGTGGCCAGGGGCCTGAGCCTGGGGGCCTCCGCATGGGGAACCCTGAGTCCCGCGCCACGAGTCCCCCCGACCGTCCCGGCGACAACGGCACCTTTCGCGGCTTCGTCCCAGCCGTGGAGTGAGAGATCACTCCGTTCCCCCACAGAGGCCAGCCCCCTCCACGGGCGCCCCAGCCGCCCGCCACGGCGGAGGCGGACGCCCGGCCACGGCGCCTCCATCCACTCTGCTCGGGGAAAACTCCCCGGCGCCGGGGCCGCCGGCCGCGCCCCATCGTCGCGGCTCGTTTTCCGGGTGGCCGCGACATGCCCCGAGCGAGAAAGGGCCCTGCTCCACGCGGCACTGGGAGATGACCAGGGCTGCCCAACGCCGGCCAATTCTCACGAGCGTTCTTCCCAAATCGATCCCGATTTTGGCAGAACGCTCGTGAGAATTGGCGGGAAAACGCCCGGCGAACACACTTCGGGCACCACAGGGCCGCAGGGCCGCCCCCCCGGGGCCTTGTCCGGGATCGCGTGTCGTCGCGTTCCGGCACCGCCAGGAGGAGCTCCGGGAGGCGGGCCCGGGGAGGCCGACGCCTCCCGCTCCTCAGCCTCCGGGGGTCCCCTCCCTGGCGCCGGCCGCTGGGGCCGGGCCAGCCCCGAAAGCCGGGCCCGGGCCCGGGCCTGCTTGCTCAGCATTCCGTTGCCAGGGGCCTGAGCCTGGGGGCCTCCGCATGGGGAACCCTGAGTCCCGCGCCACGAGTCCCCCCAACCGTCCCGGCGACAACAGCAACTTTCGCGGCTTCGTCCCAGCCGTGGAGTGAGAGATCACTCCGTTCCCCCACAGAGGCCAGCCCCCTCCACGGGCGCCCCGGCCGCCCACCACGGCGGAGGCGGACGCCCGGCAACGGCGCCTTCATCCACTCTGCTCGGGGAAAACTAACCGGCGCCGGGGCCGCCGGCCGCGCCCCATCGTCGCGGTTCGTTTTCCGGGTGGCCGCGACATGCCCTGAGCGAGAAAGGGCCCTGCTCCAGGCGGCACTGGGCGCTGACCAGGGCTGCCCAACGCCGGCCAATTCTCACGAGCGTTCTGCCCAAATCGATCCCGATTTGGGCAGAACGCTCGTGAGAATTGGCCGGAAAACGCCCGGCGAACACATTTCGGGCACCAAAGGGCCGCAGGGCCGCCCCCCCGGGGCCCTGTCCGGGATCGCGTGTCGTCGCGTTCCGGCACCGCCAGGAGGAGCTCCGGGAGGCGGGCCCCGGGGAGGCCGACGCTTCCCACTCGTCAGCCTCCGGGGATCCCCTCCCTGGGGCCGGCCCCTGGGGCCGGGCAAGCCCCGAAAGCGGGGCCCGGGCTCGGCCCTGCTTGCTCAGCCTTCCGTTTCCAGGGGCCTGAGCCTGGGGCCTCCGCCTGGGGAACACTGAGTCCCGCGCCACGAGGCCCCCCGACCGTCCGGGCGACAACGGCACCTTTCGCGGCTTCGTCCCAGCCGTGGATTGAGAGATCACTCCGTTCCCCCACAGAGGCCAGCCCCCTCCACGGGCGCCCCGGCCGCCCGCCACGGCGGAGGCGGACGCCGGGCCACGGCGCCTCCATCCACTCTGCTCGGGGAAAACTCCCCGGCGCCGGGGCCGCCGGCCGCGCCCCATCGTCGCGGCTCGTTTTCCGGGTGGCCGCGACATGCCCCGAGCGAGAACGGGCCCTGCTCCACGCGGCACTGGGCGCTGACCAGGGCTGCCCAACGCCGGCCAATTCTCACGAGCTTTCTACCCAAATCGATCCCGATTTGGGCAGAACGCTCGTGAGAATTGGCCGGAAAACGCCGGCGAACACACTTCGGGCACCACAGGTCCGCAGGGCCGCATCCCCGGGGCCTTGTCCGGGATCGTGTGTCGTCGCGTTCCGGCACCGCCAGGAGGAGCTCCGGGAGGCGGGCCCGGGGAGGCCGACGCCTCCCGCTCCTCAGCCTCCGGGGGTCCCCTCCCTGGCGCCGGCCGCTGGGGCCGGGCCAGCCCCGAAAGCCGGGCTCGGGCCCGGGCCTGCTTGCTCAGCATTCCGTTGCCAGGGGCCTGAGCCTGGGGGCCTCCGCATGGGGAACCCTGAGTCCCGCGCCACGAGTCCCCCCGACCGTCCCGGCGACAACGGCACCTTTCGCGGCTTCGTCCCAGCCGTGGAGTGAGAGATCACTCCGTTCCCCCACAGAGGCCAGCCCCCTCCACAAGCGTCCCGGCCGCCCGCCACGGCGGAGGCGGACGCCCGGCCACGGCGCCTCCATCCACTCTTCTCGGGGAAAACTCCCCGGGGCCGAGGCCACGACCCATCGTCGCGGCTCGTATTCCGGGTGGCCGCGACATGCCCCAAGCGAGAAAGGGCCCTGCTCCACGCGGCACTGGGCGCTGATCAGGGCTGCCCAACGCCGGCCAATTCTCAAGAGCGTTCTTCCCAAATCGATCCCGATTTGGGCAGAACGCTCGTGAGAATTGGCCGGAAAACGCCCGGCGAACACCCTTCGGGCACCACAGGGCCGCAGGGCCGCCCCCCCGGGGCCTTGTCCGGGATCGCGTGTCGTCGCGTTCCGGCACCGCCAGGAGGAGCTCCGGGAGGCGGGCCCGGGGAGGCCGACGCCTCCCGCTCCTCAGCCTCCGGGGGTCCCCTCCCTGGCGCCGGCCCCTGGGGCCGGACAAGCCCCGAAAGCGGGGCCCGGGCTCGGCCCTGCTTGCTCAGCCTTCCGTTTCCAGGGGCCTGAGCCTGGGGGCCTCCGCATGGGGAACACTGAGTCCCGCGCCACGAGCCCACCCGACCGTCCGGGCAGCAACGGCACCTTTCGCGGCTTCGTCCCAGCCGTGGAGTGAGAGATCACTCCGTTCCCCCACAGAGGCCAGCCCCCTCCACGGGCGCCCCGGCCGCCCGCCACGGCGGAGGCGGACGCCCGGCCACGGCGCCTCCATCCACTCTGCTCGGGGAAAACTCCCCGGCGCCGGGGCCGTCGGCCGCGCCCCATCGTCGTGGCTCGTTTTCCGGGTGGCCGCGACATGCCCCGAGCGAGAAAGGGCCCTGCTCCACGCGGCCCTGGGCGCTGACCAGGGCTGCCCAACGCCGGCCAATTCTCACGAGCGTTCTGCCCAAATCGATCCCGATTTGGGCAGAACGCTCGTGAGAATTGGCCGTAAAACGCCCGGAGAACACCCTTCGGGCACCACAGGGCCGCAGGGCCGCCCCCCCGGGGCCTTGTCCGGGATCGCGTGTCGTCGCGTTCCGGCACCGCCAGGAGGAGCTCCGGGAGGCGGGCCCGTGAAGGCCGACGCCTCCCGCTCCTCAGCCTCCGGGGGTCCCCTCCCTGGCGCTGGGCCCTGGGGCCGGGCAAGCCCCGAAAGCGGGGCCCGGGCCCGGCCTTCCTTGCTCAGCCTTCCGTTGCCAGGGGCCTGAACTTGGGGCCCTCCGCATGGGGAACCCTGTGTCCCGCGCCACGAGTCCCCCCGACCGTCCCGGCGACAACGGCACCTTTCGCGGCTTCGTCCCAGCCGTGGAGTGAGAGATCACTCCGTTCCCCCACAGAGGCCAGCCCCCTCCTAGGGCGCCCCGGCCGCCCGCCACGGCGGAGGCGGACGCCTGGCCACGGCGCCTCCATCCACTCTGCTCGGGGAAAACTCCCCGGCGCCATGGCCGCCGGCCGCGCCCCATCGTCACGGCTCGTTTTCTGGGTGGCGGCGATATGCCACGAGCGAGAAAGGGCCCTGCTCCACGCGGCACTGGGCGCTGACCAGGGCTGCCCAACGCCGGCCAATTCTCACGAGCGTTCTGCCCAAATCGATCCCGATTTGGGCAGAACGCTCGTGAGAATTGGCCGGAAAACGCCCAGCGAACACACTTCCGGGACCACAGGGCCGCAGGGCCGCCCCCCCGGGGCCCTGTCCGGGATCGCGTGTCGTCGCGTTCCGGCACCGCCAGGAGTAGCTCCGGGAGGCGGGCCCCGGGGAGGCCGACGCCTCCCGCTCCTCAGCCTCCGGGGGTCCCCTCCCTGGCGCCGGCCGCTGGGGACGGGCCATCCCCGAACGCCGGGCCCGGGCCCGGGCCTGCTTGCTCAGCCTTCCGTGGCCAGGGGCCTGAGCCTGGGGGCCTCCGCATGGGGAACCCTGAGTCCCGCGCCACGAGTCCCCCCGACCGTCCCGGCGACAACGGCACCTTTCGCGGCTTCCTCCCAGCCGTGGAGTGAGAGATCACTCCGTTCCCCCACAGAGGCCAGCCCCCTCCACGGGCGCCCCGGCCGCCCGCCACGGCAGAGGCCAACGCCCGGCCACGGCGCCTCCATCCACTCTGCTCGGGGAAAACTCCCCGGCGCCGGGGCCGCCGGCCGCGCCCCATCGTCGCGGCTCGTTTTCCGGGTGGCCGCGCCATGCCCCGAGCGAGAAAGGGCCCTGCTCCACGCGGCACTGGGCGCTGAACAGGGCTGCCCAACGCCGGCCAATTCTCACGAGCGTTCTGCCCAAATCGATCCCGATTTGGGCAGAACGCTCGTGAGAATTGGCCGGAAAACGCCCAGCGAACACACTTCGGGGACCCCAGGGCCGCAGGGCCGCCCCCCCGGGGCCCTGTCCGGGATCGCGTGTCGTCGCGTTCCGGCACCGCCAGGAGGAGCTCCGGGAGGCGGGCCCAGGGGAGGCCGACGCCTCCCGCTCCTCAGCCTCCGGGGGTCCCCTCCCTGGCGCCGGCCGCTGGGGACGGGCCAGCCCCGAACGCCGGGCCCGGGCCCGGGCCTGCTTGCTCAGCCTTCCGTGGCCAGGGGCCTGAGCCTGGGGGCCTCCGCATGGGGAACCCTGAGTCCCGCGCCACGAGTCCCCCGACCGTCCCGGCGACAACGGCACCTTTCGCGGCTTCGTCCCAGCCGTGGAGTGAGAGATCACTCCGTTCCCCCACAGAGGCCAGCCCCCTCCACGGGCGCCCCAGCCGCCCGCCACGGCGGAGGCGGACGCCCGGCCACGGCGCCTCCATCCACTCTGCTCGGGGAAAACTCCCCGGCGCCGGGGCCGCCGGCCGCGCCCCATAGTCGCGGCTCGTTTTCCGGGTGGCCGCGACATGCCCCGAGCGAGAAAGGGCCCTGCTCCAGGCGGCACTGGGCGCTGACCAGTGCTGCCCAACGCCGGCCAATTCTCACGAGCGTTCTGCCCAAATCGATCCCGATTTGGGCAGAACGCTCGTGAGAATTGGCCGGAAAACGCCCGGCGAACACACTTCGGGCACCAGAGGGCCGCAGGGCCGCCCCCCCGTGGCCCGGTCCGGGATCGCGTGTCGTCGCGTTCCGGCACCACAAGGAGGAGCTCCGGGAGGCGGGCCCCGGGGAGGCCGACACCTCCCGCTCGTCAGCCTCCGGGGGTCCCCTCCCTGGCGCCGGCCCCTGGAGCCGGGCAATCCCCGAAAGCGGGGCCCGGTTTCGGCACTGCTTGCTCAGCCTTCCGTTTCCAGGGGCCTGAGCCTGGGGGCCTCCGCTTGGGGAACACTGAGTCTCGCGCCACGAGCCCCCCCGACCGTCCGGGCGACAACGGCACCTTTCGCGGCTTCCTCCCAGCCGTGGAGTGAGAGATCACTCCGTTCCCCCACAGAGGCCAGCCCCCTCCACGGGCGCCCCGGCCGCCCGCCACGGCGGAGGCGGACGCCCGGCCACGGCGCCTCCATCCACTCTTCTCGGGGAAAACTCCCCGGCGCCGGGGCCGCCGGCCGCGCCCCATCGTCGCGGCTCGTTTTCCGGGTGGCCGCGACATGCCCCGAGCGAGAAAGGGCCCTGCTCCACGCGACACTGGGCGCTAACCAGGGCTGCCCAACGCCGGCCAATTCTCATGAGCGTTCTGCCAAAATTGATCCCGATTTGGGCAGAACGCTCGTGAGAATTGGCCGGAACACGCCCGGCGAACACACTTCGGGGACCCCAGGGCCGCAGGGCCGCCCCCCCGGGGCCCTGTCCGGGATCGCGTGTCATCGCGTTCCGGCACCGCCAGGAGGAGCTCCGGGAGGCGGGCCCAGGGGAGGCCGACGCCTCCCGCTCCTCAGCCTCCGGGGGTCCCCTCCCTGGCGCCGGCCGCTGGGGACGGGCCAGCCCCGAACGCCGGGCCCGGGCCCGGGCCTGCTTGCTCAGCCTCCCGTTGCCAGGGGCCTGAGCCTGGGGGCCTCCGCATGGGGAACCCTGAGTCCCGCGCCACGAGTCCCCCCGACCGTCCCGGCCACAACGGCACCTTTCGGGGCTTCGTCCCAGCCGTGGAGTGAGAGTTCACTCCGTTCCCCCACAGAGGCCAGCCCCCTCCACGGGCGCCCCGGCCGCCCGCCCCGGCGGAGGTGGACGCCTGTCCACGGCGCCTCCATCCACTCTGCTCGGGGAAAACTCCCCGGCGCCGGGGCCGCCGGCCGCGCCCCATCGTCGCGGCACGTTTTCCGGGTGGCCGCGCCATGCCCCGAGCGAGAAAGGGCCCTGCTCCACGCGGCACTGGGCGCTGACCAGGGCTGCCCAACGCCGGCCAATTCTCAGGAGCGTTCTGCCCAAACCGATCCCGATTTGGGCAGAACGCTCGTGAGAATTGGCCGGAAAACGCCCGGCGAACACACTTCGGGCACCAGAGGGCCGCAGGGCCGCCCCCCAGGGGCCCTGTCTGGGATCGCGTGTCGTC
Source organism: Meles meles (assembly GCF_922984935.1). Taxonomy (NCBI): domain Eukaryota; kingdom Metazoa; phylum Chordata; class Mammalia; order Carnivora; family Mustelidae; genus Meles; species Meles meles. The sequence continues at coordinate 1,175,727 of NW_025721614.1, forward strand.
GCGTTCCGGCACCGCCAGGAGGAGCTCCGTGAGGCTGGCGTGGGCAAGTCGACGCCTCCCGCTACTCAGACTCTGGTGGTCCCCTCCCTTCGCTGGCAGCTGGGGCTGGGCCAGCCCCGAAAGCCGGGCCCGGTCCAGGCCTGCTTGCTCAGCCTTCCGTTGCCAGCGGCCTGAGCCTGCGGGCCTCCCCATGGGGAACCCTGAGTCCCGCGCCACGATTCCCCTTCCGTCCCGGCGCCATCGGCCCCTTTCTTGGCTGCGACACAGCTGTGGGCGACAGATCTTTTTGTTCCCCCAGAGAGGCCAAGCCCTTCCTGGGCGCACCGGCCTCCCTTCAAGGTGGAGCCGGATGCCCGACCACAGCCTCTCCATCAACTCTGCTCGGAGCAAGCTCCCCAGCGCTGAGGCCCCCGGCCGGGCCCCGTCGTCTCGGCGCGTTTTTGGTGGCTGGGACATACCCCGAGCGAGAAAGGGTCCTGGGCCATGCGGAACAAGGTGGTCCCCATGGTTGTCCAACGCCAGCTAATTTTCATGAGCGCTCTGCCCAAATCGATCCCGATTAGATATGGACCCTCAACTCTATTGTGATATAATCATCGAGAAATCAGGAAAAAATATTCAATGTAACAAAAGACATTCTCCTCAATCAATGGTGCTGGGAAAACTGGACAGCGATATGTAGAAGAATGAAACTCGACCATTCTCTTACACCATACACAATGATAAACTCGAACTCGATAAAGGAGCTCAACGTGAGACAGGATTCTCTCAGAATCCTAGAGGAGTTCATAGGCAGTAACCTCTTCGATATCAGCCACAGCAACTTCTTTCAAGATATGTCTCCAAAGGCCAAGGAAACAAAAGCGAAAATGAACTTTTGGCACTTCATCAAGATCAAAAGCTTCTGCACAGCAAAGGGAACAGTCCACCAATCAAAAGGCAACCCACGGAATGGGAGAAGATATTTGTAAATGACAGTTCAGACAAAAGGTTGATATCCAGGATCTACAAAGAACTTCTCAAACTCAACACACACAAAACAGATAATCATATCCAAAAATGGGCAGAAGATATGAACAGACACTCCTCCAACGAAGACATACAAATGGCTATCAGACACATGACAAAATGTTCATCATCACTAGCCATCAGGGAGATTCAAATGAAAACGACATTGAGATACCACCTGACACCAGTTAGAAAGGCCACAATTAGCAAGACAGGAAACAACGTGTGTTGGAGAGGATGTGGAGAAAGGGGAACCCTCTTACACTGTTGGTGGGAATGCAAGTTGGTGCAGCCACTTTGGAGAACAGTGTGCAGATGACTCAAGAAATTAAAAATAGAGCTTCCCTATGACCCTGCAATTGCACTGCTGGGTATTTACCCCAAAGATACAGATGGAGTGAAAAGAAGGGCCATCTGTACCCCAATGATTATAGCAGCAAAGGCCTCGGTCGCCAAACTGTGGAAAGAACCAAGATGCCCTTCAATGGACGAATGGATAAGGAAGATGTGGTCCATATACAAGATGGAGTATTATGCCTCCATCAGAAAGGATGAATACCAACTTTTGTAGCAATATGGACGGGAGTGGAAGAGATTATGCTGAGTGAAATAAGTCAAGCAGAGAGAGTCAATTATCATATGGTTTCACTTATTTGTGGAGCATAACAAAGAACAAGGAGGACATGGGGAGATGGAGAGGAGAAGGAAGTTGTGGGAAATGGGAAGGGGAGGTGAACCATGAGAGACTACGGACTCTGAAAAAGAACCTGAGGGTCTTGAATGGGTGGGGAGTGGGAGGTTGGGAGAACAAGGTGGTGGGTATTAGGGAGGGCACGTGTTGCATGGAGCACTGGGTGTGGTGCAAAAATAAGGAATACTGTTACGCTGAAAAGAAATAATATAGATAGATAGATAGATATTGAAAGTGAAAAAAAAAGGAATGTGCTGAACCTACAGAGCAGAAGAAATCAGAATGCCTCCCTGACGCCACCCCCAATACCGCCGCCCCTGAGGAGCAGGAATGAGGAGTCTCACGGTCCTGCAGACTCACGTCCTCAACTCAGGCATCGGGATTGGTCATCACTGTGCCGGCAGATCCGGGCCGCCATGCCCCTGTGACCTAAACCTAACCCTCGGTTGGGTGTTCAGGCTTCAGTCCCCAGAGGACTGGCTCCCTAGCCCTCCAGACTGGGGACCCCATATTCCCAACGTAGGACTCTGGCCGCCACCCATGATGAAACTTGACCACATGGACCTTTGCAGAACGCTCCTTGCCGGAGAAACCTCCATGACCCCTAAAGCCAACCACATCTTCTGAGCACCCCCACACCACAATTCCTTAGCCTTACAGGCCGCCAGAACAATGCCCTCAGCCCAGCCCTCCAGAGAGCCTGAGTCCGTGCTGGCACATCAGGCCTGCCATTCTCCCAGGACCAAACCCTAAGCCTAGGTTGGGTGTTCAGGTTCTAGAACCCTGACACCCAATTCCACCCATGGGTGGGAGCATCAAACTGATGGCATGACTCAGCTTCTCAACCAGCAGGAGATTCCATTTGGTGCTCTCCAACACCCTCAGAGCCCTAGGAACCGGCCAAGCTGCCCTGAGGCCATTCCCGCCATCTTTGCACCTCCAGGCCAAAAACCCAGGGCCTGAGAAGCCTCCGGAGCCCTGCCCTCAACTCAGCCCTTGAGTGAGCCAATATCTGTGCTGGCAGATCCCACATGCCTTCTCCCTAAGACATAACCTTAACGCTAAGCCTAACCCTAATACTAACTCTAGCCCAGGTTGTGTGTTCAGGCATCCCTCCTCCATAGCCTGGTCCCCCAAACGGCCAGATGGGGGACCCCTGAGCTGCACCCCATAATTGCGCCTGATCCCAGGAGGAAACCCTGCCCTTTAGAAATGTGTTGAACCCGCAGAGCGGGAGAAACCTGCATGCCTCCCAGAGGCCACTGCCACTTCTGGCACACCCAAGGACCAGGAACCAGGACTCTCACAGTGCTACAGACTCGCGCCCTCAACTCGGGCATTGGGAAGCATCACCACAGCGCCATCAGATCGGGGCTGCCATGCCCTTACAACCCTACCCTAACCCTAGGTTGGGTGTCAGGCTTCTGTCCCCTGAGGACTGGACCCCTAGCCCTCCAGACTGGGGACCCTGGATTCCCAATGCAGGACTCTGGCTGCCACCCACGATGAAACTGGACCATATGATCCTGTGCAGTATGCTCCTGGCCACAGAATCCTCCATGCCCCCTAAGGCCACCCACGCCTTCCAAGAAATGCCACACCACAAACCCAGAGCCTGACAGGCCACCAGAGCAATGCCCTCAACTCAGCCCTCCGGAGAGCCTGAGCCGCACTGGCAGGCCTGCCATTCTCCCAGGACGAAACCCTAACACTAGGTTGGGTGTTCAGGCATTGGACCCAGAGGCCTGACACCCAATTCCTCCCATGGGTTGAGCATCAGACTGTCGGCAGGACTCAGTTCTCAGCCAGGAGGAGACCTTTTCATTTGGTGTTCTCTCACACCCTCAGAGCAGTAGCAACCAGCCATTCTCCCTTGAGGCCATTCCCACCAGCTTTGCTCCTCCAGGCCAAGAACCCAGGGCCTGAGGAGCCTCCTGAGTCCTGCCCTCAACTCAGCCCTTGGGTGAGCCCGTATCTGTGCTAGCAGATCCGACATGCCCTGTCCCTAAGCCTAACACTAACCATAATACTAAACCTAGCCCAGGTTGTGTGTTCAGGCGTCCATACTCTGACTCCTGGTCCCCAAGGCCCCAGATGGGGGACCCGTGAGCGATACCCCATCATTGAACCTGACACCAGGAGGAAACCATGCTGTTTAGAATTGTGCTGAACCCACAGAGTGGGATAAATTTGAATGTCTCCCTGAGGCCACCCCACTTCCAGCGCCCCCAAGGACCAAGAACCAGGAGTCTCATGGTCCTGCAGACACACGCTCTGAACTCAAGCATTGGGATGGGTCACCACAGCGCCAGCAGATTGGGGCTGCAATGCCCCTACAACCTAACCCTCACAGCAGGACTCACCCTCTCAGCCAGAAGGTGACCTTTCATTTCGTGCTATCTAATGCCCTGAGAATTGTAGAAACTGGCATGCTCCCCTGAGGCGATTTTCAACATCTTTGCCCGTACAGCCCAAAACCCCAGTGCCCGAGGAGCCTCCAGAGTCCCGCCCTCAACTCAGCCCTTGGGTGAGCTGATATCTGTGCTTGCATATCCGACATGCCTTGTCCCTAAGACATAACCTTAACCCTAATCCTAATACTAACCCTAGCCCAGGTTCGTGCTCAGGCATCATCCTCCCACAACTGGTCGGTGCTCAAAACCCCAGATAGGGGACCCCTGAGTTGCACCCCATAATTGCACATGATCCCAGCATGAACCGTGCCGTTTAGAAATGGGCTGAAGCCAAAGAGCAGGAGAAGCCTGCAAGTCTCCCTGAGGCCAAAGCACTTCTGGACCCTCCCAAGGACCGGGAACCAGAGTCTCAATGTCCTGCAGACATAGCCTCAACTCAGGCATCAGGATGGGTCACCACAGCACTGGCAGATTGGGGTTACCATGCCCCAAAGACTTAACCATAATGCTAGGATGGGTGTTTATGCTTCGATCCACAGAGGCCTGGCTCCCTAGCCGTCCAGACTGGGGACCCTGTATTTGCAATGCTGGACTCCGGCTGCCACCCACAAGGAAAATGGCCCACATGGCCCTGTGCAGTACGCTCCTGGCCGGAGAAACCTCCATGCCCCCTAAAGACACCCACACCTTCCGAGGACCCACACACCACCGCCCAGTGCCTGATGGGCCACCAGAGCAATACCCTCAACACAGCCCTCCGGAGAGCCTGAGTCCGCACTGGCACCTCAGGCCTGCCATGCTCCCAGGACCAAACCCTAATACCCTAGCTCAGGTGGTCAGGCTCTGGACCCCAGAGGCCTGATACCCAATTCCATCCCAGTGGATAGGATCATCAGACTGATGGCAGGACTCAGCCTCTCAGCCAGGAGAATAAATGAAATAAACCATTTCATTTAGTGCTATCTAACACTCTCAGAGACCTAGAAACCAGCATGCTCCCCTGAGGCCATTCCCACCATCTTTACCTTCTAGGAAAAAAACCCAGGGCCTAAGGAGCCTCCTGAGTCCCGCCTTCAACTCAGCCCTTGGGTGAGCCCATATAAGTGTTACCAGATCCAACATGCCTCGTCCCTAAGACATAACCGTAACCCTAATCTTTTTATTTTTTTTTAAGATTTTATTCATTTCTTTGACAGAGACAGATCAGAAGAAGGCACAGAGAGGACGAAGCACGCTCCCCGCTGAGCAGAGAGCCTGATGTGGGGCTCGATCCCAGGACCCTGAGATCATGACCTGAGCGGAAGGCAGAGGCTTTAACCAACTGAGCCACCCAGGCGCCCCACCTTAACACTAATCTTAACACTAACCCTAACCACAAAACCTAACCCTAACCTCTAAACCTAACATAACAACCTCGGAGCAGTAGAAACCATCATGCTCCCCAGAGGCGATTCCCACATTCTTTGCCCATCCAGTCCAAAAATCCAGGGCCTGAGGAGACTCCTGAGTCCCGACCTCAACACAGCCCTTGGGTGAGTCCATATCTGTGCTGGCAGATCTGACATGCCTTGTCCCTAAGACATACGCCTAACCCTAAGCCGAACCCTAAACCTTACCTCTAACCCTATCCCCTAACTCCTAACCCTAACCCCAACCCTAACCCTAACCCCTAACAACTAACCCTAACACTCTCCGAACCTCTATCCCTAACCCTAACCCTCCAGACTGGGGATTCCAAAGTCACAACACAGGACTCTGCCTGCCCTCCAGAAAGAAAGGTGCATGAGCACCTAAACACACCCGCCATTGGAAATGCCCCAGACATAATGCCAGATTCTGCCACAACGCCAGATGCATGTCATCCACTCAGCCCTGAGGGAGCCTGCCTCAACACAGCATATCAACAGCATATCAGAGCTGCCATGCCCCTAGGCCTTAACCCTAACCCTAGGTTGGGTGTACAGGCTTCCGTACCCAGAGGCCTAGCCACCAAACCCGCCAGATTGTGGATGCATGAGACTCATTCTGGCAGTCTGGAGGCTGCCTATGCTGTTACAGTGCCATTTGGAGCTACTCAGACCTCAGAGCAAAAGATAACTTCATGCCCCCCAAGGCAAGCCCCAGCATCTGAGCCCCTCCTGAACACAAACCCAGATTCACACTAGCCACCTATCACCGACCCTCAACTCAGGCCACCGGGGAGTCCGCCTCAGCACTGGCAGATTGGGCCTGTCACGCCCCAAGACCTTAACCTTAGTTTGAGTTTCCAGGCTTCCATCCCAAGAGGCCTAGCCTCCAGGCTCCCTGGATTAAGGACCCCTGAGTGACATTGCAGGATTCCAACAGCCACGCAGGATGAAACCTTGCAGTTTGGAGCTGCTGAATACTCAGAGGGTGAGAAACCTTCAAGCCCCCGTAAAGCTATCTGCACAATTTGCGGCACCCCAGGCCAGAAAGCTGGTTTCTATGAAGCTACTGGACACATGCCCTCAACTCAGCCCTGAGGGGAGCCCATCTCAGCGCCAGCAGATTGGGCCTGCCATGACCCTAGACCCTAACCCTAACCCTTGGTGGGGTATACAGCCTTCCGTGCCCAGAGGCCTGTACCCCAAGCCCATCAGACTGGGGATGACTGAGACTCCCGCCAGCACTCCTCCAGCCTCCTAGGGCAAAATGGTGCCATTTGGAACTGTGCAGGAACCTCAGAGCAGGAGAAAGCTGCATGCCCCCCGAGGACACCACTAGCTTCTTTGCCCCCACAAACACCAACACAGACCTCAATTCCTGCCTGATTCCCACCCTCCATTCGGCCTATCCAGGAGACCCCCTCAATTGCAGCAGATCGGGCCTGCCATGTCCCTAAGCCTTAACCCTAACCCTAGTTTGGATTTTCAGGCTTCCATCCCAAGAGGCCTGGCCCCCACGCCCCCCAGATTAAGGACTTCTGAGCAACACCACAGGACACAGCCTGTCACACAAGTGGAAACCTTGTGGTTTGGAGCTGCAATGAACCCTCAGATGGGGAGAAACTTTCATGCCACCCTAAAGCCACCCCAATAATCAACAGCCACTCTGGCCATAGAGCTGGATTCCATCCCGCCACCAAATGCATACCCTCAACTCAGCCCATACGGGATCCCGCCTCAGCACTGGCAGATCGGGCCTGCCATTGCCCCTAGGCCCTAACCCTAACACAAGTTTGGGTGTTCAGTCTTCCATGCTGAGGGTCCAGGCAACAAAATCCCCTGGATTAAGGAATCTTGACATACACCTCAGGACTCCGCTTGCCACACAGTAGGAACCTGTGCCTTGGAGTTGTGCTGAACCCTCAGAGGGGGAGAAACTTGCCCCTCTAAAGGCACTCCCATCATCTGCATCCGTCCCCCCGGCCATAAACCAGATTCTGCTGAGCTGCCAGACGCATGCCATAAATTCAGACCCTAGGGCGCCCCACCTCAACATAAGCAGATCGGGCCACCATGCCCCTAGGCCCTTACCAGAACCCCTCTTTAGGTTTTCAGGCTTCCATCCCAGGGGGCCTGCCTCCCATGTCCCCCCAGATTAAGGTCTACTGAGCGCCACCACGGGACTCCACCTGGCACTCATGAGGAAAACTTGTGGTTTAGAGCTGCACTGAACACTCAGACGGGGAGAAACCTGCAAACCCCCCTAATGCCACCCCACCATGAGTCACCCCCATGGCCATAAAACCAGATTCTCCTGCGATGCCAGATCTATGCCCTCAACTCGACCCTTAGGGGAGCCCGCATCAGCACCGGCACATTGGACCTGCCATGCCCTTCGGCCCTAACCATAAACCTAGGTGGGGTGTACAGGCTTTCATGAACAGAGGCCTGTCCCGCAAGCCCGCCAGATTGGGCACCTCCGAGATTCATGCCAGTAGAGATTAAGGATTCCTCAGTGACACCCCAGGACTGCGTCTGCCACACGGGAGGAAACCATGCCATTTGGAGCTCTGCAGAACCCTCAGGGTAGGAGAAACCTGCATGCAACCCTGAGGTCACGCCCAGCTTCTGTGGCATCCCTGGACACAAACTCTGAGTCTGACATGCCACCTGATACCCACCCTGAAGTCAGCCCACCAGGGAGCCCACCTCAGCAGTAGCAGATTGAGCATGCCATGCCCCTACGCCCTTACCGTAGCTCTAGTTTCTGATTTCGGGCTTCCATCCCAAGAGGCCTGGCCCCCAAACTCCCCAGATTCAGGACCCCCCTGTAACAAGGCAGAAACCTGAATGCCATGCAGGGGGAAGCCATGACATTTGGAGCTCCAAAGTTTCCTCAGAGAGGGAGAAACCAGCATGCCCCTCTAAAGCCACCCCCACGATCAGCCGTCCCTCTGGCCAGAAACCCTGACTCTTCTGCATTGCAGGATGCATTTCCTCAACTCAATTCTGAGGGTATCTCACCTCTGTGTCGGCTGATCAGGCCTGTCCTGCCCAGCCCATTACCCTTAACCCTATGTTGCATTTTCAGGCTTCCTTCCCCAGGGGCCTATCCACCAAGCCCTCTAGATTGGTAAACTTGGAGCCACACTGTAGGAGTCCCCCTGCCACCCAGCAGGAAACTTGTCCCTTTGGAGCTGTGCGGAACCCTCAGAGCCAGAGAAACCTGCATGACCCCATTAGGACTCCCCCACATTCTGCAGCCCCCTGGCCACAAACCCAGAGCCTGATTCACCACCTGACCCCCATTCTCAACTCAGCTCCTTGGGGAACTCACCTCAACACCAGCAGTTCGTGCCTGCCACGCCACTAGCTCAGCTCTGCTCATGGACACCACCAGCTCTAGGCAGACCTAGAACTCCCCTGTCTGCGGCAAAGCTCTGGGATCCCCCCTCCTTCTTCCCAATTTACACTGGCCCAGGCATTCATGAGAAAGGGGAAGGCTACCTCTTGAATGCTTAATACCTCCTTTCCTCTTCAGCCCTATTTCTCTCCACTTACCTTTGCACCTGGGCAAACTGAAAGTAACATATCAATGGAACATGTACATGCTCTGAGATCTAAATCTTTCATGGCAACTTTCTGAGGGCTCCTTATGCAATAGGAAACTAGTGTATCCTGCCAGAGAGTGTTTCATAATGAACAGCTACAGAACAGGAGAGCAAAAGTCATTCCAGTTTTACCTCAGTCTTCATGAAGTAGAACATGGTCTTCTTTTCTTCATTGACTTCAATTCCAATTCGTTTCCATGCAATGTTCATTCCTCTCCTTCAGGGGTAGGATTTTGTGATTCCTCACCTGCATAGAACACCCAGAGCTCATCACAACAAGTACTCTCCCTAATAGCTGTCACCCACTTAACTCTTCGCCCCACACACCTGCCCCCTAGCAACCCTCGATTTTGCTCTAGGTTAGAGTCTGTTTCCTCATTGGCCTTTCTCTCCTCACTATGTTCATCTGTTTTCTTTCTGAAATTCCATAGAGGTCAAGATATAGGCTATTGGTCTTTTCTTACTGATTTTACTTAGCTAAATCCACTGTAGATCCATCCACATCCTTGCAGATGGTAAGATTTCATCCTTTTTGAACCTGGATCCTATTCCATTAAGAAGATGTGGGAGAATGAATACACATACACACACACACACACACACACACACACACACACACAAACATATGATATATATGAGTGATATATATATATATATCACTCATCAGTGAATGGACATTTGGTCTCCCTCCATTGTTTTACAATGGTTGAAAATGCTGCTGTAAATATCACGGTGCTTATACCCCACTGAATGTGCATTTTTGTGCCCTTTAGGGAAATAACTAGGAGGGCAATTGCTGGATCCTACTGTTGTTCAGTTCTTAGCTTTTGGAGGACACACTGTATTCTTTCCAAGAGTGGCTGCAACAACACGCATGCCCACCAACAATGTAGGAGGGTTCCGGTTTTGGGTGGTTTTTTTTTTTTTTAGATTTTATTTATTTATTTGACAGAGGTCACAAGTAGGCAGAGAGGCAGGCAGAGAGAGAGGACGAAGCAGACTCCCCGCTGAGCAGAGAGCCCAATGCGGGGCTCAATCTCAGGACCCTGAGACCATGACCTGAGCCGAAAGCAGTGGCTTAACCCACTGAGCCACACAGGTGCCCCCGAGGGTTCCACTTTAAACAGAACATTCCCTGCCAGCAATTACCTAAGGAGGAAATATAAAACCTGTGGGAAAACCTGACTCACTGAGCATCAGGAAAGCAGCCACAGAAATTCAGCCCAGGGTTCCTGACACCAAGTCCCTTGAAGCCAACAGAGTGCCTTTATCCAGGGAAATTCCCAAAGACTCTCCTTCTGACTTCACTACCCATGAAACTGCAGAGAAAATACAGCATGTCCAACCATATATAGCTGTTTGATTGAACCTAGGAAGACAAGCATCCCTTTTAAATTGTCCAAGACTCCTTGGAATCATTTTGAATTTTCCCTCTGCCCTCATTGGAACTCTTTGGATTCAAAGACGAATCCATTAGGATACATCACCTTGGACAAAGAGGAAGCCATCATCCAAGTCTCTATCTGACCACAAACAGCCACCTCACTCTAGATGCCAGCCGTTCCACCAGAGCCTAGGCCCAGTGGAGTAAACACTGTTCGGTGAAGGAATACTTTCTATGTTCAAAAGGCACACCAAGTCAATCTCACCTTCCCTTTCGAATCCAAGGGATTTCCTAGGAAAGAGATGTTCCAAATACCTTTGTAAGCCAGAAATAAAGAGAGAAAATGAGATCCCTGCCAGGTGCTCCCTGCAGAGAAACTCAGGAGCTCTGGCACCCGCACGAGATTGCTTACAGCTGGTTCAGTGTGCCATTTGTGAGCTCCACTGGAGACAAGAGAAAAGCCCAGGAAATTTGGGGTGAAAGGGAATTTTTACCTGCCATCCTGGCATGGATGTGACATTGTGACCCACAGGCCTGCTGTTTTCTCTGAACACTGACGTCCTGGGACAAGCTGCATGACTGACTCAGACGCTGACTTCCAAACTTCAGGTCTCATGGAGCCAGAGTGAAGAAGGGTTGTCAGGTGCAGATAAGCAGGCGTCTCCCACCTAAAGCCTGCACACCTGCTCTGATTCCTGGGAGAAGGAGAGACACAGGCTTGTTTCTTAACTGGTCATTCACTTCCCTCTCAAGCTGGTCAATGCCCTTGTCCTTTTTGGAGAAACAAACATACTTTTCCAAACAAACACTCAGCTCCTCGGTTCCAAATGCACCATGAGTCGGGTTTGGTTCCCCTGGCTCCAGAACCCAACTGGGAGGACCCTCCTGAACCATCCTGACAGCACATTACCAGCAAACCTGGGGAAAGAGGGCACAATGCTGAGTGGGGGACAGGCTCCATCAATTCTTACCACCACCCTTGAGCCTGGAGAAACAGAGACTATACAGCTCACCACTCCGTCCTGTAAAAAGAAGCTGTAGTGCCTCACGTTTCAGGGTCTCTCACCGGGCACCTCCGCCCTGCCTTCAGAGCCAGCAAGCTGCACTGACTCCTCTTCAGGTGTGTTTCCCATGGCAGCTCGCCGCTGCCTCCAGTGGTGGCAAGCAGCATCGCCATGCCTTCCAGGGTATCTCACACCACTGCTCACCACTCCCTCCAGTGGAGTGAACTGGCACTGCCGGGCCTTCCATAGACTCATTTTTTTCTTATTTGTTTATTTACAGCATAACAGTGTTCATTGTTTTGGCATCACACCCAGTGCTCCATGCAGTACGTGCCCTCCCTATTAACCACCACCTGATTCCTCAAACTCCCACCCCACCCTGCCCCTCCAAAACCCTCTGGTTGTTTTTCAGAGTCCATAGTCTCTCATGGTTCATCTCCCCTTCCAGTTTCTCTCAACTCCCTCTCCTCTCCATCTCCCTATGTCCTCCGTGTTATTTGCTATGCTCCACAAATAAGTGAGACCATATGATACATGACTCTCTCTCTGCTTGACTTATTTCGCTCAGCATAATTTCTTCCAGTCCCGTCCATGTTGCTACAAAAGTTGGGTATTCATCCTTTCTGATGGAGGCATAATACTCCATTGCGTATATGTACCACATCTTCCTTATCCATTCATCCGTTGAAGGGCATCTTGGTTCTTTCCACAGTTTGGTGAGCATAGCCATTGCTACAATAAACATTGGGGTACAGATGGCCCTTCTTTTCACTACATCTGTATCTTTGGGGTAAATACTCAGCAGTGCAATTGCAGGGTCATAGGGAAGCTCTATTCTTAATTTCTGGAGGAATCTCCACACTGTTCTCCAAAGTGGCTGCACCAACTTGCATTCCCACCAACAGTGTAAGAGGGTTCCCCTTTCTCCACATCCTCTCCAACAATCGTTGTTTCCTGTCTTGCTAATTTTGGCCATTCTAACTGGTGTCAGGTGGTATCTCAATATGGTTTTAATTTGAATCTCCCTGATGGCTAGTGATGATGAACATTTTTTCATGTGTCTGATAGCCATTTGTATGTCTTCGTTGGAGAAGTGTCTGTTCATATCTTCTGCCCATTTTTGGATATGATTATCTGTTTTGTGTGTGTTGAGTTTGAGAAGTTCTTTCTAGATCCTGGATATCAACCTTTTGTCTGTACTGTCATTTGCAAATATCTTCTCCCATTCCGTGGGTTGCCTTTTTGTTTGGTGGACTGTTTCCTTTGCTGTGCAGAAGCTTTTGATCTTGATGAAGTGCCAAAAGTTTATTTTCGCTTTTGTTTCCTTGGCCTTTGGAGATATATCTTGAAAGAAGTTGCTGTGGCTGATATCGAAGAGGTTACTGCCTATGTTCTCCTCTAGGATTCTGATGGATTCCTGTCTCATGATGAGGTCTTTTATCCATTTCGAGTGTAAGAGAATGGTTGAGTTTCATTATTCTACATATAGCTGTCCAGTTTTCCCAGCACCATTGATTGAAGAGACTGTCTTTTTTTCCATTGAATATTTTTTCCTGTTTTGTCGAAGATTATTTCACCGTGGAGTTGAGGGTCCATATCTGGGCTCTCCACTCTGTTCCACTGGTCTATGTGTCTGTTTTTATGCCAGGACCACGCTGTCTTGGTGATCGCAGCTTTGTAGTAAAGCTTGAAATCGGGTAACGTGATGCCGCCAGTTTTGTTTTTGTTTTTCAACATTTCCTTAGCAATTCGGGGTCTCTTCTGATTCCATACAAATTTTAGGATTATTGGCTCCAGCTCTTTGAAAAATACCGGTGGAATTTTGATCGGAATGGCATTAAAAGCATAGATTGCTCTAGGCAGTATAAACATTTTAACAATGTTTATTCTTCCAATCCAAGAGCATGGAATTGTCTTCCATCTTTTTGGGTCTTCTTCAATTTCTTTCATGAGTGTTCTGTAGTTCCTCGAGTACAGGTCCTTTACCTCTTTGGTTAGGTTTATTCCCAGGTATCTTATGGTTCTTGGTGCTATAGTAAATGGAATCGATTCTCTAATTTCCCTTTCTGTATTTTCATTGTTAGTGTATAAGAAAGCCACTGATTTCTGTACATTGACTTTGTATCCTGCCACGTTACTGAATTGCTGTATGAGTCTAGTAGTTTGGGGGTGGAGTCTTTGGGGTTTTCCATATAAAAAATCATGTCATCTGCGAAGAGAGAGAGTTTGACTTCTTCCTTGCCAATTTGGATACCTTTTATTTCTCTTTGTTGTCTGATTGCCATTGCTAGGACTTCTAATACTATGTTGAACAAGAGTGGTGAGAGTGGGCATCCAAGCCCATTAGAATAACGTCAGACCTTTTCACAGAGACCTGGCAAGCCAGGAAGGGCTGGCAAAATATATTCAGAGTACTAAATGAGAAGAACATGCAACCAAGAATACTCTATCCGGCAAGACTGACATTTAAAATGGATGGAGAGATAAAGAGTTTCCAAGATCAGCAAGGCTTAAAAGACTATGCAACCACCAAGCCGACACTGCAGGAAATATTAAGGGGGGTCCTATAAAAGAGAAAAAATCCTAAGAATATCATTGAACAGAAATATAGAAACAATCTACAGACAGAAAGACTTCAAAGACAACATGACATGAATCAAAACCTATCTCTCAATAATCACTCTCAATGTGAATGGCCTAAATGCGCCCATAAAACGACACAGGGTTGCAGATTGGATAAAACGACAGGACCCATCCGTATGTTGTCTACAAGAGACCCATTTTGAACCTAAGGATACACCCAGACTGAAAGTGAACGGATGGAGAAGCATCTTTCACGCCAATGGGCCTCAAAAGAAGGCCGGGGTAGCGATTCTCATATCAGATAAATTAGATTTTAAACTAAAGACTGTAGTCAGAGATACAGAAGGACACTCCATAATTCTTAAAGGGACTATCCGCCAAGATGATCTAACAATTGTGAATATCTATGCCCCCAATATGGGAGCACCCAATTCCATAAGAAAACTATTAATCAAGATAAAGAGTCATATTGATATGAATACAATAATAGTAGGAGATCTTCATACGCCTCTCTCAAAAATAGACAGATCATCGAAGCAGAAAATTAAAAAAGAAATAAGAGCATTGAATGAAACATTGGACCAGATGGACCTCATAGACATATACAGAACATTCCACCCTAAAACAACAGAATACACATTCTTCTCAAGTGCACATGGAACCTTCTCCAGAATAGAGCACATACGGCGTAACAAGGATTGAGGATGCCTGATACTCATGCTGGGAATCTGCCTGCCACGCAGGGCACCGCTGTGCTGTTTGGAGCTGCGCTGAACCCTCAGAGCTGGAGAAACTTCCATGCACCCCTGAAGTCACCCCCAGGTTATGCGAACGTCTGGACACACACCTAGAGGCTAAGACCCCGTCTGACACCCGAGCTCAACTCAGCGCACCAGGGCACCTGCCTCTGCACTGGCATATCAGGTCTACCATGGCCCTAGGCCTTAACCCTATCCCTAATTTTGGTTTTCAGGTATCATCCCCAAGAGTCCTGACCCCAAGACCCCAAGATTAAAGAATCCTGAGTGACACCCCAGGACTCTGTCCACCATGCAGGAGGAAACCATGCTGTTTGGAGCTGTGTCGAATCCTCAGAGTGGGAGAAACCTGCACGGTTCACCTGAGGCTATCCCCCACCCTCTGCTCACTATTGGGCCACAAATGTGGAGGCTGGCACTCAGCCTGCCTACCACCCAGGAGGAAACCGTGCCATTTGAAACTGAGTAGAACACTCAGAGTGGGAGAAACTGCATGCCTCCCTGAGCACAACCCCCTCCTTCAGCGGTCCCCTGACCACAAACCTGGACCCTCTCATGCCACCGGACCTCTGCCCTCAATTCATCCCCCTGGGATCCCTTCTCAGTGCCAGCAAATTGGGCCTGCCATGCCCCTGACCCTAACCTTAAGCCTAGGTTGCTTTTTCAGTCTTCATCCCCAGAGGCTGGTCCCCCAATTCCTCCATATTTGGACCCCTGAGCCACAACCCAGTGCTCTGTCTGCCACCCAGGAGGAAACCGTTCTGTTTGGAGCTGCACAGAACCATCGGAATGGGAGAAATCTTCATGCTCCCTGAAGCCACCTCCAACTTCGGCCACCCCCCAGGCACAAACCCAGATCGTAATGCACCACCTGACCATGGCCCTCAACTCAGTACCCCAGACATCTAGCCTCAGCACCAGCAGATCAGGCCAGCCATGCCCCTGTGCTCTTTTCCAAGCCCTAGGTTGTGTTTTCAGTCTTCTGTCCTCTGATGATTGACACCAAAGCTCCGCTGATGGGTTACACCTGAACTATACCAGAATATTTCTTGGCCCCCTGAGGCTATCCCACTTTCAGCACCCCCCGTTCACACCTAGATCTTAACACTCACACTGACCCACGTCCTCAACTCTGCTCCCCAGGTCACTCCTCTCAGGGTGGCCTATTGAGACTGACATGACCCTCAGCCCTAACCAAAACTTAGGTACATTTTCTGTCTTGTGTCCCAAGAATACAGGTACCAAAGCCCCACATAAGTGGGACCCCTGAGAAATGCCAGAGGACTCTGTCTTCAACCCAGAAGGAAACAGTAGAATTGGAACTCTGCCAAGGACTGAGAGCAGGAGAAATCTGCCTTTCCCCCCATGGCCACCAACCCGGAGCCTGACTCAGACTGACCCATGTTCTCTACTCAGTCCCCGTGAGAGCTCTGCACAGCACCAGCAAATCAGGCCTGTCATGTTGCTGGGACCTAGCCCTAACCCTAGGTTGGGGTTTCATGCTCTGTCCCCAGAGGACCGGCACCCAAGTCCCACGGATGGGGACCCCTGAGCAATATTTGAGATCTCTGCCTGCCACCCAGAAGGAAACCATACCATTTGGGACTCTGCAAAGGATTCTGAGCAGGAGAAATCTGCCACGCACCACTGAGTTCACCCAGAGTCAGCAGCTGGACACAAACCTGAACCTGACACTTACTCTATCCATCCCTCTGTACTCAGCCCTCTGGATAGCTTGCCACACCACCATCAGATTGGGCCTGCCATGCTCCTAACCCCTAACTGAAGCTTAGTTTGTGTTCTGAGCATTCAATTCCTAGGGGTCTGGCTCCCTACCCCACGGACTGGGGTCACCTTAGCCATACCACAGGACTCATCCTAACACACAGGAGGAAAGCGTGCCATGTAGACCTCTAGAAAGTATTCAAAGCAGGATAAAATGCCTGCCCATCTGAGCCTATACCAGCAAACCCCCAATTTCAGTGGCCTCTAGGTCACAAACCCTGTGCCTGACCAGAACCAGAACACTCATCCTTCATTCCAGCCTCTAGGAACCACACACACTGTCAGCTGTTTGGGCCTGCAATGTCCTTCGGCCCTAACTCTATCCCTAGCTTGGGTTCTCATGTCTCCGTCCCCTAAGGGTGGGCTCCAAAGCCCTAGGATTTGGGGATGCCTGAGCAATACCACAGGACTCAGCCTCACACCCAGATGGAAATCTTTCCATAATGGACTCCAGTAAGTATATAGGTCAGTATAAATATGAAGGCCCATCTGTTTCCATCCCAGTGAACTCCCACATTCAAGGGCTCATGGATTGAAACCCTGAGCCGGACACTCACCCTGACCCATGTCCTCAACTCAGCCCTCCAGGACGCTCACCACACGGTTGGCAATTCAGACCTTCCATTTTCCTAGGTCCTAACCCTAACCCTATTTGGAGTTCTGAGAGGTCCATCTGTAGAGGCCTGGATCCCAAGCCCCGGGTATTGGGAACACTGTAGCAAAACCAGAGGACCAGCCCGCCACACAAAAGGAAACTCCTTTTTTTACTCCAGACTGGATTCAGAGCATGAGACATCTGAATGCAAACCTGAGACAATGTCAGTGAACCTACACTTCCATCCACCCTCTGAAGACAATCCCTGAGCTTGATACACACCCTAAATCTCCATTGTATCTCAGACCTTGTGAAAATCTCCAAAGTTCTGGCTGATTGTATCTTCTAGGCTTCTGGGCCTTAATCCAACGGAAGGTCTAGACATGGGTGAAAATATGAACAGATATTTCTCCAATGATGACACGCATGTGACCAACAGATATATACATAAATGTTCTATATCACATGGCTTCTGGGAAATGCAAATCTAAACCACATTGAGGTGTCCTATCACACCAGGCAGAATGTCTAAAGTTAACAGGACATGAAACCACAAATATTGGTGAGGATGCAGAGAATGGAGAACCCTCCTACACTCCTGGTTGGAATGCAGACTGTTATATCCACTCTGGAAAACAGTACGGGGTTTCCTCAAGAAGTTAAAAGTAAAGTTACCCTAAAACACAGCTATTTCACTACAGGGCTTTTACCACAAAAATAGAGATGTAGGGGAAAGAACTGGCACATGCACCCCAGTGTTCATCGCAACAATATCCACTCTAGATAAACTATGGAAAGAACCCAGATATCTATGGACAGAGGAATGGATAAAGAAGATGTGGTTCATATATTCAATGGAATATTCCTCAGCCACCAGAAAGGATGAATACTTACCATCACATCAACCTGGATGGGTCTGGAAGATATTATGCTGAGTAAAATATGTCCATGAAAGAAACACAATTATCATACGGTTTCACTCATATGTGAAATATCAGAAACAGGGCAGAGAACCGTAGGCAAAGGAAGGGGAAACAGAATGGGAAGTCATCAGAGATGGGGAAAAAACCATGATAGACTCTTAACTATAGCAACCAACTGAGGGTTGCTGGATGGGGGGTGGGGGGGGTAACTGGGGTGATGGGCATTAAGGAGGGCACGTGATGCAATACACATCTGATATATTATTTAACACTACATCTGAAAATAATGATGTATGATAAGTTGGCTCATTGAATTCAAATAAAAAATGAAAGAACTCAAATAAACTACCCTAACAATTTGTATGGAATCACAAAAGATACTGAACAACCAGCACAATGTTATGAAGGAAAACAAAGCTGGAGGCGTCACAATTCCATATTTCAAATTATACTACAAAGCTGCATTCATCCTCACAGTATGGGACTGGCAAAAAAAAAAAAAATACACACAGTGACCAAGGAAACGGAATAGAAGCTCAGACATCAGCCCACAATCACGTGCCCAATTGATCTTCTGCAAAACAGGCAAAACTATTAAAAGGGAAAAGGACAGTTTCTACAACAAATGGTGTTGGGAAAACTGAACAGCTATGCACAAAACAATGAAATTAGACTGCTTTCTTACACCATATGGACAAATAAACTCAAAACAGTTTCAAGACCTCAATGTGAGACCTTAAATCATAAAAATCCTACAAGAGGGCACAGACAGTAACTTCTCTGACATGAACCATACATTTAATAGACATGCCTCCTAAGGCAAAGGAAACAAAAGCAAAAATAAACTACTAGAGCTCCATCAATATAAAAACTTACCGCACAGCAGAACAGCAATGAAAATGTAATAAATAGAATACAACGTACTTAATAGGAGAAGATGTTTGCAAATATCATGTGCAATAAAGGGGTAGTGTCCAAAATATGTAGAACTGATACAACGCAACAACCAAAAAACAAAAAATCCAATTAAAAAATAGACAGAAGACATGAACAGACATTGCTCCAAAGAAGACATACAGATGGCCAACAGTCACGTGAGAAGATGTTCACATCAGCCATCAACAGGAAAATCCAAATGAAAAGGTCCATGAGATATTACCTCATACTATCAGAATGGCTAACAGCACCAGCACAAGAAAACAAATGTTGGGAGGATGTGGGTAAAAGGGAACCCTCTTGCACTGTGGTGGGAATGCTAGCTGCTGCAGTCCCTGTGGAAAACAGTATCACTG